>NC_134364.1:84284040-84616182 GCF_048569485.1 Anomaloglossus baeobatrachus | reverse complement strand
GCATTTTGAGGCGAAATTGTTCCTTTGGGGGGTATTGCAACTTTTGGCCATTTTGAAGCGAAATTGTTCCTTTGGGGGGATATTGCAATTTTTTGCCATTTTGAGGCGAAATTGTTCCTTTCGGGGGGTATTGCAACTTATGGCCATTTTGAAGCGAAATTGTTCCTTTTGGGGGGGTATTGCAACTTTTCGGCATTTTGAGGCGAAATTGTTCCTTTGGGGGGGTATTGCAATTTTTTGCCATTTTGAGGCGAAATTGTTCCTTTGGGGGGGTATTGCAACTTTTGGCCATTTTGAAGCGAAATTGTTCCTTTGGGGGGGTATTGCAATTTTTCGGCATTTTGAGGCGAAATTGTTCCTTTGGGGGGGTATTGCAACTTTTGGCCATTTTGAAGCGAAATTGTTCTTTTCGGGGGGTATTGCAACTTTTCAGCATTTTGAGGCTAAATTGTTCCTTTGGGGGGGTATTGCAATTTTTTGCCATTTTGAGGCGAAATTGTTCCTTTGGGGGGGTATTGCAACTTTTCGGCATTTTGAGGCGAAATTGTTCCTTTGGGGGGTATTGCAATTTTTTTTCCATTTTGAGGCGAAATTGTTCCTTTGGGGGGACTATTGCAACTTTTGGCCATTTTGAAGCGAAATTGTTCCTTTGGGGGGGTATTGCAATTTTTTGCCATTTTGAGGCGAAATTGTTCCTTTGGGGGGGTATTGCAATTTTTTTTCCATTTTGAGGCGAAATTGTTCCTTTCGGGGACTATTGCAACTTTTGGCCATTTTGAAGCGAAATTGTTCCTTTGGGGGGGTATTGCAATTTTTTGCCATTTTGAGGCGAAATTGTTCCTTTGGGGGGGTATTGCAACTTTTCGGCATTTTGAGGCGAAATTGTTCCTTTGGGGGGGTATTGCAATTTTTTGCCATTTTAAGGCGAAATTGTTTCTTTGGGGGGGTATTGCAACTTTTGGCCTTTTTGAGGCGAAATTGTTCCTTTGGGGGGGTATTGCAACTTTTGGCCATTTTGAAGCGAAATTGTTCCTTTGGGGGGGTATTGCAATTTTTTGCCATTTTGAGGCGAAATTGTTCCTTTGGGGGGGTATTGTAATTTTTGGCCATTTTGAAGCGAAATTGTTCCTTTGGGGGGGTATTGCAACTTTTCGGCATTTTGAGGCGAAATTGTTCCTTGGGGGGGTATTGCAACTTTTGGCCATTTTGAAGCGAAATTGTTCCTTTGGGGGGGTATTGCAATTTTTAACCATTTTGAGGCGAAATTGTTCCTTTGGGGGGGTATTGCAACTTTTGGCCATCTTGAAGTGAAATTGTTCCTTTGGGGGGGGTATTGCAACTTTTGGCCATATTGAAGCGAAATTGTTCCTTTGGGGGGGTATTGCAATTTTTAACCATTTTGAGGCGAAATTGTTCCTTTGGGGGGGTATTGCAACTTTTGGCCATTTTGAAGCGAAATTGTTCCTTTCGGGGGGTATTGCAACTTTTCAGCATTTTGAGGCGAAATTGTTCCTTTGGGGGGGTATTGCAATTTTTTGCCATTTTGAGGCGAAATTGTTCCTTTGGGGGGTATTGCAACTTTTCGGCATTTTGAGGCGAAATTGTTCCTTTGGGGGGTATTGCAATTTTTTTTCCATTTTGAGGCGAAATTGTTCCTTTGGGGGGGTATTGCAAATTTTGGCCATTTTGAAGCGAAATTGTTCCTTTCGGGGGGTATTGCAACTTTTCAGCATTTTGAGGCGAAATTGTTCCTTTGGGGGGGTATTGCAATTTTTTGCCATTTTGAGGCGAAATTGTTCCTTTGGGGGGGTATTGCAACTTTTGGCCATTTTGAAGCGAAATTGTTCCTTTGGGGGGGTATTGCAGTTTTTTTTTCATTTTGAGGCGAAATTGTTCCTTTGGGGGGGTATTGCAAATTTGGCCATTTTGAAGCGAAATTGTTCCTTTGGGGGGGTATTGCAATTTTTTGCCATTTTGAGGCGAAATTGTTCCTTTGGGGGGGTATTGCAACTTTTCGGCATTTTGAGGTGAAATTGTTCCTTTGGGGGGTATTGCAACTTTTGGCCATTTTGAAGCGAAATTGTTCCTTTGGGGGGTATTGCATTTTTTTGCCATTTTGAGGCGAAATTGTTCCTTTCGGGGGGTATTGCAACTTTTCGGCATTTTGAGGCGAAATTGTTCCTTTGGGGTGTATTGCAACTTTTGGCCATTTTGAAGCGAAATTGTTCCTTTCGGGGGGTATTGCAACTTTTCGGCATTTTGAGGCGAAATTGTTCCTTTGGGGGGGTATTGCAACTTTTGGCCATTTTGAAGCGAAATTGTTCCTTTGGGGGGTATTGCAACTTTTGGCCATTTTGAAGCGAAATTGTTCCTTTCGGGGGGTATTGCAACTTTTGGCCATTTTAAAGCGAAATTGTTCCTTTGGGGGGGTATTGAAATTTTTTGCCATTTTGAGGCGAAATTGTTCCTTTGGGGGGGTTTTGCAACTTTTGGCCATTTTGAAGCGAAATTGTTCCTTTCGGGGGGTATTGCAACTTTTCGGCATTTTGAGGCGAAATTGTTCCTTTGGGGGGGTATTGCAACTTTTGGCCATATTGAAGCGAAATTGTTCCTTTGGGGGGGTATTGCAATTTTTAACCATTTTGAGGCGAAATTGTTCCTTTGGGGGGGTATTGCAACTTTTGGCCATTTTGAAGCGAAATTGTTCCTTTCGGGGGGTATTGCAACTTTTCAGCATTTTGAGGCGAAATTGTTCCTTTGGGGGGGTATTGCAATTTTTTGCCATTTTGAGGCGAAATTGTTCCTTTGGGGGGGTATTGCAACTTTTCGGCATTTTGAGGCGAAATTGTTCCTTTGGGGGGTATTGCAATTTTTTTTCCATTTTGAGGCGAAATTGTTCCTTTGGGGGGGTATTGCAACTTTTGGCCATTTTGAAGCGAAATTGTTCCTTTCGGGGGGTATTGCAACTTTTCGGCATTTTGAAGCGAAATTGTTCCTTTGGGGGGTATTGCAATTTTTTGCCATTTTGAGGCGAAATTGTTCCTTTGGGGGGTATTGCAACTTTTGGCAATTTTGAAGCGAAATTGTTCCTTTGGGGGGGTATTGCCATTTTGAGGCCAAATTGTTCCTTTTGGGGGGTATTGCAACTTTTGGCCATTTTGAAGCGAAATTGTTCCTTTCATGGGGTTTTGCAACTTTTCGGCATTTTGAGGCGAAATTGTTCCTTTGGGGGGGTATTGCAATTTTTTGCCATTTTGAGGCGAAATTGTTCCTTTGGGGGGGTATTGCAACTTTTGGCCATTTTGAAGCGAAATTGTTCCTTTGGGGGGTATTGCAATTTTTTGCCATTTTGAGGCGAAATTGTTCCTTTGGGGGGGGTATTGCAACTTTTCGGCAGTTTGAGGCGAAATTGTTCCTTTGGGGGGGTATTGCAATTTTTTTTACATTTTGAGGGGAAATTGTTCCTTTGGGGGGGTATTGCAACTTTTGGCCATTTTGAAGCGAAATTGTTCCTTTGGGGGGGTATTGCAATTTTTTGCCATTTTGAGGCGAAATTGTTCCTTTGGGGGGGTATTGCAACTTTTGGCCATTTTGAAGCGAAATTGTTCCTTTGGGGGGGTATTGCAACTTTTCGGCATTTTGAGGCGAAATTGTTCCTTTGGGGGGGTATTGCAATTTTTTGCCATTTTGAGGCGAAATTGTTCCTTTGGGGGGTATTGCAACTTTTGGCCATTTTGAAGCGAAATTGTTCCTTTCGGGGGGTATTGCAACTTTTCGGCATTTTGAGGCGAAATTGTTCCTTTGGGGGGGGTATTGCAATTTTTTGCCATTTTGAGGTGAAATTGTTCCTTTGGGGGTATTGCAACTTTTAGCCATTTTGAAGCGAAATTGTTCCTTTGGGGGGTATTGCATTTTTTTGCCATTTTGAGGCGAAATTGTTCCTTTGGGGGGGGTATTGCAACTTTTGGCCATTTTGAAGCGAAATTGTTCCTTTGGGGGGGTATTGCAATTTTTTGCCATTTTGAGGCGAAATTGTTCCTTTGGGGGGGTATTGCAACTTTTGGCCTTTTTGAGGCGAAATTGTTCCTTTGGGGGGGTATTGCAACTTTTGGCCATTTTAAAGCGAAATTGTTCCTTTGGGGGGGTATTGCAACTTTTCGGCATTTTGAGGCGAAATTGTTCCTTTGGGGGGGTATTGCAACTTTTGGCCATTTTGAAGCGAAATTGTTCCTTTGGGGGGGTATTGCAACTTTTCGGCATTTTGAGGCGAAATTGTTCCTTGGGGGGTATTGCAACTTTTGGCCATTTTGAAGCGAAATTGTTCCTTTCGGGGGGTATTGAAACTTTTCAGCATTTTGAAGCGAAATTGTTCCTTTGGGGGGTATTGCAATTTTTTGCCATTTTGAGGCGAAATTGTTCCTTTGGGGGGTACTGCAAATTTTTGCCATTTTGAGGCGAAATTGTTCCTTTGGGGGGGTATTGCAACTTTTGGCCATTTTGAAGCGAAATTGTTCCTTTGGGGGGGTATTGCAATTTTTTGCCATTTTGAGGCGAAATTGTTCCTTTGGGGGGGTATTGCAACTTTTGGCCATATTGAAGCGAAATTGTTCCTTTGGGGGGTTTTTACAATTTTTGGCCATTTTGAGGCGAAATTGTTCCTTTCGGGGGGTATTGCAACTTTTCGGCATTTTGAGGCGAAATTGTTCCTTTGGGGGGGTATTGCAACTTTTGGCCATTTTGAAGCGAAATTGTTCCTTTGGGGGGGTATTGCAATTTTTTGCCATTTTGAGGCGAAATTGTTCCATTGGGGGGGTATTGCAACTTTTGGCCATTTTGAAGCGAAATTGTTCCTTTGGGGGGGTATTGCAACTTTTCGGCATTTTGAGGCAAAATTGTTCCTTTGGGGGGGTATTGCAATTTTTTGCCATTTTGAGGCGAAATTGTTCCTTTGGGGGGTATTGCAACTTTTGGCCATTTTGAAGCGAAATTGTTCCTTTCGGTGGGTATTGCAACTTTTCGGCATTTTGAGGCGAAATTGTTCCTTTGGGGGGGTATTGCAACTTTTGGCCATTTTGAAGCGAAATTGTTCCTTTGGGGGGGTATTGCAACTTTAGGCCATTTTGAAGCGAAATTGTTCCTTTCGGGGGGTATTGCAACTTTTGGCCATTTTAAAGCGAAATTGTTCCTTTGGGGGGGTATTGCAATTTTTTGCCATTTTGAGGCGAAATTGTTCCTTTGGGGGGGTTTTGCAACTTTTGGCCATTTTGAAGCGAAATTGTTCCTTTCGGGGGGTATTGCAACTTTTCGGCATTTTGAGGCGAAATTGTTCCTTTGGGGGGGTATTGCAACTTTTGGCCATATTGAAGCGAAATTGTTCCTTTGGGGGGGTATTGCAATTTTTAACCATTTTGAGGCGAAATTGTTCCTTTGGGGGGGTATTGCAACTTTTGGCCATTTTGAAGCGAAATTGTTCCTTTCGGGGGGTATTGCAACTTTTCAGCATTTTGAGGCGAAATTGTTCCTTTGGGGGGGTATTGCAATTTTTTGCCATTTTGAGGCGAAATTGTTCCTTTGGGGGGGTATTGCAACTTTTCGGCATTTTGAGGCGAAATTGTTCCTTTGGGGGGTATTGCAATTTTTTTTCCATTTTGAGGCGAAATTGTTCCTTTGGGGGGGTATTGCAACTTTTGGCCATTTTGAAGCGAAATTGTTCCTTTCGGGGGGTATTGCAACTTTTCGGCATTTTGAAGCGAAATTGTTCCTTTGGGGGGTATTGCAATTTTTTGCCATTTTGAGGCGAAATTGTTCCTTTGGGGGGGTATTGCAACTTTTGGCAATTTTGAAGCGAAATTGTTCCTTTTGAAGCGAAATTGTTCCTTTGGGGGGGGTAGTGCAAATTTTGGCCATTTTGAAGCGAAATTGTTCCTTTGGGGGGGGTATTGCAATTTTTTGCCATTTGAGGCGAAATTGTTCCTTTGGGGGGGTATTGCAATTTTTTGCCATTTTGAGGTGAAATTGTTCCTTTGGGGGGGTATTGCAACTTTTGGCCATTTTGAAGCGAAATTGTTCCTTTGGGGGGGTATTGCATTTTTTTGCCCATTTTGAGGCGAAATTGTTCCTTTGGGGGGGTATTGCAACTTTTCGGCATTTTGAGGCGAAATTGTTCCTTTGGGGGGGTATTGCCATTTTGAGGCCAAATTGTTCCTTTTGGGGGGTATTGCAACTTTTGGCCATTTTGAAGCGAAATTGTTCCTTTCATGGGGTTTTGCAACTTTTCGGCATTTTGAGGCGAAATTGTTCCTTTGGGGGGGTATTGCAATTTTTTGCAATTTTGAGGCGAAATTGTTCCTTTGGGGGGGTATTGCAACTTTTGGCCATTTTGAAGCGAAATTGTTCCTTTGGGGGGGTATTGCAATTTTTTGCCATTTTGAGGCGAAATTGTTCCTTTGGGGGGTATTGCAATTTTTTTTACATTTTAAAGGGGAAATTGTTCCTTTGGGGGGGTATTGCAACTTTTGGCCATTTTGAAGCGAAATTGTTCCTTTGGGGGGGTATTGCAATTTTTTGCCATTTTGAGGCGAAATTGTTCCTTTGGGGGGGTATTGCAACTTTTGGCCATTTTGAGCGAAATTGTTCCTTTGGGGGGGGTATTGCAACTTTTCGGCATTTTGAGGCGAAATTGTTCCTTTGGGGGGGTATTGCAATTTTTTGCCATTTTGAGGCGAAATTGTTCCTTTGGGGGGTATTGCAACTTTTGGCCATTTTGAAGCGAAATTGTTCCTTTCGGGGGGTATTGCAACTTTTCGGCATTTTGAGGCGAAATTGTTCCTTTGGGGGGGTATTGCAATTTTTTGCCATTTTGAGGTGAAATTGTTCCTTTGGGGGGGTATTGCAACTTTTGGCCATTTTGAAGCGAAATTGTTCCTTTGGGGGGTATTGCAATTTTTTGCCATTTTGAGGCGAAATTGTTCCTTTGGGGGGGTATTGCAACTTTTGGCCTTTTTGAGGCGAAATTGTTCCTTTGGGGGGGTATTGCAACTTTTGGCCATTTTGAAGCGAAATTGTTTCCTTTGGGGGGGTATTGCAACTTTTCGGCATTTTGAGGCGAAATTGTTCCTTTGGGGGGGTATTGCAATTTTTTTTCCATTTGAGGCGAAATTGTTCCTTTGGGGGGGTATTGCAACTTTTGGCCATTTTGAAGCGAAATTGTTCCTTTGGGGGGGTATTGCAACTTTTCGGCATTTTGAGGCGAAATTGTTCCTTGGGGGGTATTGCAACTTTTGGCCATTTTGAAGCGAAATTGTTCCTTTCGGGGGGTATTGAAACTTTTCAGCATTTTGAAGCGAAATTGTTCCTTTGGGGGGGTATTGCAATTTTTTGCCATTTTGAGGCGAAATTGTTCCTTTGGGGGGTACTGCAATTTTTTGCCATTTTGAGGCGAAATTGTTCCTTGGGGGGGTATTGCAACTTTTGGCCATTTTGAAGCGAAATTGTTCCTTTGGGGGGGTATTGCAATTTTTTGCCATTTTGAGGCGAAATTGTTCCTTTGGGGGGGTATTGCAACTTTTGGCCATATTGAAGCGAAATTGTTCCTTTGGGGGGTTTTTACAATTTTTGGCCATTTTGAGGCGAAATTGTTCCTTTCGGGGGGTATTGCAACTTTTCGGCATTTTGAGGCGAAATTGTTCCTTTGGGGGGGTATTGCAACTTTTGGCCATTTTGAAGCGAAATTGTTCCTTTGGGGGGGTATTGCAATTTTTTGCCATTTTGAGGCGAAATTGTTCCATTGGGGGGGTATTGCAACTTTTGGCCATTTTGAAGCGAAATTGTTCCTTTGGGGGGGTATTGCAACTTTTCGGCATTTTGAGGCAAAATTGTTCCTTTGGGGGGGTATTGCAATTTTTTGCCATTTTGAGGCGAAATTGTTCCTTTGGGGGTATTGCAACTTTTGGCCATTTTGAAGCGAAATTGTTCCTTTCGGGGGGTATTGCAACTTTTCGGCATTTTGAGGCGAAATTGTTCCTTTGGGGGGGTATTGCAACTTTTGGCCATATTGAAGCGAAATTGTTCCTTTGGGGGGGTATTGCAATTTTTAACCATTTTGAGGCGAAATTGTTCCTTTGGGGGGGTATTGCAACTTTTGGCCATTTTGAAGCGAAATTGTTCCTTTCGGGGGGTATTGAAACTTTTCAGCATTTTGAGGCGAAATTGTTCCTTTGGGGGGTATTGCAAGTTTTTTGCCATTTTGAGGCGAAATTGTTCCTTTGGGGGGTACTGCAATTTTTTGCCATTTTGAGGCGAAATTGTTCCTTTGGGGGGGGTATTGCAACTTTTCGGCATTTTGAGGCGAAATTGTTCCTTTGGGGGGTATTGCAATTTTTTTTACATTTTGAGGGGAAATTGTTCCTTTGGGGGGGTATTGCAACTTTTGGCCATTTTGAAGCGAAATTGTTCCTTTGGGGGGTATTGCAATTTTTTTTACATTTTGAGGGGAAATTGTTCCTTTGGGGGGGTATTGCAACTTTTGGCCATTTTGAAGCGAAATTGTTCCTTTCGGAGGGTATTGCAACTTTTCGGCATTTTGAGGCGAAATTGTTCCTTTGGGGGGGTATTGCAACTTTTGGCCATTTTGAAGCGAAATTGTTCCTTTGGGGGGGTATTGCAATTTTTTGCCATTTTGAGGCGAAATTGTTCCTTTGGGGGGTATTGCAACTTTTGGCCATTTTGAAGCGAAATTGTTCCTTTGGGGGGGTATTGCAACTTTTCGGCATTTTGAGGCGAAATTGTTCCTTTGAGGGGGTATTGCAATTTTTTGCCATTTTGAGGCGAAATTGTTCCTTTGGGGGATATTGCAACTTTTGGCCATTTTGAAGCTAAATTGTTCCTTTCGGGGGGTATTGCAACTTTTCGGCATTTTGAGGCGAAATTGTTCCTTTGGGGGGGTATTGCAATTTTTTGCCATTTTGAGGTGAAATTGTTCCTTTGGGGGGGTATTGCAACTTTTGGCCATTTTGAAGCGAAATTGTTCCTTTGGGGGCTATTGCATTTTTTTGCCATTTTGAGGCGAAATTGTTCCTTTGGAGGGGGTATTGCAACTTTTGGCCATTTTGAAGCGAAATTGTTCCTTTGGGGGGGTATTGCAATTTTTTGCCATTTTGAGGTGAAATTGTTCCTTTGGGGGGGTATTGCAACTTTTGGCCTTTTTGAGGCGAAATTGTTCCTTTGGGGGGGTATTGCAACTTTTGGCCATTTTGAAGCGAAATTGTTCCTTTGGGGGGGTATTGCAATTTTTTGCCATTTTGAGGCGAAATTGTTCCTTTGGGGGGTACTGCAATTTTTTGCCATTTTGAGGCGAAATTGTTCCTTGGGGGGGTATTGCAACTTTTGGCCATTTTGAAGCGAAATTGTTCCTTTGGGGGGGTATTGCAATTTTTTGCCATTTTGAGGCGAAATTGTTCCATTGGGGGGGTATTACAACTTTTGGCCATTTTGAAGCGAAATTGTTCCTTTGGGGGGGCTATTGCAACTTTTCGGCATTTTGAGGCAAAATTGTTCCTTTGGGGGGGTATTGCAATTTTTTGCCATTTTGAGGCGAAATTGTTCCTTTGGGGGGGTATTGCAACTTTTGGCCATTTTGAAGCGAAATTGTTCCTTTCGGGGGGTATTGCAACTTTTCGGCATTTTGAGGCGAAATTGTTCCTTTGGGGGGGTATTGCAACTTTTGGCCATATTGAAGCGAAATTGTTCCTTTGGGGGGGTATTGCAATTTTTAACCATTTTGAGGCGAAATTGTTCCTTTGGGGGGGTATTGCAACTTTTGGCCATTTTGAAGCGAAATTGTTCCTTTCGGGGGGTATTGAAACTTTTCAGCATTTTGAGGCGAAATTGTTCCTTTGGGGGGTATTGCAATTTTTTGCCATTTTGAGGCGAAATTGTTCCTTTGGGGGGTACTGCAATTTTTTGCCATTTTGAGGCGAAATTGTTCCTTTGGGGGGGTATTTCAACTTTTGGCCATTTTGAAGCGAAATTGTTCCTTTGGGGGGGTATTGCAACTTTTCGGCATTTTGAGGCGAAATTGTTCCTTTGGGGGGGTATTGCAACTTTTGGCCTTTTTGAAGCGAAATTGTTCCTTTGGGGGGGTATTGCAACTTTTCGGCATTTTGAGGCGAAATTGTTCCTTTGGGGGGGTATTGCAATTTTTTGCCATTTTGAGGCGAAATTGTTCCTTTGGGGGGGTATTGCAACTTTTGGCCATATTGAAGCGAAATTGTTCCGTTGGGGGGGGTATTGCAATTTTTAACCATTTTGAGGCGAAATTGTTCCTTTGGGGGGGTATTGCAACTTTTGGCCATTTTGAAGCGAAATTGTTCCTTTGGGGGGGTATTGCAATTTTTTGCCATTTTGAGGCGAAATTGTTCCTTTGGGGGGGTATTGCAACTTTTGGCCATTTTGAAGCGAAATTGTTCCTTTGGGGGTGTATTGCAATTTTTTGCCATTTTGAAGCGAAATTGTTCCTTTGGGGGGGTATTGCATTTTTTTGTCATTTTGAGGCGAAATTGTTCCTTTGGGGGGGTATTGCAACTTTTGGCCATTTTGAAGCGAAATTGTTCCTTTGGGGGGGTATTGCAGTTTTTTTTTCATTTTGAGGCGAAATTGTTCCTTTGGGGGGGTATTGCAAATTTACCAATTTTGAAGCGAAATTGTTCCTTTGGGGGGGTATTGCAACTTTTCGGCATTTTGAGGTGAAATTGTTCCTTTGGGGGGTATTGCAACTTTTGGCCATTTTGAAGCGAAATTGTTCCTTTGGGGGGGTATTGCAACTTTTGGCCATTTTGAAGCGAAATTGTTCCTTTGGGGGGGTATTGCATTTTTTTGCCATTTTGAGGCGGAATTGTTCCTTTGGGGGGGTATTGCAACTTTTCGGCATTTTGAGGTGAAATTGTTCCTTTGGGGGGTATTGCAACTTTTGGCCATTTTGAAGCGAAATTGTTCCTTTGGGGGGGTATTGCATTTTTTTGCCATTTTGAGGCGGAATTGTTCCTTTGGGGGGTATTGCAACTTTTGGCCATTTTGAAGCGAAATTGTTCCTTTGGGGGGGTATTGCAATTTTTTGCCATTTTGAGGCGAAATTGTTTCTTTGGGGGGGTATTGCAACTTTTGGCCTTTTTGAGGCGAAATTGTTCCTTTGGGGGGGTATTGCAACTTTTGGCCATTTTGAAGCGAAATTGTTCCTTTGGGGGGGTATTGCAACTTGTCGGCATTTTGAGGCGAAATTGTTCCTTTGGGGGGTATTGCAACTTTTGGCCATTTTGAAGCGAAATTGTTCCTTTGGGGGGGTATTGCAATTTTTTGCCATTTTGAGGCGAAATTGTTCCTTTCGGGGGGTATTGCAACTTTTGGCCATTTTGAAGCGAAATTGTTCCTTTGGGGGGTATTGCAATTTTTAACCATTTTGAGGCGAAATTGTTCCTTTGGGGGGGTATTGCAACTTTTGGCCATTTTGAAGCGAAATTGTTCCTTTCGGGGGGTATTGCAACTTTTCAGCATTTTGAGGCGAAATTGTTCCTTTGGGGGGGTATTGCAATTTTTTGCCACTTTGAGGCGAAATTGTTCCTTTGGGGGGGTATTGCAACTTTTCGGCATTTTGAGGCGAAATTGTTCCTTTGGGGGGTATTGCAATTTTTTTTCCATTTTGAGGCGAAATTGCTCCTTTATGGGACTATTGCAACTTTTGGCCATTTTGAAGCAAAATTGTTCCTTTGGGGGGGTATTGCAATTTTTTGCCATTTTGAGGCGAAATTGTTCCTTTGGGGGGGGTATTGCAACTTTTCGGCATTTTGAGGCGAAATTGTTCCTTTGGGGGGTATTGCAATTTTTTTCCCATTTTGAGGCGAAATTGTTCCTTTGGGGGACTATTGCAACTTTTGGCCATTTTGAAGCGAAATTGTTCCTTTGGGGGGGTATTGCAATTTTTTGCCATTTTAAGGTGAAATTGTTCCTTTGGGGGGTATTGCAACTTTTGGCCATTTTGAAGCGAAATTGTTCCTTTGGGGGTATTGCATTTTTTTTGCCATTTTGAGGCGAAATTGTTCCTTTGGGGAGGTATTGCAACTTTTGGCCATTTTGAAGCGAAATTGTTCCTTTGGGGGGGTATTGCAATTCTTTGCCATTTTGAGGAGAAATTGTTCCTTTGGGGGGGTATTGCAATTTTTTGCCATTTTGAGGCGAAATTGTTCCTTTGGGGGGGTATTGCAACTTTTGGCCATTTTGAAGCGAAATTGTTCCTTTGGGGGGGTATTGCAATTTTTAACCATTTTGAAGCGAAATTGTTCCTTTGGGGGGGTATTGCAACTTTTGGCCATTTTGAAGCGAAATTGTTCCTTTGGGGGGGTATTGCAATTTTTTGCCATTTTGAGGCAAAATTGTTCCTTTGGGGGGGTATTGCAACTTTTGGCCATTTTGAAGCGAAATTGTTCCTTTGGGGGGGTATTGCAACTTTTCGGCATTTTGAAGCGAAATTGTTCCTTTGGGGGGGTATTGCAATTTTTTTGCTATTTTGAGGCGAAATTGTTCCTTTGGGGGGGTATTGCAACTTTTGGCCATTTTGAAGCGAAATTGTTCCTTTCGGGGGGGTATTGCAACTTTTCGGCATTTTGAGGCGAAATTGTTCCTTTGGGGGGGTATTGCAACTTTTGGCCATTTTGAAGCGAAATTGTTCCTTTCGGGGGGTATTGCAACTTTTCAGCATTTTGAGGCGAAATTGTTCCTTTGGTAGGGTATTGCAATTTTTCGCCATTTTGAGGCGAAATTGTTCCTTTGGGGGGGTATTGCAACTTTTGGCCATTTTGAAGCGAAATTGTTCCTTTGGGGGGGTATTGCAGTTTTTTTTTTCATTTTGAGGCGAAATTGTTCTTTTGGGGGGGGTATTGCAAATTTGGCCATTTTGAAGCGAAATTGTTCCTTTGGGGGGGTATTGCAAATTTTCGGCATTTTGAGGTGAAATTGTTCCTTTGGGGGGTATTGCAACTTTTGGCCATTTTGAAGCGAAATTGTTCCTTTGGGGGTATTGCATTTTTTTGCCATTTTGAGGCGGAATTGTTCCTTTGGGGGGGTATTGCAACTTTTCGGCATTTTGAGGTGAAATTGTTCCTTTGGGGGGTATTGCAACTTTTGGCCATTTTGAAGCGAAATTGTTCCTTTGGGGGGTATTGCATTTTTTTGCCATTTTGAGGCGGAATTGTTCCTTTGGGGGGGTATTGCAACTTTTGGCCATTTTGAAGCGAAATTGTTCCTTTGGGGGGTTTTGCAATTTTTTGCCATTTTGAGGCGAAATTGTTTCTTTGGGGGGGTATTGCAACTTTTGGCCTTTTTGAGGCGAAATTGTTCCTTTGGGGAGGTATTGCAACTTGTCGGCATTTTGAGGCGAAATTGTTCCTTTGGGGGGGTATTGCAATTTTTTGCCATTTTGAGGCGAAATTGTTCCTTTGGGGGGGTATTGCAACTTTTGGCCATCTTGAAGTGAAATTGTTCCTTTCGGGGGGTATTGCAACTTTTCAGCATTTTGAAGCGAAATTGTTCCTTTGGGGGGGTATTGCAATTTTTTGCCATTTTGAGGCGAAATTGTTCCTTTGGGGGGGTATTGCAATTTTTTGCCATTTTGAGGCGAAATTGTTCCTTTGGGGGGGTATTGCAACTTTTGGCCATTTTGAAGCGAAATTGTTCCTTTGGGGGGGGTATTGCAATTTTTTGTGATTTTGAGGCGAAATTGTTCCTTTGGGGGGTATTGCAACTTTTGGCCATATTGAAGCGAAATTGTTCCTTTGGGGGTTTTTACAATTTTTGGCCATTTTGAGGCGAAATTGTTCCTTTCGGGGGGTATTGCAACTTTTCGGCATTTTGAGGCGAAATTGTTCCTGGGGGGGTATTGCAAATTTTGGCCATTTTGAAGCGAAATTGTTCCTTTGGGGGGGTATTGCAACTTTTGGCCATTTTGAAGCGAAATTGTTCCTTTGGGGGGGTATTGCAACTTTTCGGCATTTTGAGGCGAAATTGTTCCTTTGGGGGGTATTGCAATTTTTTGCTATTTTGAGGCGAAATTGTTCCTTTGGGGGGGTATTGCAACTTTTGGCCATTTTGAAGCGAAATTGTTCCTTTGGGGGGGTATTGCAACTTTTCGGCATTTTGAGGCGAAATTGTTCCTTGGGGGGGTATTGCAACTTTTGGCCATTTTAAAGCGAAATTGTTCCTTTGGGGGGGTATTGCAATTTTTAACCATTTTGAGGCGAAATTGTTCCTTTGGGGGGGTATTGCAACTTTTGGCCATTTTGAAGTGAAACTGTTCCTTTCGGGGGGTATTGCAACTTTTCAGCATTTTGAAGCGAAATTGTTCCTTTGGGGGGGTATTGCAACTTTTCGGCATTTTGAGGCGAAATTGTTCCTTGGGGGGGTATTGCAATTTTTTGCCATTTTGAGGCGAAATTGTTCCTTTGGGGGGTTTTTACAATTTTTGGCCATTTTGAGGCGAAATTGTTCCTTTGGGGGGGTATTGCAACTTTTGGCCATTTTGAAGCGAAATTGTTCCGTTCGGGGGGTATTGCAACTTTTGGCCATTTTAAAGCGAAATTGTTCCTTTGGGGGGGTATTGCAATTTTTTGCCATTTTGAGGCGAAATTGTTCCTTTCGGGGGGTATTGCAACTTTTCGGCATTTTGAGGCGAAATTGTTCCTTTGGGGGGGTATTGCAACTTTTGGCCATATTGAAGCGAAATTGTTCCTTTGGGGGTATTGCATTTTTTTGCCATTTTGAGGCGGAATTGTTCCTTTGGGGGGGTATTGCAACTTTTCGGCATTTTGAGGTGAAATTGTTCCTTTGGGGGGTATTGCAACTTTTGGCCATTTTGAAGCGAAATTGTTCCTTTGGGGGGTATTGCATTTTTTTGCCATTTTGAGGCGGAATTGTTCCTTTGGGGGGGTATTGCAACTTTTGGCCATTTTGAAGCGAAATTGTTCCTTTGGGGGGTTTTGCAATTTTTTGCCATTTTGAGGCGAAATTGTTTCTTTGGGGGGGTATTGCAACTTTTGGCCTTTTTGAGGCGAAATTGTTCCTTTGGGGAGGTATTGCAACTTGTCGGCATTTTGAGGCGAAATTGTTCCTTTGGGGGGGTATTGCAATTTTTTGCCATTTTGAGGCGAAATTGTTCCTTTGGGGGGGTATTGCAACTTTTGGCCATCTTGAAGTGAAATTGTTCCTTTCGGGGGGTATTGCAACTTTTCAGCATTTTGAAGCGAAATTGTTCCTTTGGGGGGGTATTGCAATTTTTTGCCATTTTGAGGCGAAATTGTTCCTTTGGGGGGGTATTGCAATTTTTTGCCATTTTGAGGCGAAATTGTTCCTTTGGGGGGGTATTGCAACTTTTGGCCATTTTGAAGCGAAATTGTTCCTTTGGGGGGGTATTGCAATTTTTTGTGATTTTGAGGCGAAATTGTTCCTTTGGGGGGTATTGCAACTTTTGGCCATATTGAAGCGAAATTGTTCCTTTGGGGGTTTTTACAATTTTTGGCCATTTTGAGGCGAAATTGTTCCTTTCGGGGGGTATTGCAACTTTTCGGCATTTTGAGGCGAAATTGTTCCTTGGGGGGGTATTGCAAATTTTGGCCATTTTGAAGCGAAATTGTTCCTTTGGGGGGGTATTGCAACTTTTGGCCATTTTGAAGCGAAATTGTTCCTTTGGGGGGGTATTGCAACTTTTCGGCATTTTGAGGCGAAATTGTTCCTTTGGGGGGTATTGCAATTTTTTGCTATTTTGAGGCGAAATTGTTCCTTTGGGGGGGTATTGCAACTTTTGGCCATTTTGAAGCGAAATTGTTCCTTTGGGGGGGTATTGCAACTTTTCGGCATTTTGAGGCGAAATTGTTCCTTGGGGGGGTATTGCAACTTTTGGCCATTTTAAAGCGAAATTGTTCCTTTGGGGGGGTATTGCAATTTTTAACCATTTTGAGGCGAAATTGTTCCTTTGGGGGGGTATTGCAACTTTTGGCCATTTTGAAGTGAAACTGTTCCTTTCGGGGGGTATTGCAACTTTTCAGCATTTTGAAGCGAAATTGTTCCTTTGGGGGGGTATTGCAACTTTTCGGCATTTTGAGGCGAAATTGTTCCTTGGGGGGGTATTGCAATTTTTTGCCATTTTGAGGCGAAATTGTTCCTTTGGGGGGTTTTTACAATTTTTGGCCATTTTGAGGCGAAATTGTTCCTTTGGGGGGGTATTGCAACTTTTGGCCATTTTGAAGCGAAATTGTTCCGTTCGGGGGGTATTGCAACTTTTGGCCATTTTAAAGCGAAATTGTTCCTTTGGGGGGGTATTGCAATTTTTTGCCATTTTGAGGCGAAATTGTTCCTTTCGGGGGGTATTGCAACTTTTCGGCATTTTGAGGCGAAATTGTTCCTTTGGGGGGGTATTGCAACTTTTGGCCATATTGAAGCGAAATTGTTCCTTTGGGGGGGTATTGCAATTTTTAACCATTTTGAGGCGAAATTGTTCCTTTGGGGGGGTATTGCAACTTTTGGCCATTTTGAAGCGAAATTGTTCCTTTCGGGGGGTATTGCAATTTTTCGGCATTTTGAGGCGAAATTGTTCCTTTGGGGGGTATTGCAATTTTTTTTCCATTTTGAGGCGAAATTGTTCCTTTGGGGGGGTATTGCAACTTTTGGCCATTTTGAAGCGAAATTGTTCCTTTCGGGGGGTATTGCAACTTTTCGGCATTTTGAAGCGAAATTGTTCCTTTGGGGGGTATTGCAATTTTTTGCCATTTTGAGGCGAAATTGTTCCTTTGGGGGGTATTGCAACTTTTGGCCATTTTGAAGCGAAATTGTTCCTTTGGGGGGTATTGCAACTTTTGGCCATTTTGAAGCGAAATTGTTCCTTTCAGGGGGTTTTGCAACTTTTCGGCATTTTGAGGCGAAATTGTTCCTTTGGGGGGGTATTGCCATTTTTTGCCATTTTGAGGCGAAATTGTTCCTTTGGGGGGTATTGCAACTTTTGGCCATTTTGAAGCGAAATTGTTCCTTGGGGGGGTATTGCAATTTTTTGCCATTTTGAGGCGAAATTGTTCCTTTGGGGGGGTATTGCAACTTTTGGCCATATTGAAGCGAAATTGTTCCTTTGGGGGGGTATTGCAATTTTTAACCATTTTGAGGCGAAATTGTTCCTTTGGGGGGGTATTGCAATTTTTTGCCATTTTGAGGCGAAATTGTTCCTTTGGGGGGAGTATTGCAACTTTTCGGCATTTTGAGGCGAAATTGTTCCTTTGGGGGGTATTGCAATTTTTTTTCCATTTTGAGGCGAATTTGTTCCTTTGGGGGGGTATTGCAACTTTTGGCCATTTTGAAGCGAAATTGTTCCTTTCGGGGGGTATTGCAACTTTTCGGCATTTTGAGGCGAAATTGTTCCTTTGGGGGGGTATTGCAATTTTTTGCCATTTTGAGGGGAAATTGTTCCTTTGGGGGGGTATTGCAACTTTTGGCCATTTTGAAGCGAAATTGTTCCTTTGGGGGGTATTGCATTTTTTTGCCATTTTGAGGCAAAATTGTTCCTTTGGGGGGGTATTGCAACTTTTGGCCATTTTGAAGCGAAATTGTTCCTTTGGGGGGGTATTGCAATTTTTTGCCATTTTGAGGCGAAATTGTTCCTTTGGGGGGGTATTGCAACTTTTGGCCTTTTTGAGGCGAAATTGTTCCTTTGGGGGGGTATTGCAACTTTTGGCCATTTTGAAGCGAAAGTGTTCCTTTGGGGGGTATTGCAACTTTTCGGCATTTTGAGGCGAAATTGTTCCTTTGGGGGTATTGCAACTTTTGGCCATATTGAAGCGAAATTGTTCCTTTGGGGGGGTATTGCAATTTTTAACCATTTTGAGGCGAAATTGTTCCTTTGGGGGGTATTGCAACTTTTGGCCATTTTGAAGCGAAATTGTTCCTTTCGGGGGGTATTGCAACTTTTCAGCATTTTGAGGTGAAATTGTTCCTTTGGGGGGGTATTGCAACTTTTGGCCATTTTGAAGCGAAATTGTTCCTTTGGGGGGTATTGCAGTTTTTTTTTCATTTTGAGGCGAAATTGTTCCTTTGGGGGGGGTATTGCAAATTTGGCCATTTTGAAGCGAAATTGTTCCTTTGGGGGGGTATTGCAACTTTTCGGCATTTTGAGGTGAAATTGTTCCTTTGGGGGGTATTGCAACTTTTGGCCATTTTGAAGCGAAATTGTTCCTTTGGGGGGTATTGCATTTTTTTGCCATTTTGAGGCGGAATTGTTCCTTTGGGGGGGTATTGCAACTTTTCGGCATTTTGAGGTGAAATTGTTCCTTTGGGGGGTATTGCATTTTTTTGCCATTTTGAGGCGGAATTGTTCCTTTGGGGGGGTATTGCAACTTTTGGCCATTTTGAAGCGAAATTGTTCCTTTGGGGGGGTATTGCAATTTTTTGCCATTTTGAGGCGAAATTGTTTCTTTGGGGGGGTATTGCAACTTTTGGCCTTTTTGAGGCGAAATTGTTCCTTTGGGGGAGTATTGCAACTTGTCGGCATTTTGAGGCGAAATTGTTCCTTTGGGGGGGTATTGCAATTTTTTGCCATTTTGAGGCGAAATTGTTCCTTTGGGGGGTATTGCAACTTTTGGCCATTTTGAAGCGAAATTGTTCCTTTGGGGGGGTAGTGCAACTTTTCGGCATTTTGAGGCGAAATTGTTCCTTGGGGGGGTATTGCAACTTTTGGCCTTTTTGAGGCGAAATTGTTCCTTTGGGGGGGTATTGCAACTTTTGGCCATTTTGAAGCGAAATTGTTCCTTTATGGGGGTATTGCAACTTGTCGGCATTTTGAGGCGAAATTGTTCCTTTGGGGGGGTATTGCAATTTTTTGCCATTTTGAGGCGAAATTGTTCCTTTGGGGGGGTATTGCAACTTTTGGCCATCTTGAAGTGAAATTGTTCCTTTCGGGGGGTATTGCAACTTTTCAGCATTTTGAAGCGAAATTGTTCCTTTGGGGGGTTTTTTTAATTTTTTGCCATTTTGAGGCGAAATTGTTCCTTTGGGGGGGTATTGCAACTTTTGGCCATTTTGAAGCGAAATTGTTCCTTTGGGGGGGTATTGCAATTTTTTGCGATTTTGAGGCGAAATTGTTCCTTTGGGGGGTATTGCAACTTTTGGCCATATTGAAGCGAAATTGTTCCTTTGGGGGTTTTTACAATTTTTGGCCATTTTGAGGCGAAATTGTTCCTTTCGTGGGGTATTGCAACTTTTCGGCATTTTGAGGCGAAATTGTTCCTTGGGGGTGTATTGCAACTTTTGGCCATTTTGAAGCGAAATTGTTCCTTTGGGGGGGTATTGCAATTTTTTGCCATTTTGAGGCGAAATTGTTCCTTTGGGGGGGTATTGCAACTTTTGGCCATTTTGAAGCGAAATTGTTCCTTTGGGGGGGTATTGCAACTTTTCGGCATTTTGAGGCGAAATTGTTCCTTTGGGGGGTATTGCAATTTTTTGCCATTTTGAGGCGAAATTGTTCCTTTGGGGGGGTATTGCAACTTTTCGGCATTTTGAGGCGAAATTGTTCCTTTGGGGGGTATTGCAATTTTTTTTCCATTTTGAGGCGAATTTGTTCCTTTGGGGGGGTATTGCAACTTTTGGCCATTTTGAAGCGAAATTGTTCCTTTCGGGGGGTATTGCAACTTTTCGGCATTTTGAGGCGAAATTGTTCCTTTGGGGGGGTATTGCAATTGTTTGCCATTTTGAGGGGAAATTGTTCCTTTGGGGGGGTATTGCAACTTTTGGCCATTTTGAAGCGAAATTGTTCCTTTGGGGGGTATTGCATTTTTTTGCCATTTTGAGGCAAAATTGTTCCTTTGGGGGGGTATTGCAACTTTTGGCCATTTTGAAGCGAAATTGTTCCTTTGGGGGGGTATTGCAATTTTTTGCCATTTTGAGGCGAAATTGTTCCTTTGGGGGGGTATTGCAACTTTTGGCCTTTTTGAGGCGAAATTGTTCCTTTGGGGGTATTGCAACTTTTGGCCATTTTGAAGCGAAATTGTTCCTTTCGGGGGGTATTGCAACTTTTCAGCATTTTGAGGCGAAATTGTTCCTTTGGGGGGGTATTGCAACTTTTGGCCATTTTGAAGCGAAATTGTTCCTTTGGGGGGTATTGCAGTTTTTTTTTTCATTTTGAGGCGAAATTGTTCCTTTGGGGGGGGTATTGCAAATTTGGCCATTTTGAAGCGAAATTGTTCCTTTGGGGGGGTATTGCAACTTTTCGGCATTTTGAGGTGAAATTGTTCCTTTGGGGGGTATTGCAACTTTTGGCCATTTTGAAGCGAAATTGTTCCTTTGGGGGGTATTGCATTTTTTTGCCATTTTGAGGCGGAATTGTTCCTTTGGGGGGGTATTGCAACTTTTGGCCTTTTTGAGGCGAAATTGTTCCTTTGGGGGGGTATTGCAACTTTTGGCCATTTTGAAGCGAAATTGTTCCTTTAGGGGGTATTGCAACTTTTCGGCATTTTGAAGCGAAATTGTTCCTTTGGGGGGGTATTGAAATTTTTAACCATTTTGAGGCGAAATTGTTCCTTTGGGGGGTATTGCAACTTTTGGCCATTTTGAAGCGAAATTGTTCCTTTCGGGGGGTATTGCAACTTTTCAGCATTTTGAGGCGAAATTGTTCCTTTGGGGGGGTATTGCAACTTTTGGGCATTTTGAAGTGAAATTGTTCCTTTCGGGGGGTATTGCAACTTTTGGCCATTTTGAAGCGAAATTGTTCCTTTGGGGGGTTTTTACAATTTTTGGCCATTTTGAGGCGAAATTGTTCCTTTGGGGGGGTATTGCAACTTTTGGCCATTTTGAAGCGAAATTGTTCCTTTGGGGGGGTATTGCAATTTTTTGCCATTTTGAGGCGAAATTGTTCCTTTGGGGGGGTATTGCAACTTTTGGCCATTTTGAAGCGAAATTGTTCCTTTGGGGGGGTATTGCAACTTTTCGGCATTTTGAGGCGAAATTGTTCCTTTGGGGGGGTATTGCAATTCTTTGCCATTTTGAGGCGAAATTGTTCCTTTGGGGGCTATTGCAACTTTTGGCCATTTTGAAGCGAAATTGTTCCTTTCGGGGGGTATTGCAACTTTTCGGCATTTTGAGGCGAAATTGTTCCTTGGGGGGGTATTGCAACTTTTGGCCATATTGAAGCGAAATTGTTCCTTTGGGGGGGTATTGCAATTTTTAACCATTTTGAGGCGAAATTGTTCCTTTGGGGGGTATTGCAACTTTTGGCCATTTTGAAGCGAAATTGTTCCTTTCGGGGGGTATTGCAACTTTTCAGCATTTTGAGGCGAAATTGTTCCTTTGGGGGGGTATTGCAATTTTTTGCCATTTTGAGGCGAAATTGTTCCTTTGGGGGGGTATTGCAACTTTTCGGCATTTTGAGGCGAAATTGTTCCTTTGGGGGGGTATTGCAATTTTTTGCCATTTTGAAGCGAAATTGTTCCTTTCGGGGGGTATTGCAACTTTTCGGCATTTTGAGGCGAAATTGTTCCTTTGGGGGGGTATTGCAATTTTTTGCCATTTTGAGGTGAAATTGTTCCTTTGGGGGGGGTATTGCAACTTTTGGCCATTTTGAAGCGAAATTGTTCCTTTGGGGGGTATTGCATTTTTTTGCCATTTTGAGGCGAAATTGTTCCTTTGGGGGGGTATTGCAACTTTTGGCCATTTTGAAGCGAAATTGTTCCTTTGGGGGGGTATTGTATTTTTTGCCATTTTGAGGCGAAATTGTTCCTTTGGGGGGGTATTGCAACTTTTGGCCTTTTTGAGGCGAAATTGTTCCTTTGGGGGGGTATTGCAACTTTTGGCCATTTTGAAGCGAAATTGTTCCTTTGGGGGGGTATTGCAACTTTTCGGCATTTTGAAGCGAAATTGTTCCTTTCGGGGGGTATTGAAACTTTTCAGCATTTTGAAGCAAAATTGTTCCTTTGGGGGGGTATTGCAATTTTTTGCCATTTTGAGGCGAAATTGTTCCTTTGGGGGGTACTGCAATTTTTTGCCATTTTGAAGCGAAATTGTTCCTTTGGGGGGTTTTTACAATTTTTGGCCATTTTGAGGCGAAATTGTTCCTTTCGGGGGGTATTGCAACTTTTCGGCATTTTGAGGCGAAATTGTTCCTTTGGGGGGGTATTGCAACTTTTGGCCATTTTGAAGCGAAATTGTTCCTTTGGGGGGGTATTGCAACTTTTGGCCATTTTGAAGCGAAATTGTTCCTTTGGGGGGGTATTGCAACTTTTCGGCATTTTGAGGCGAAATTGTTCCTTTGGGGGGGTATTGCAACTTTTGGCCATATTGAAGCGAAATTGTTCCTTTGGGGGGGTATTGCAATTTTTAACCATTTTGAGGCGAAATTGTTCCTTTGGGGGGGTATTGCAACTTTTGGCCATTTTGAAGCGAAATTGTTCCTTTCGGGGGGTATTGAAACTTTTCAGCATTTTGAGGCGAAATTGTTCCTTTGGGGGGGTATTGCAATTTTTTGCCATTTTGAGGCGAAATTGTTCCTTTGGGGGGTACTGCAATTTTTTGCCATTTTGAGGCGAAATTGTTCCTTTGGGGGGGTATTGCAACTTTTGGCCATTTTGAAGCGAAATTGTTCCTTTGGGGGGGTATTGCAACTTTTCGGCATTTTGAGGCGAAATTGTTCCTTTGGGGGGGTATTGCAACTTTTGGCCTTTTTGAAGCGAAATTGTTCCTTTGGGGGGGTATTGCAACTTTTCGGCATTTTGAGGCGAAATTGTTCCTTTGGGGGGGTATTGCAATTTTTTGCCATTTTGAGGCGAAATTGTTCCTTTGGGGGGTATTGCAACTTTTGGCCATTTTGAAGCGAAATTGTTCCTTTCGGGGGGTATTGCAACTTTTCGGCATTTTGAGGCGAAATTGTTCCTTTGGGGGGGTATTGCAACTTTTGGCCATATTGAAGCGAAATTGTTCCTTTGGGGGGGTATTGCAATTTTTAACCATTTTGAGGCGAAATTGTTCCTTTGGGGGGGTATTGCAACTTTTGGCCATTTTGAAGCGAAATTGTTCCTTTGGGGGGGGTATTGCAATTTTTTGCCATTTTGAGGCGAAATTGTTCCTTTGGGGGGGTATTGCAACTTTCGGCCATTTTGAAGCGAAATTGTTCCTTTGGGGGTGTATTGCAATTTTTTGCCATTTTAAAGCGAAATTGTTCCTTTGGGGGGTATTGCATTTTTTTGCCATTTTGAGGCGAAATTGTTCCTTTGGGGGGGTATTGCAACTTTTGGCCATTTTGAAGCGAAATTGTTCCTTTGGGGGGGTATTGCAATTTTTTGCCATTTTGAGGCGAAATTGTTCCTTTGGGGGGGTATTGCAACTTTTGGCCTTTTTGAGGCGAAATTGTTCCTTTGGGGGGGTATTGCAACTTTTGGCCATTTTGAAGCGAAATTGTTCCTTTGGGGGGGTATTGCAACTTTTCGGCATTTTGAGGCGAAATTGTTCCTTTGGGGGGGTATTGCAACTTTTCGGCATTTTGAGGCGAAAATGTTCCTTTGGGGAGTATTGCAACTTTTGGCCATTTTGAAGTGAAATTGTTCCTTTGGGGGGGTATTGCAATTTTTTGCCATTTTGAGGCGAAATTGTTCCTTTGGGGGGGTATTGCAACTTTTGGCCATTTTGAAGCGAAATTGTTCCTTTGGGGGGTATTGCAATTTTTAACCATTTTGAGGCGAAATTGTTCCTTTGGGGGGGTATTGCAACTTTTGGCCATTTTGAAGTGAAATTGTTCCTTTCGGGGGGTATTGCAACTTTTCAGCATTTTGAAGCGAAATTGTTCCTTTGGGGGGTATTGCATTTTTTTGCCATTTTGAAGCGAAATTGTTCCTTTGGGGGGGTATTGCAATTTTTTGCCATTTTGAGGCGAAATTGTTCCTTTGGGGGGGTATTGCAACTTTTGGCCATATTGAAGCGAAATTGTTCCTTTGGGGGGTTTTTACAATTTTTGGCCATTTTGAGGCGAAATTGTTCCTTTCGGGGGTTATTGCAACTTTTCGCCATTTTGAGGCGAAATTGTTCCTTTGGGGGGGTATTGCAACTTTTGGCCATTTTGAAGCGAAATTGTTCCTTTGGGGTGTATTGCAACTTTTCGGCATTTTGAGGCGAAATTGTTCCTTTGGAGGGTATTGCAATTTTTTGCCATTTTGAGGCGAAATTGTTCCTTTTGGGGGGGTATTGCAACTTTTGGCCATTTTGAAGCGAAATTGTTCCTTTGGGGGGGTATTGCAACTTTTCGGCATTTTGAGGCGAAATTGTTCCTTTGGGGGGGTATTGCAACTTTTGGCCATTTTGAAGCGAAATTGTTCCTTTGGGGGGGTATTGCAACTTTTCGGCATTTTGAGGCGAAATTGTTCCTTTGGGGGGGTATTGCAATTTTTTGCCATTTTGAGGCGAAATTGTTCCTTTGGGGGGGTATTGCAACTTTTGGCCATTTTGAAGCGAAATTGTTCCTTTCGGGGGGTATTGCAACTTTTCGGCATTTTGAGGCGAAATTGTTCCTTTGGGGGGGTATTGCAACTTTTGGCCATTTTGAAGCGAAATTGTTTCTTTCGGGGTGTATTGCAACTTTATAGCATTTTGAGGCGAAATTGTTCCTTTGGGGGGGTATTGCAACTTTTCGGCATTTTGAGGCGAAATTGTTCCTTTGGGGGGTATTGCAATTTTTTTCCATTTTGAGGCGAAATTGTTCCTTTTGGGGGGGTATTGCAACTTTTGGCCATTTTGAAGCGAAATTGTTCCTTTCGGGGGGTATTGCAACTTTTCGGCATTTTGAAGCGAAATTGTTCCTTTGGGGGGTATTGCAATTTTTTGCCATTTTGAGGTGAAATTGTTCCTTTGGGGGGGGTATTGCAAATTTTGGCCATTTTGAAGCGAAATTGTTCCTTTGGGGGGTATTGCAATTTTTTGCCATTTTGAGGCGAAATTGTTCCTTTGGGGGGGTATTGCAACTTTTCGGCATTTTGAGGCGAAATTGTTCCTTTGGGGGGGTATTGCAATTTTTTTGCCATTTTGAGGTGAAATTGTTCCTTTGGGGGGGGTATTGCAACTTTTGGCCATTTTGAAGCGAAATTGTTCCTTTGGGGGGTATTGCATTTTTTTGCCATTTTGAGGCGAAATTGTTCCTTTGGGGGGGTATTACAACTTTTGGCCATTTTGAAGCGAAATTGTTCCTTTGGGGGGGTATTGCAATTTTTTGCCATTTTGAGGCGAAATTGTTCCTTTGGGGGGGTATTGCAACTTTTGGCCTTTTTGAGGCGAAATTGTTCCTTTGGGGGGGTATTGCAACTTTTGGCCATTTTGAAGCGAAATTGTTCCTTTGGGGGGGTATTGCAACTTTTCGGCATTTTGAGGCGAAATTGTTCCTTTGGGGGGGTATTGCAACTTTTCGGCATTTTGAGGCGAAAATGTTCCTTTGGGGGGTATTGCAACTTTTGGCCATTTTGAAGTGAAATTGTTCCTTTGGGGGGGTATTGCAACTTTTCGGCATTTTGAGGCGAAATTGTTCCTTGGGGGGGTATTGCAACTTTTGGCCATTTTGAAGCGAAATTGTTCCTTTGGGGGGGTATTGCAATTTTTAACCATTTTGAGGCGAAATTGTTCCTTTGGGGGGGTATTGCAACTTTTGGCCATTTTGAAGTGAAATTGTTCCTTTCGGGGGGTATTGCAACTTTTCGGCATTTTGAGGCGAAATTGTTCCTTTGGGGGGGTATTGCAACTTTTGGCCATTTTGAAGCGAAATTGTTCCTTTGGGGGGGTATTGCAATTTTTTGCCATTTTGAGGCGAAATTGTTCCTTTGGGGGGGTATTGCAACTATTGGCCATTTTGAAGCGAAATTGTTCCTTTCGGGGGGTATTGCAACTTTTCGGCATTTTGAGGCGAAATTGTTCCTTTGGGGGGGTATTGCAACTTTTGGCCATTTTGAAGCGAAATTGTTCCTTTCGGGGGGTATTGCAACTTTTCAGCATTTTGAGGCGAAATTGTTCCTTTGGAGGGGTATTGCAATTTTTTGCCATTTTGAGGCGAAATTGTTCCTTTGGGGGGGTATTGCAACTTTTCGGCATTTGGAGGCGAAATTGTTCCTTTGTGGGGGTATTGCAACTTTTGGCCATTTTGAAGCGAAATTGTTCCTTTGGGGGGTATTGCAATTTTTTTTTCATTTTGAGGCGAAATTGTTCCTTTGGGGGGGTATTGCAAATTTTGGCCATTTTGAAGCGAAATTGTTCCTTTGGGGGGGTATTGCAATTTTTTGCCATTTTGAGGCGAAATTGTTCCTTGGGGGGGTATTGCAACTTTTCGGCATTTTGAGGCGAAATTGTTCCTTTGGGGGGGTATTGCAATTTTTTGCCATTTTGAGGTGAAATTGTTCCTTTGGGGGGGTATTGCAACTTTTGGCCATTTTGAAGCGAAATTGTTCCTTTGGGGGGGTATTGCAACTTTTGGCCATTTTGAAGCGAAATTGTTCCTTTGGGGGTATTGCAATTTTTTGACATTTTGAGGCGAAATTGTTCCTTTGGGGGGGTATTGCAACTTTTGGCCATTTTAAAGCGAAATTGTTCCTTTGGGGGGGTACTGCAACTTTTGGCCATTTTGAAGTGAAATTGTTCCTTTGGGGGGTATTGCAACTTTTGGCCATTTTGAAGCGAAATTGTTCCTTTGGGGGTATTGCAATTTTTAACCATTTTGAGGCGAAATTGTTCCTTTGGGGGGGTATTGCAACTTTTGGCCATTTTGAAGTGAAATTGTTCCTTTCGGGGGGTATTGCAACTTTTCGGCATTTTGAGGCGAAATTGTTCCTTTGGGGGGGTATTGCAACTTTTGGCCATTTTGAAGTGAAATTGTTCCTTTCGGGGGGTATTCCAACTTTTCGGCATTTTGAGGCGAAATTGTTCCTTTAGGGGGGGGTATTGCAACTTTTGGCCATTTTGAAGCGAAATTGTTCCTTTCGGGGGGTATTGCAACTTTTCGGCATTTTGAGGCGAAATTGTGCCTTTGGGGGGGTATTGCAATTTTTTGCCATTTTGAGGCGAAATTGTTCCTTTGGGGGAGTATTGCAACTTTTCGGCATTTTGAGGCGAAATTGTTCCTTTGTGGGGGTATTGCAACTTTTGGCCATTTTGAAGCGAAATTGTTCCTTTCGGGGGGTATTGCAACTTTTCGGCATTTTGAAGCGAAATTGTTCCTTTGGGGGGTATTGCAATTTTTTGCCATTTTGAGGCGAAATTGTTCCTTTGTGGGGGTATTGCAACTTTTGGCCATTTTGAAGCGAAATTGTTCCTTTGGGGGGGTATTGCAACTTTTCGGCATTTTGAGGCGAAATTGTTCCTTTGGGGGGGTATTGCAACTTTTGGCCATTTTGAAGCGAAATTGTTCCTTTGGGGGGGTATTGCAACTTTTCGGCATTTTGAGGCGAAATTGTTCCTTTGGGGGGGTATTGCAATTTTTTGCCATTTTGAGGCGAAATTGTTCCTTTGGGGGGGTATTGCAACTTTTGGCCATTTTGAAGCGAAATTGTTTCTTTCGGGGTGTATTGCAACTTTATAGCATTTTGAGGCGAAATTGTTCCTTTGGGGGGGTATTGCAACTTTTCGGCATTTTGAGGCGAAATTGTTCCTTTGGGGGGTATTGCAATTTTTTTCCATTTTGAGGCGAAATTGTTCCTTTTGGGGGGGTATTGCAACTTTTGGCCATTTTGAAGCGAAATTGTTCCTTTCGGGGGGTATTGCAACTTTTCGGCATTTTGAAGCGAAATTGTTCCTTTGGGGGGTATTGCAATTTTTTGCCATTTTGAGGTGAAATTGTTCCTTTGGGGGGGGTATTGCAAATTTTGGCCATTTTGAAGCGAAATTGTTCCTTTGGGGGGTATTGCAATTTTTTGCCATTTTGAGGCGAAATTGTTCCTTTGGGGGGGTATTGCAACTTTTCGGCATTTTGAGGCGAAATTGTTCCTTTGGGGGGGTATTGCAATTTTTTGCCATTTTGAGGTGAAATTGTTCCTTTGGGGGGGTATTGCAACTTTTGGCCATTTTGAAGCGAAATTGTTCCTTTGGGGGGTATTGCATTTTTTTGCCATTTTGAGGCGAAATTGTTCCTTTGGGGGGGTATTACAACTTTTGGCCATTTTGAAGCGAAATTGTTCCTTTGGGGGGGTATTGCAATTTTTTGCCATTTTGAGGCGAAATTGTTCCTTTGGGGGGGTATTGCAACTTTTGGCCTTTTTGAGGCGAAATTGTTCCTTTGGGGGGGTATTGCAACTTTTGGCCATTTTGAAGCGAAATTGTTCCTTTGGGGGGGTATTGCAACTTTTCGGCATTTTGAGGCGAAATTGTTCCTTTGGGGGGGTATTGCAACTTTTCGGCATTTTGAGGCGAAAATGTTCCTTTGGGGGGTATTGCAACTTTTGGCCATTTTGAAGTGAAATTGTTCCTTTGGGGGGGTATTGCAACTTTTCGGCATTTTGAGGCGAAATTGTTCCTTGGGGGGGTATTGCAACTTTTGGCCATTTTGAAGCGAAATTGTTCCTTTGGGGGGGTATTGCAATTTTTAACCATTTTGAGGCGAAATTGTTCCTTTGGGGGGGTATTGCAACTTTTGGCCATTTTAAAGTGAAATTGTTCCTTTCGGGGGGTATTGCAACTTTTCGGCATTTTGAGGCGAAATTGTTCCTTTGGGGGGGTATTGCAACTTTTGGCCATTTTGAAGCGAAATTGTTCCTTTGGGGGGTATTGCAATTTTTTGCCATTTTGAGGCGAAATTGTTCCTTTGGGGGGGTATTGCAACTTTTGGCCATTTTGAAGCGAAATTGTTCCTTTCGGGGGGTATTGCAACTTTTCGGCATTTTGAGGCGAAATTGTTCCTTTGGGGGGGTATTGCAACTTTTGGCCATTTTGAAGCGAAATTGTTCCTTTCGGGGGGTATTGCAACTTTTCAGCATTTTGAGGCGAAATTGTTCCTTTGGAGGGGTATTGCAATTTTTTGCCATTTTGAGGCGAAATTGTTCCTTTAAGGGGGTATTGCAACTTTTCGGCATTTGGAGGCGAAATTGTTCCTTTGTGGGGGTATTGCAACTTTTGGCCATTTTGAAGCGAAATTGTTCCTTTGGGGGGTATTGCAATTTTTTTTTCATTTTGAGGCGAAATTGTTCCTTTGGGGGGTATTGCAAATTTTGGCCATTTTGAAGCGAAATTGTTCCTTTGGGGGGGTATTGCAATTTTTTGCCATTTTGAGGCGAAATTGTTCCTTTGGGGGGGTATTGCAACTTTTCGGCATTTTGAGGCGAAATTGTTCCTTTGGGGGGGTATTGCAATTTTTTTGCCATTTTGAGGTGAAATTGTTCCTTTGGGGGGGTATTGCAACTTTTGGCCATTTTGAAGCGAAATTGTTCCTTTGGGGGGGTATTGCAACTTTTGGCCATTTTGAAGCGAAATTGTTCCTTTGGGGGGGTACTGCAACTTTTGGCCATTTTGAAGTGAAATTGTTCCTTTGGGGGGTATTACAACTTTCGGCATTTTGAGGCGAAATTGTTCCTTGGGGGGGTATTGCAACTTTTGGCCATTTTGAAGCGAAATTGTTCCTTTGGGGGGGGTATTGCAATTTTTAACCATTTTGAGGCGAAATTGTTCCTTTGGGGGGGTATTGCAACTTTTGGCCATTTTGAAGTGAAATTGTTCCTTTCGGGGGGTATTGCAACTTTTCGGCATTTTGAGGCGAAATTGTTCCTTTGGGGGGGTATTGCAACTTTTGGCCATTTTGAAGTGAAATTGTTCCTTTCGGGGGGTATTCCAACTTTTCGGCATTTTGAGGCGAAATTGTTCCTTTAGGGGGGGGTATTGCAACTTTTGGCCATTTTGAAGCGAAATTGTTCCTTTCGGGGGGTATTGCAACTTTTCGGCATTTTGAGGCGAAATTGTGCCTTTGGGGGGGTATTGCAATTTTTTGCCATTTTGAGGCGAAATTGTTCCTTTGGGGGAGTATTGCAACTTTTCGGCATTTTGAGGCGAAATTGTTCCTTTGTGGGGGTATTGCAACTTTTGGCCATTTTGAAGCGAAATTGTTCCTTTCGGGGGGTATTGCAACTTTTCGGCATTTTGAAGCGAAATTGTTCCTTTGGGGGGTATTGCAATTTTTTGCCATTTTGAGGCGAAATTGTTCCTTTGTGGGGGTATTGCAACTTTTGGCCATTTTGAAGCGAAATTGTTCCTTTGGGGGGGTATTGCAACTTTTCGGCATTTTGAGGCGAAATTGTTCCTTTGGGGGGGTATTGCAATTTTTTGCCATTTTGAGGTGAAATTGTTCCTTTGGGGGGGTATTGCAACTTTTGGCCATTTTGAAGCGAAATTGTTCCTTTGGGGGGTATTGCAACTTTTGGCCATTTTGAAGCGAAATTGTTCCTTTGGGGGGGTATTGCAACTTTTGGCCATTTTGAAGCGAAATTGTTCCTTTGGGGGGGTATTGCAACTTTTCGGCATTTTGAGGTGAAATTGTTCCTTTGGGGGGTATTGCAATTTTTTGCCATTTTGAGGCGAAATTGTTCCTTTGGGGGGGTATTGAAACTTTTGGCCATTTTGAAGTGAAATTGTTCCTTTGGGGGGTATTGCAACTTTTCGGCATTTTGAGGCGAAATTGTTCCTTGGGGGGGTATTGCAACTTTTGGCCATTTTGAAGCGAAATTGTTCCTTTGGGAGGGTATTGCAATTTTTAACCATTTTGAGGCGAAATTGTTCCTTTGGGGGGTATTGCAACTTTTGGCCATTTTGAAGTGAAATTGTTCCTTTCGGGGGGTATTGCAACTTTTCAGCATTTTGAAGCGAAATTGTTCCTTTGGGGGGGTATTGCAACTTTTGGCCATTTTGAAGCGAAATTGTTCCTTTGGGGGGGTATTGCAATTTTTTGCCATTTTGAGGCGAAATTGTTCCATTGGGGGGGTATTGCAACTTTTGGCCATTTTGAAGCGAAATTGTTCCTTTGGGGGGGTATTGCAATTTTTTGCCATTTTGAGGCGAAATTGTTCCTTTGGGGGGGTATTGCAACTTTTGGCCATTTTGAAGCGAAATTGTTCCTTTCGGGGGATATTGCAACTTTTCGGCATTTTGAGGCGAAATTGTTCCTTTGGGGGGGTATTGCAACTTTTGGCCATATTGAAGCGAAATTGTTCCTTTGGGGGGGTATTGCAATTTTTAACCATTTTGAGGCGAAATTGTTCCTTTGGGGGGGTATTGCAACTTTTGGCCATTTTGAAACGAAATTGTTCCTTTCGGGGGGTATTGAAACTTTTCAGCATTTTGAGGCGAAATTGTTCCTTTGGGGTGGTATTGCAATTTTTTGCCATTTTGAGGCGAAATTGTTCCTTTGGGGGGTACTGCAATTTTTTGCCATTTTGAGGCGAAATTGTTCCTTTGGGGGGTATTGCAACTTTTGGCCATTTTGAAGCGAAATTGTTCCTTTGGGGGGGTATTGCAACTTTTGGCCATTTTGAAGCAAAATTGTTCCTTTGGGGGGTTTTTACAATTTTTGGCCATTTTGAGGCGAAATTGTTCCATTGGGGGGTATTGCAACTTTTCGGCATTTTGAGGCGAAATTGTTCCTTTGGGGGGGTATTGCAACTTTTGGCCATTTTGAAGCGAAATTGTTCCTTTGGGGGGGTATTGCAATTTTTTGCCATTTTGAGGCGAAATTGTTCCATTGGGGGGGTATTGCAACTTTTGGCCATTTTGAAGCGAAATTGTTCCTTTGGGGGGTATTGCAATTTTTTGCCATTTTGAGGCGAAATTGTTCCTTTGGGGGGGGGGTATTGCAAATTTTGGCCATTTTGAAGCAAAATTGTTCCTTTGGGGGGGTATTGCAGTTTTTTGCCATTTTGAGGCGAAATTGTTCCTTTGGGGGGGTATTGCAACTTTTGGCCATTTTGAAGCGAAATTGTTCCTTTGGGGGGTATTGCATTTTTTTGCCATTTTGAGGCGAAATTGTTCCTTTGGGGGGGTTTTGCAACTTTTGGCCATTTTGAAGCGAAATTGTTCCTTTGGGGGGGTATTGCAATTTTTTGCCATTTTGAGGGGAAATTGTTCCTTTGGGGGGGTATTGCAACTTTTGGCCTTTTTGAGGCGAAATTGTTCCTTTGGGGGGGTATTGCAACTTTTGGCCATTTTGAAGCGAAATTGTTCCTTTGGGGGGGTATTGCAACTTTTGGCCATTTTGAAGCGAAATTGTTCCTTTGGGGGGGTATTGCAACTTTTCGGCATTTTGAGGTGAAATTGTTCCTTTGGGGGGGTATTGCAACTTTTGGCCATTTTGAAGCGAAATTGTTCCTTTGGGGGGGTATTGCAACTTTTCGGCATTTTGAGGTGAAATTGTTCCTTTGGGGGGTATTGCAATTTTTTGCCATTTTGAGGCGATATTGTTCCTTTGGGGGGTATTGAAACTTTTGGCCATTTTGAAGTGAAATTGTTCCTTTGGGGGGTATTGCAACTTTTCGGCATTTTGAGGCGAAATTGTTCCTTGGGGGGGTATTGCAACTTTTGGCCATTTTGAAGCGAAATTGTTCCTTTGGGAGGGTATTGCAATTTTTAACCATTTTGAAGCGAAATTGTTCCTTTGGGGGGTATTGCAACTTTTGGCCATTTTGAAGTGAAATTGTTCCTTTCGGGGGGTATTGCAATTTTTTGCCATTTTGAGGCGAAATTGTTCCATTGGGGGGGTATTGCAACTTTTGGCCATTTTGAAGCGAAATTGTTCCTTTGGGGGGGTATTGCAACTTTTCGGCATTTTGAGGCGAAATTGTTCCTTTGGGGGGGTATTGCAATTTTTTGCCATTTTGAGGCGATATTGTTCCTTTGGGGGGTATTGAAACTTTTGGCCATTTTGAAGTGAAATTGTTCCTTTGGGGGGTATTGCAACTTTTCGGCATTTTGAGGCGAAATTGTTCCATTGGGGGGGTATTGCAACTTTTGGCCATTTTGAAGCGAAATTGTTCCTTTGGGGGGGTATTGCAACTTTTCGGCATTTTGAGGTGAAATTGTTCCTTTGGGGGGTATTGCAATTTTTTGCCATTTTGAGGCGATATTGTTCCTTTGGGGGTATTGAAACTTTTGGCCATTTTGAAGTGAAATTGTTCCTTTGGGGGGTATTGCAACTTTTGGCCATTTTGAAGTGAAATTGTTCCTTTCGGGGGGTATTGCAATTTTTTGCCATTTTGAGGCGAAATTGTTCCATTGGGGGGGTATTGCAACTTTTGGCCATTTTGAAGCGAAATTGTTCCTTTGGGGGGGTATTGCAACTTTTCGGCATTTTGAGGCGAAATTGTTCCTTTGGGGGGGTATTGCAATTTTTTGCCATTTTGAGGCGAAATTGTTCCTTTGGGGGGGTATTGCAACTTTTGGCCATTTTGAAGCGAAATTGTTCCTTTCGGGGGATATTGCAACTTTTCGGCATTTTGAGGCGAAATTGTTCCTTTGGGGGGGTATTGCAACTTTTGGCCATATTGAAGCGAAATTGTTCCTTTGGGGGGGTATTGCAATTTTTAACCATTTTGAGGCGAAATTGTTCCTTTGGGGGGGTATTGCAACTTTTGGCCATTTTGAAACGAAATTGTTCCTTTCGGGGGGTATTGAAACTTTTCAGCATTTTGAGGCGAAATTGTTCCTTTGGGGTGGTATTGCAATTTTTTGCCATTTTGAGGCGAAATTGTTCCTTTGGGGGGTACTGCAATTTTTTGCCATTTTGAGGCGAAATTGTTCCTTTGGGGGGTATTGCAACTTTTGGCCATTTTGAAGCGAAATTGTTCCTTTGGGGGGGTATTGCAACTTTTGGCCATTTTGAAGCAAAATTGTTCCTTTGGGGGGTTTTTACAATTTTTGGCCATTTTGAGGCGAAATTGTTCCATTGGGGGGTATTGCAACTTTTCGGCATTTTGAGGCGAAATTGTTCCTTTGGGGGGTATTGCAACTTTTGGCCATTTTGAAGCGAAATTGTTCCTTTGGGGGGGTATTGCAATTTTTTGCCATTTTGAGGCGAAATTGTTCCATTGGGGGGGTATTGCAACTTTTGGCCATTTTGAAGCGAAATTGTTCCTTTGGGGGGTATTGCAACTTTTCGGCATTTTGAGGCGAAATTGTTCCTTTGGGGGGTATTGCAATTTTTTGCCATTTTGAGGCGAAATTGTTCCTTTTGGGGGGGGGTATTGCAACTTTTGGCCATTTTGAAGCGAAATTGTTCCTTTGGGGGGTATTGCATTTTTTTGCCATTTTGAGGCGAAATTGTTCCTTTGGGGGGGTTTTGCAACTTTTGGCCATTTTGAAGCGAAATTGTTCCTTTGGGGGGGTATTGCAATTTTTTGCCATTTTGAGGGGAAATTGTTCCTTTGGGGGGGTATTGCAACTTTTGGCCTTTTTGAGGCGAAATTGTTCCTTTGGGGGGGTATTGCAACTTTTGGCCATTTTGAAGCGAAATTGTTCCTTTGGGGGGGTATTGCAACTTTTCGGCATTTTGAGGCGAAATTGTTCCTTTGGGGGGGTATTGCAATTTTTTGCCATTTTGAGGCGAAATTGTTCCTTTGGGGGGGTATTGCAACTTTTGGCCATTTTGAAGCGAAATTGTTCCTTTGGGGGGGTATTGCAATTTTTTGCCATTTTGAGGCGAAATTGTTCCTTTGGGGGGTATTGCAATTTTTTGCCATTTTGAGGCGAAATTGTTCCTTTGGGGGGGTATTGCAATTTTTTGCCATTTTGAGGCGAAATTGTTCCTTTGGGGGGGTATTGCAACTTTTGGCCATATTGAAGCGAAATTGTTTTTTTGGGGGGTTTTTACAATGTTTGGCCATTTTGAAGCGAAATTGTTCCTTTGGGGGGGTATTGCAATTTTTTGCCATTTTGAGGCGAAATTGTTCCTTTGTGGGGGTATTGCAACTTTTGGCCATTTTGAAGCGAAATTGTTCCTTTGGGGGGGTATTGCAACTTTTCGGCATTTTGAGGCGAAATTGTTCCTTTGGGGGGGTATTGCAATTTTTTGCCATTTTGAGGCGAAATTGTTCCTTTGGGGGGGTATTGCAACTTTTGGCCATTTTGAAGCGAAATTGTTCCTTTCGGGGGGTATTGCAACTTTTCGGCATTTTGAGGCGAAATTGTTCCTTTGGGGGGGTATTGCAACTTTTGGCCATATTGAAGCGAAATTGTTCCTTTGGGGGGGTATTGCAATTTTTAACCATTTTGAGGCGAAATTGTTCCTTTGGGGGGGTATTGCAACTTTTGGCCATTTTGAAGCGAAATTGTTCCTTTGGGGGGGTATTGCAATTTTTTGCCATTTTGAGGCGAAATTGTTCCTTTGGGGGGGTATTGCAACTTTTGGCCATTTTGAAGCGAAATTGTTCCTTTGGGGGTGTATTGCAATTTTTTGCCATTTTGAAGCGAAATTGTTCCTTTGGGGGGTATTGCATTTTTTTGCCATTTTGAGGCGAAATTGTTCCTTTGGGGGGTATTGCAACTTTTGGCCATTTTGAAGCGAAATTGTTCCTTTGGGGGGGTATTGCAATTTTTTGCCATTTTGAGGCGAAATTGTTCCTTTGGGGGGGTATTGCAACTTTTGGCCTTTTTGAGGCGAAATTGTTCCTTTGGGGGGGTATTGCAACTTTTGGCCATTTTGAAGCGAAATTGTTCCTTTGGGGGGGTATTGCAACTTTTCGGCATTTTGAGGCAAAAATGTTCCTTTGGGGGGTATTGCAACTTTTGGCCATTTTGAAGTGAAATTGTTCCTTTGGGGGGGTATTGCAATTTTTTGCCATTTTGAAGTGAAATTGTTCCTTTGGGGGGGTATTGCAATTTTTAACCATTTTGAGGCGAAATTGTTCCTTTGGGGGGGTATTGCAACTTTTGGCCATTTTGAAGTGAAATTGTTCCTTTCGGGGGGTATTGCAACTTTTCAGCATTTTGAAGCGAAATTGTTCCTTTGGGGGGTATTGCATTTTTTTGCCATTTTGAAGCGAAATTGTTCCTTTGGGGGGGTATTGCAATTTTTTGCCATTTTGAGGCGAAATTGTTCCTTTGGGGGGGTATTGCAACTTTTGGCCATATTGAAGCGAAATTGTTCCTTTGGGGGGTTTTTACAATTTTTGGCCATTTTGAGGCGAAATTGTTCCTTTCGAGGGGTATTGCAATTTTTCAGCATTTTGAGGCGAAATTGTTCCTTTGGGGGGGTATTGCAACTTTTGGCCATTTTGAAGCGAAATTGTTCCTTTGGGGGGTTATGCAATTTTTTGCCATTTTGAGGCGAAATTGTTCCTTTGGGGGGGTATTGCAACTTTTGGCCATTTTGAAGCGAAATTGTTCCTTTGGGGGGGTATTGCAACTTTTCGGCATTTTGAGGCGAAATTGTTCCTTTGGGGGGTAATGCAATTTTTTGCCATTTTGAGGCGAAATTGTTCCTTTTGGGGGGGTATTGCAACTTTTGGCCATTTTGAAGCGAAATTGTTCCTTTGGGGGGGTATTGTAACTTTTCGGCATTTTGAGGCGAAATTGTTCCTTTGGGGGGGTATTGCAACTTTTGGCCATTTTGAAGCGAAATTGTTCCTTTGGGGGGGTATTGCAACTTTTCGGCATTTTGAGGCAAAATTGTTCCTTTGGGGGGGTATTGCAACTTTTGGCCATATTGAAGCAAAATTGTTCCTTTGGGGGGTTTTTACAATTTTTGGCCATTTTGAGGCGAAATTGTTCCTTTCGGGGGGTATTGCAACTTTTCGGCATTTTGAGGCGAAATTGTTCCTTTGGGGGGGTATTGCAACTTTTGGCCATTTTGAAGCGAAATTGTTCCTTTGGGGGGGTATTGCAATTTTTTGCCATTTTGAGGCGAAATTGTTCCTTTGGGGGGGTATTGCAACTTTTGGCCATTTTGAAGCGAAATTGTTCCTTTGGGGGGGTATTGCAACTTTTCGGCATTTTGAGGCGAAATTGTTCCTTTGGGGGGTATTGCAATTTTTTGCCATTTTGAGGCGAAATTGTTCCTTTTGGGGGGGTATTGCAACTTTTGGCCATTTTGAAGCGAAATTGTTCCTTTGGGGGGGTATTGCAACTTTTCGGCATTTTGAGGCGAAATTGTTCCTTTGGGGGGTATTGCAACTTTTGGCCATTTTGAAGCGAAATTGTTCCTTTGGGGGGGTATTGCAACTTTTCGGCATTTTGAGGCGAAATTGTTCCTTTGGGGGGGTATTGCAATTTTTTGCCATTTTGAGGCGAAATTGTTCCTTTGGGGGGGTATTGCAACTTTTTGCCATTTTGAAGCGAAATTGTTCCTTTCGGGGGGTATTGCAACTTTTCGGCATTTTGAGGCGAAATTGTTCCTTTGGGGGGGTATTGCAACTTTTGGCCATTTTGAAGCAAAATTGTTTCTTTCGGGGGGTATTGCAACTTTATAGCATTTTGAGGCGAAATTGTTCCTTTGGGGGGGTATTGCAACTTTTCGGCATTTTGAGGCGAAATTGTTCCTTTGGGGGGGTATTGCAACTTTTGGCCATTTTGAAGCGAAATTGTTCCTTTCGGGGGGTATTGCAACTTTTCGGCATTTTGAAGCGAAATTGTTCCTTTGGGGGGTATTGCAAATTTTGGCCATTTTGTAGCGAAATTGTTCCTTTGGGGGGGTATTGCAATTTTTTGCCATTTTGAGGCGAAATTGTTCCTTTGGGGGGGTATTGCAACTTTTCGGCATTTTGAGGCGAAATTGTTCCTTTGGGGGGGTATTGCAATTTTTTGCCATTTTGAGGTGAAATTGTTCCTTTGGGGGTATTGCATTTTTTTGCCATTTTGAGGCGAAATTGTTCCTTTGGGGGGGTATTGCAACTTTTGGCCATTTTGAAGCGAAATTGTTCCTTTGGGGGGGTATTGCAATTTTTTGCCATTTTGAGGCGAAATTGTTCCTTTAGGGGGGTATTGCAACTTTTGGCCTTTTTGAGGCGAAATTGTTCCTTTGGGGGGGTATTGCAACTTTTCGGCATTTTGAGGCGAAATTGTTCCTTTGGGGGGGTATTGCAACTTTTCGGCATTTTGAGGCGAAAATGTTCCTTTGGGGGGTATTGCAACTTTTGGCCATTTTGAAGTGAAATTGTTCCTTTCGGGGGGTATTGCAACTTTTCGGCATTTTGAGGCGAAATTGTTCCTTTGGGGGGGTATTGCAACTTTTGGCCATTTTGAAGCGAAATTGTTCCTTTGGGGGGGTATTGCAATTTTTTGCCATTTTGAGGCGAAATTGTTCCTTTGGGGGGGTATTGCAACTTTTGGCCATTTTGAAGCGAAATTGTTCCTTTCGGGGGGTATTGCAATTTTTTGCCATTTTGAGGCGAAATTGTTCCTTTGGGGGGGTATTGCAACTTTTGGCCATTTTGAAGCGAAATTGTTCCTTTGGGGGTGTATTGCAATTTTTTGCCATTTTGAAGCGAAATTGTTCCTTTGGGGGGTATTGCAATTTTTTGCCATTTTGAGGCGAAATTGTTCCTTTTGGGGGGGTATTGCAACTTTTGGCCATTTTGAAGCGAAATTGTTCCTTTGGGGGGGTATTGCAACTTTTCGGCATTTTGAGGCGAAATTGTTCCTTTGGGGGGTATTGCAACTTTTGGCCATTTTGAAGCGAAATTGTTCCTTTGGGGGGGTATTGCAACTTTTCGGCATTTTGAGGCGAAATTGTTCCTTTGGGGGGGTATTGCAATTTTTTGCCATTTTGAGGCGAAATTGTTCCTTTCGGGGGGTATTGCAACTTTTCGGCATTTTGAGGCGAAATTGTTCCTTTGGGGGGGTATTGCAACTTTTGGCCATTTTGAAGCAAAATTGTTTCTTTCGGGGGGTATTGCAACTTTATAGCATTTTGAGGCGCAATTGTTCCTTTGGGGGGGTATTGCAACTTTTCGGCATTTTGAGGCGAAATTGTTCCTTTGGGGGGTATTGCAATTTTTTTTCCATTTTGAGGCGAAATTGTTCCTTTGGGGGGGTATTGCAACTTTTGGCCATTTTGAAGCGAAATTGTTCCTTTCGGGGGGTATTGCAACTTTTCGGCATTTTGAAGCGAAATTGTTCCTTTGGGGGGTATTGCAAATTTTGGCCATTTTGTAGCGAAATTGTTCCTTTGGGGGGGTATTGCAATTTTTTGCCATTTTGAGGCGAAATTGTTCCTTTGGGGGGGTATTGCAACTTTTCGGCATTTTGAGGCGAAATTGTTCCTTTGGGGGGGTATTGCAACTTTTGGCCATTTTGAAGCGAAATTGTTCCTTTGGGGGGGTATTGCAACTTTTCGGCATTTTGAGGCGAAATTGTTCCTTTGGGGGGTATTGCAACTTTTGGCCATTTTGAAGCGAAATTGTTCCTTTGGGGGGGTATTGCAACTTTTCGGCATTTTGAGGCGAAATTGTTCCTTTGGGGGGGTATTGCAACTTTTTGCCATTTTAAAGCGAAATTGTTCCTTTCGGGGGGTATTGCAACTTTTCGGCATTTTGAGGCGAAATTGTTCCTTTGGGGGGGTATTGCAACTTTTGGCCATTTTGAAGCAAAATTGTTTCTTTCGGGGGGTATTGCAACTTTATAGCATTTTGAGGCGCAATTGTTCCTTTGGGGGGGTATTGCAACTTTTCGGCATTTTGAGGCGAAATTGTTCCTTTGGGGGGTATTGCAATTTTTTTTCCATTTTGAGGCGAAATTGTTCCTTTGGGGGGGTATTGCAACTTTTGGCCATTTTGAAGCGAAATTGTTCCTTTCGGGGGGTATTGCAACTTTTCGGCATTTTGAAGCGAAATTGTTCCTTTGGGGGGTATTGCAAATTTTGGCCATTTTGTAGCGAAATTGTTCCTTTGGGGGGGTATTGCAATTTTTTGCCATTTTGAGGCGAAATTGTTCCTTTGGGGGGGTATTGCAACTTTTCGGCATTTTGAGGCGAAATTGTTCCTTTGGGGGGGTATTGCAATTTTTTGCCATTTTGAGGTGAAATTGTTCCTTTGGGGGTATTGCATTTTTTTGCCATTTTGAGGCGAAATTGTTCCTTTGGGGGGGTATTGCAACTTTTGGCCATTTTGAAGCGAAATTGTTCCTTTGGGGGGGTATTGCAATTTTTTGCCATTTTGAGGCGAAATTGTTCCTTTAGGGGGGTATTGCAACTTTTGGCCTTTTTGAGGCGAAATTGTTCCTTTGGGGGGGTATTGCAACTTTTCGGCATTTTGAGGCGAAATTGTTCCTTTGGGGGGGTATTGCAACTTTTCGGCATTTTGAGGCGAAAATGTTCCTTTGGGGGGTATTGCAACTTTTGGCCATTTTGAAGTGAAATTGTTCCTTTCGGGGGGTATTGCAACTTTTCGGCATTTTGAGGCGAAATTGTTCCTTTGGGGGGGTATTGCAACTTTTGGCCATTTTGAAGCGAAATTGTTCCTTTGGGGGGGTATTGCAATTTTTTGCCATTTTGTGGCGAAATTGTTCCTTTGGGGGGGTATTGCAACTTTTGGCCATTTTGAAGCGAAATTGTTCCTTTCGGGGGGTATTGCAATTTTTTGCCATTTTGAGGCGAAATTGTTCCTTTGGGGGGGTATTGCAACTTTTGGCCATTTTGAAGCGAAATTGTTCCTTTGGGGGTGTATTGCAATTTTTTGCCATTTTGAAGCGAAATTGTTCCTTTGGGGGTATTGCATTTTTTTGCCATTTTGAGGCGAAATTGTTCCTTTGGGGGGTATTGCAACTTTTGGCCATTTTGAAGCGAAATTGTTCCTTTGGGGGGTATTGCAATTTTTTGCCATTTTGAGGCGAAATTGTTCCTTTGGGGGGGTATTGCAACTTTTGGCCTTTTTGAGGCGAAATTGTTCCTTTGGGGGGGTATTGCAACTTTTGGCCATTTTGAAGCGAAATTGTTCCTTTGGGGGGGTATTGCAACTTTTCGGCATTTTGAGGCGAAAATGTTCCTTTGGGGGGTATTGCAACTTTTGGCCATTTTGAAGTGAAATTGTTCCTTTGGGGGGGTATTGCAATTTTTTGCCATTTTGAAGCGAAATTGTTCCTTTGGGGGGGTATTGCAATTTTTAACCATTTTGAGGCGAAATTGTTCCTTTGGGGGGGTATTGCAACTTTTGGCCATTTTGAAGTGAAATTGTTCCTTTCGGGGGGTATTGCAACTTTTCAGCATTTTGAAGCGAAATTGTTCCTTTGGGGGGTATTGCATTTTTTTGCCATTTTGAAGCGAAATTGTTCCTTTGGGGGGGTATTGCAATTTTTTGCCATTTTGAGGCGAAATTGTTCCTTTGGGGGGGTATTGCAACTTTTGGCCATATTGAAGCGAAATTGTTCCTTTGGGGGGTTTTTACAATTTTTGGCCATTTTGAGGCGAAATTGTTCCTTTCGAGGGGTATTGCAACTTTTCGGCATTTTGAGGCGAAATTGTTCCTTTGGGGGGTATTGCAACTTTTGGCCATTTTGAAGCGAAATTGTTCCTTTGGGGGGGTTATGCAATTTTTTGCCATTTTGAGGCGAAATTGTTCCTTTGGGGGGGTATTGCAACTTTTGGCCATTTTGAAGCGAAATTGTTCCTTTGGGGGGGTATTGCAACTTTTCGGCATTTTGAGGCGAAATTGTTCCTTTGGGGGGTATTGCAATTTTTTGCCATTTTGAGGCGAAATTGTTCCTTTTGGGGGGGTATTGCAACTTTTGGCCATTTTGAAGCGAAATTGTTCCTTTGGGGGGTATTGTAACTTTTTGGCATTTTGAGGCGAAATTGTTCCTTTGGGGGGGTATTGCAACTTTTGGCCATTTTGAAGCGAAATTGTTCCTTTGGGGGGGTATTGCAACTTTTCGGCATTTTGAGGCGAAATTGTTCCTTTGGGGGGGTATTGCAACTTTTCGGCATTTTGAGGCGAAAATGTTCCTTTGGGGGGTATTGCAACTTTTGGCCATTTTGAAGTGAAATTGTTCCTTTGGGGGGGTATTGCAATTTTTTGCCATTTTGAGGCGAAATTGTTCCTTGGGGGGGTATTGCAACTTTTGGCTATTTTGAAGCGAAATTGTTCCTTTGGGGGGTATTGCATTTTTTTGCCATTTTGAAGCGAAATTGTTCCTTTGGGGGGTATTGCAATTTTTTGCCATTTTGAGGCGAAATTGTTCCTTTGGGGGGGTATTGCAACTTTTGGCCATTTTGAAGCGAAATTGTTCCTTTGGGGGGGTATTGCAACTTTTCGGCATTTTGAGGCGAAATTGTTCCTTTGGGGGGGGTATTGCAACTTTTGGCCATATTGAAGCAAAATTGTTCCTTTGGGGGGTTTTTACAATTTTTGGCCATTTTGAGGCGAAATTGTTCCTTTCGGGGGGTATTGCAACTTTTCGGCATTTTGAGGCGAAATTGTTCCTTTGGGGGGGTATTGCAACTTTTGGCCATTTTGAAGCGAAATTGTTCCTTTGGGGGGGTATTGCAATTTTTTGCCATTTTGAGGCGAAATTGTTCCTTTGGGGGGGTATTGCAACTTTTGGCCATTTTGAAGCGAAATTGTTCCTTTGGGGGGGTATTGCAACTTTTCGGCATTTTGAGGCGAAATTGTTCCTTTGGGGGGTATTGCAATTTTTTGCCATTTTGAGGCGAAATTGTTCCTTTTGGGGGGGTATTGCAACTTTTGGCCATTTTGAAGCGAAATTGTTCCTTTGGGGGGGTATTGCAACTTTTCGACATTTTGAGGCGAAATTGTTCCTTTGGGGGGTATTGCAACTTTTGGCCATTTTGAAGCGAAATTGTTCCTTTGGGGGGGGTATTGCAACTTTTCGGCATTTTGAGGCGAAATTGTTCCTTTGAGGGGGTATTGCAATTTTTTGCCATTTTGAGGCGAAATTGTTCCTTTGGGGGGGTATTGCAACTTTTTGCCTTTTTGAAGCGAAATTGTTCCTTTCGGGGGGTATTGCAACTTTTCGGCATTTTGAGGCGAAATTGTTCCTTTGGGGGGGTATTGCAACTTTTGGCCATTTTGAAGCAAAATTGTTTCTTTCGGGGGGTATTGCAACTTTATAGCATTTTAAAGCGAAATTGTTCCTTTGGGGGGTATTGCAATTTTTTTTCCCTTTTGAGGCGAAATTGTTCCTTTGGGGGGGTATTGCAAATTTTGGCCATTTTGAAGCGAAATTGTTCCTTTCGGGGGGTATTGCAATTTTTTGCCATTTTGAGGCGAAATTGTTCCTTTGGGGGGGTATTGCAACTTTTCGGCATTTTGAGGCGAAATTGTTCCTTTGGGGGGTATTGCAATTTTTTGCCATTTTGAGGTGAAATTGTTCCTTTGGGGGGTATTGCATTTTTTTGCCATTTTGAGGCGAAATTGTTCCTTTGGGGGGGTATTGCAACTTTTGGCCATTTTGAAGCGAAATTGTTCCTTTGGGGGGGGTATTGCAATTTTTTGCCATTTTGAGGCGAAATTGTTCCTTTGGGGGGGTATTGCAACTTTTCGGCATTTTGAGGCGAAATTGTTCCTTTGGGGGGGTATTGCAACTTTTCGGCATTTTGAGGCGAAAATGTTCCTTTGGGGGGTATTGCAACTTTTGGCCATTTTGAAGTGAAATTGTTCCTTTCGGGGGGTATTGCAACTTTTCGGCATTTTGAGGCGAAATTGTTCCTTTGGGGGGGTATTGCATATTTTGGCCATTTTGAAGCGAAATTGTTCCTTTGGGGGGGTATTGCAATTTTTTGCCATTTTGAGGCGAAATTGTTCCTTTGGTGGGGTATTGCAACTTTTGGCCATTTTGAAGCGAAATTGTTCCTTTGGGGGGGTATTGCAATTTTTTGCCATTTTGAGGCGAAATTGTTCCTTTGGGGGGGTATTGCAACTTTTGGCCATTTTGAAGCGAAATTGTTCCTTTCGGGGGGTATTGCAATTTTTTGCCATTTTGAGGCGAAATTGTTCCTTTGGGGGGGTATTGCAACTTTTGGCCATTTTGAAGCGAAATTGTTCCTTTGGGGGTGTATTGCAATTTTTTGCCATTTTGAAGCGAAATTGTTCCTTTGGGGGGTATTGCATTTTTTTGCCATTTTGAGGCGAAATTGTTCCTTTGGGGGGTATTGCAACTTTTGGCCATTTTGAAGCGAAATTGTTCCTTTGGGGGGTATTGCAATTTTTTGCCATTTTGAGGCGAAATTGTTCCTTTGGGGGGGTATTGCAACTTTTGGCCTTTTTGAGGCGAAATTGTTCCTTTGGGGGGGTATTGCAACTTTTGGCCATTTTGAAGCGAAATTGTTCCTTTGGGGGGGTATTGCAACTTTTCGGCATTTTGAGGCGAAAATGTTCCTTTGGGGGTATTGCAACTTTTGGCCATTTTGAAGTGAAATTGTTCCTTTGGGGGGGTATTGCAATTTTTTGCCATTTTGAAGCGAAATTGTTCCTTTGGGGGGGTATTGCAATTTTTAACCATTTTGAGGCGAAATTGTTCCTTTGGGGGGGTATTGCAACTTTTGGCCATTTTGAAGTGAAATTGTTCCTTTCGGGGGGTATTGCAACTTTTCAGCATTTTGAAGCGAAATTGTTCCTTTGGGGGGTATTGCATTTTTTTGCCATTTTGAAGCGAAATTGTTCCTTTGGGGGGGTATTGCAATTTTTTGCCATTTTGAGGCGAAATTGTTCCTTTGGGGGGGTATTGCAACTTTTGGCCATATTGAAGCGAAATTGTTCCTTTGGGGGGTTTTTACAATTTTTGGCCATTTTGAGGCGAAATTGTTCCTTTCGAGGGGTATTGCAACTTTTCGGCATTTTGAGGCGAAATTGTTCCTTTGGGGGGTATTGCAACTTTTGGCCATTTTGAAGCGAAATTGTTCCTTTGGGGGGGTTATGCAATTTTTTGCCATTTTGAGGCGAAATTGTTCCTTTGGGGGGGTATTGCAACTTTTGGCCATTTTGAAGCGAAATTGTTCCTTTGGGGGGGTATTGCAACTTTTCGGCATTTTGAGGCGAAATTGTTCCTTTGGGGGGTATTGCAATTTTTTGCCATTTTGAGGCGAAATTGTTCCTTTTGGGGGGGTATTGCAACTTTTGGCCATTTTGAAGCGAAATTGTTCCTTTGGGGGGTATTGTAACTTTTCGGCATTTTGAGGCGAAATTGTTCCTTTGGGGGGGTATTGCAACTTTTGGCCATTTTGAAGCGAAATTGTTCCTTTGGGGGGGTATTGCAACTTTTCGGCATTTTGAGGCGAAATTGTTCCTTTGGGGGGGTATTGCAACTTTTCGGCATTTTGAGGCGAAAATGTTCCTTTGGGGGGTATTGCAACTTTTGGCCATTTTGAAGTGAAATTGTTCCTTTGGGGGGTATTGCAATTTTTTGCCATTTTGAGGCGAAATTGTTCCTTTGGGGGGGTATTGCAACTTTTGGCCATTTTGAAGCGAAATTGTTCCTTTGGGGGGGTATTGCAACTTTTCGGCATTTTGAGGCGAAATTGTTCCTTTGGGGGGGTATTGCAACTTTTGGCCATATTGAAGCAAAATTGTTCCTTTGGGGGGTTTTTACAATTTTTGGCCATTTTGAGGCGAAATTGTTCCTTTCGGGGGGTATTGCAACTTTTCGGCATTTTGAGGCGAAATTGTTCCTTTGGGGGGGTATTGCAACTTTTGGCCATTTTGAAGCGAAATTGTTCCTTTGGGGGGGTATTGCAATTTTTTGCCATTTTGAGGCGAAATTGTTCCTTTGGGGGGGTATTGCAACTTTTGGCCATTTTGAAGCGAAATTGTTCCTTTGGGGGGGTATTGCAACTTTTCGGCATTTTGAGGCGAAATTGTTCCTTTGGGGGGTATTGCAATTTTTTGCCATTTTGAGGCGAAATTGTTCCTTTTGGGGGGGTATTGCAACTTTTGGCCATTTTGAAGCGAAATTGTTCCTTTGGGGGGGTATTGCAACTTTTCGACATTTTGAGGCGAAATTGTTCCTTTGGGGGGTATTGCAACTTTTGGCCATTTTGAAGCGAAATTGTTCCTTTGGGGGGGTATTGCAACTTTTCGGCATTTTGAGGCGAAATTGTTCCTTTGGGGGGGTATTGCAATTTTTTGCCATTTTGAGGCGAAATTGTTCCTTTGGGGGGTATTGCAACTTTTTGCCATTTTGAAGCGAAATTGTTCCTTTCGGGGGGTATTGCAACTTTTCGGCATTTTGAGGCGAAATTGTTCCTTTGGGGGGGTATTGCAACTTTTGGCCATTTTGAAGCAAAATTGTTTCTTTCGGGGGGTATTGCAACTTTATAGCATTTTGAGGCGAAATTGTTCCTTTGGGGGGTATTGCAATTTTTTTTCCATTTTGAGGCGAAATTGTTCCTTTGGGGGGGTATTGCAACTTTTGGCCATTTTGAAGCGAAATTGTTCCTTTCGGGGGGTATTGCAACTTTTCGGCATTTTGAAGCGAAATTGTTCCTTTGGGGGGTATTGCAAATTTTGGCCATTTTGTAGCGAAATTGTTCCTTTGGGGGGGTATTGCAATTTTTTGCCATTTTGAGGCGAAATTGTTCCTTTGGGGGGGTATTGCAACTTTTCGGCATTTTGAGGCGAAATTGTTCCTTTGGGGGGTATTGCAATTTTTTGCCATTTTGAGGTGAAATTGTTCCTTTGGGGGGTATTGCATTTTTTTGCCATTTTGAGGCGAAATTGTTCCTTTGGGGGGGTATTGCAACTTTTGGCCATTTTGAAGCGAAATTGTTCCTTTGGGGGGGGTATTGCAATTTTTTGCCATTTTGAGGCGAAATTGTTCCTTTAGGGGGGTATTGCAACTTTTGGCCTTTTTGAGGCGAAATTGTTCCTTTGGGGGGGTATTGCAACTTTTCGGCATTTTGAGGCGAAATTGTTCCTTTGGGGGGGTATTGCAACTTTTCGGCATTTTGAGGCGAAAATGTTCCTTTGGGGGGTATTGCAACTTTTGGCCATTTTGAAGTGAAATTGTTCCTTTCGGGGGGTATTGCAATTTTTTGCCATTTTGAAGCGAAATTGTTCCTTTGGGGGGGTATTGCAATTTTTAACCATTTTGAGGCGAAATTGTTCCTTTGGGGGGGTATTGCAACTTTTGGCCATTTTGAAGTGAAATTGTTCCTTTCGGGGGGTATTGCAACTTTTCAGCATTTTGAAGCGAAATTGTTCCTTTGGGGGGTATTGCATTTTTTTGCCATTTTGAAGCGAAATTGTTCCTTTGGGGGGGTATTGCAATTTTTTGCCATTTTGAGGCGAAATTGTTCCTTTGGGGGGGTATTGCAACTTTTGGCCATATTGAAGCGAAATTGTTCCTTTGGGGGGTTTTTACAATTTTTGGACATTTTGAGGCGAAATTGTTCCTTTCGAGGGGTATTGCAACTTTTCGGCATTTTGAGGCGAAATTGTTCCTTTGGGGGGTATTGCAACTTTTGGCCATTTTGAAGCGAAATTGTTCCTTTGGGGGGGTTATGCAATTTTTTGCCATTTTGAGGCGAAATTGTTCCTTTGGGGGGGTATTGCAACTTTTGGCCATTTTGAAGCGAAATTGTTCCTTTGGGGGGGTATTGCAACTTTTCGGCATTTTGAGGCGAAATTGTTCCTTTGGGGGGTATTGCAATTTTTTGCCATTTTGAGGCGAAATTGTTCCTTTTGGGGGGGTATTGCAACTTTTGGCCATTTTGAAGCGAAATTGTTCCTTTGGGGGGTATTGTAACTTTTCGGCATTTTGAGGCGAAATTGTTCCTTTGGGGGGGTATTGCAACTTTTGGCCATTTTGAAGCGAAATTGTTCCTTTGGGGGGGTATTGCAACTTTTCGGCATTTTGAGGCGAAATTGTTCCTTTGGGGGGGTATTGCAACTTTTCGGCATTTTGAGGCGAAAATGTTCCTTTGGGGGGTATTGCAACTTTTGGCCATTTTGAAGTGAAATTGTTCCTTTGGGGGGGTATTGCAATTTTTTGCCATTTTGAGGCGAAATTGTTCCTTGGGGGGGTATTGCAACTTTTGGCTATTTTGAAGCGAAATTGTTCCTTTGGGGGGTATTGCATTTTTTTGCCATTTTGAAGCGAAATTGTTCCTTTGGGGGGTATTGCAATTTTTTGCCATTTTGAGGCGAAATTGTTCCTTTGGGGGGGTATTGCAACTTTTGGCCATTTTGAAGCGAAATTGTTCCTTTAGGGGGGTATTGCAACTTTTGGCCTTTTTGAGGCGAAATTGTTCCTTTGGGGGGGTATTGCAACTTTTCGGCATTTTGAGGCGAAATTGTTCCTTTGGGGGGGTATTGCAACTTTTCGGCATTTTGAGGCGAAAATGTTCCTTTGGGGGGTATTGCAACTTTTGGCCATTTTGAAGTGAAATTGTTCCTTTCGGGGGGTATTGCAATTTTTTGCCATTTTGAAGCGAAATTGTTCCTTTGGGGGGGTATTGCAATTTTTAACCATTTTGAGGCGAAATTGTTCCTTTGGGGGGGTATTGCAACTTTTGGCCATTTTGAAGTGAAATTGTTCCTTTCGGGGGGTATTGCAACTTTTCAGCATTTTGAAGCGAAATTGTTCCTTTGGGGGGTATTGCATTTTTTTGCCATTTTGAAGCGAAATTGTTCCTTTGGGGGGGTATTGCAATTTTTTGCCATTTTGAGGCGAAATTGTTCCTTTGGGGGGGTATTGCAACTTTTGGCCATATTGAAGCGAAATTGTTCCTTTGGGGGGTTTTTACAATTTTTGGCCATTTTGAGGCGAAATTGTTCCTTTCGAGGGGTATTGCAACTTTTCGGCATTTTGAGGCGAAATTGTTCCTTTGGGGGGTATTGCAACTTTTGGCCATTTTGAAGCGAAATTGTTCCTTTGGGGGGGTTATGCAATTTTTTGCCATTTTGAGGCGAAATTGTTCCTTTGGGGGGGTATTGCAACTTTTGGCCATTTTGAAGCGAAATTGTTCCTTTGGGGGGGTATTGCAACTTTTCGGCATTTTGAGGCGAAATTGTTCCTTTGGGGGGTATTGCAATTTTTTGCCATTTTGAGGCGAAATTGTTCCTTTTGGGGGGGTATTGCAACTTTTGGCCATTTTGAAGCGAAATTGTTCCTTTGGGGGGTATTGTAACTTTTCGGCATTTTGAGGCGAAATTGTTCCTTTGGGGGGGTATTGCAACTTTTGGCCATTTTGAAGCGAAATTGTTCCTTTGGGGGGGTATTGCAACTTTTCGGCATTTTGAGGCGAAATTGTTCCTTTGGGGGGGTATTGCAACTTTTCGGCATTTTGAGGCGAAAATGTTCCTTTGGGGGGTATTGCAACTTTTGGCCATTTTGAAGTGAAATTGTTCCTTTGGGGGGGTATTGCAATTTTTTGCCATTTTGAGGCGAAATTGTTCCTTGGGGGGGGTATTGCAACTTTTGGCTATTTTGAAGCGAAATTGTTCCTTTGGGGGGTATTGCATTTTTTTGCCATTTTGAAGCGAAATTGTTCCTTTGGGGGGTATTGCAATTTTTTGCCATTTTGAGGCGAAATTGTTCCTTTGGGGGGGTATTGCAACTTTTGGCCATTTTGAAGCGAAATTGTTCCTTTGGGGGGGTATTGCAACTTTTCGGCATTTTGAGGCGAAATTGTTCCTTTGGGGGGGTATTGCAACTTTTGGCCATATTGAAGCAAAATTGTTCCTTTGGGGGGTTTTTACAATTTTTGGCCATTTTGAGGCGAAATTGTTCCTTTCGGGGGGTATTGCAACTTTTCGGCATTTTGAGGCGAAATTGTTCCTTTGGGGGGGTATTGCAACTTTTGGCCATTTTGAAGCGAAATTGTTCCTTTGGGGGGGTATTGCAATTTTTTGCCATTTTGAGGCGAAATTGTTCCTTTGGGGGGGTATTGCAACTTTTGGCCATTTTGAAGCGAAATTGTTCCTTTGGGGGGGTATTGCAACTTTTCGGCATTTTGAGGCGAAATTGTTCCTTTGGGGGGTATTGCAATTTTTTGCCATTTTGAGGCGAAATTGTTCCTTTTGGGGGGGTATTGCAACTTTTGGCCATTTTGAAGCGAAATTGTTCCTTTGGGGGGGTATTGCAACTTTTCGACATTTTGAGGCGAAATTGTTCCTTTGGGGGGTATTGCAACTTTTGGCCATTTTGAAGCGAAATTGTTCCTTTGGGGGGGTATTGCAACTTTTCGGCATTTTGAGGCGAAATTGTTCCTTTGGGGGGGTATTGCAATTTTTTGCCATGTTGAGGCGAAATTGTTCCTTTGGGGGGGTATTGCAACTTTTTGCCATTTTGAAGCGAAATTGTTCCTTTCGGGGGGTATTGCAACTTTTCGGCATTTTGAGGCGAAATTGTTCCTTTGGGGGGTATTGCAACTTTTGGCCATTTTGAAGCAAAATTGTTTCTTTCGGGGGGTATTGCAACTTTATAGCATTTTGAGGCGAAATTGTTCCTTTGGGGGGTATTGCAATTTTTTTTCCATTTTGAGGCGAAATTGTTCCTTTGGGGGGGTATTGCAACTTTTGGCCATTTTGAAGCGAAATTGTTCCTTTCGGGGGGTATTGCAACTTTTCGGCATTTTGAAGCGAAATTGTTCCTTTGGGGGGTATTGCAAATTTTGGCCATTTTGTAGCGAAATTGTTCCTTTGGGGGGGTATTGCAATTTTTTGCCATTTTGAGGCGAAATTGTTCCTTTGGGGGGGTATTGCAACTTTTCGGCATTTTGAGGCGAAATTGTTCCTTTGGGGGGTATTGCAATTTTTTGCCATTTTGAGGTGAAATTGTTCCTTTGGGGGGTATTGCATTTTTTTGCCATTTTGAGGCGAAATTGTTCCTTTGGGGGGGTATTGCAACTTTTGGCCATTTTGAAGCGAAATTGTTCCTTTGGGGGGGGTATTGCAATTTTTTGCCATTTTGAGGCGAAATTGTTCCTTTAGGGGGGTATTGCAACTTTTGGCCTTTTTGAGGCGAAATTGTTCCTTTGGGGGGGGGTATTGCAACTTTTCGGCATTTTGAGGCGAAATTGTTCCTTTGGGGGGGTATTGCAACTTTTCGGCATTTTGAGGCGAAAATGTTCCTTTGGGGGTATTGCAACTTTTGGCCATTTTGAAGTGAAATTGTTCCTTTCGGGGGGTATTGCAACTTTTCGGCATTTTGAGGCGAAATTGTTCCTTTGGGGGGGTATTGCATATTTTGGCCATTTTGAAGCGAAATTGTTCCTTTGGGGGGGTATTGCAATTTTTTGCCATTTTGAGGCGAAATTGTTCCTTTGGGGGGGTATTGCAACTTTTGGCCATTTTGAAGCGAAATTGTTCCTTTCGGGGGGTATTGCAACTTTTCAGCATTTTGAGGCGAAATTGTTCCTTTGGGGGGGTATTGCAACTTTTGGCCATTTTGAAGCGAAATTGTTCCTTTGGGGGGGTATTGCAATTTTTTGCCATTTTGAGGCGAAATTGTTCCTTTGGAGGGGTATTGCAACTTTTGGCCTTTTTGAGGCGAAATTGTTCCTTTGGGGGGGTATTGCAACTTTTCGGCATTTTGAGGCGAAATTGTTCCTTTGGGGGGGTATTGCAACTTTTCGGCATTTTAAGGCGAAAATGTTCCTTTGGGGGGTATTGCAACTTTTGGCCATTTTGAAGTGAAATTGTTCCTTTCGGGGGGTATTGCAACTTTTCGGCATTTTGAGGCGAAATTGTTCCTTTGGGGGGGTATTGCAACTTTTGGCCATTTTAAAGCGAAATTGTTCCTTTGGGGGGGTATTGCAATTTTTTGCCATTTTGAGGCGAAATTGTTCCTTTGGGGGGGTATTGCAACTTTTGGCCATTTTGAAGCGAAATTGTTCCTTTCGGGGGGTATTGCAACTTTTCGGCATTTTGAGGCGAAATTGTTCCTTTGGGGGGGTATTGCAACTTTTGGCCATTTTGAAGCGAAATTGTTCCTTTCGGGGGGTATTGCAACTTTTCAGCATTTTGAGGCGAAATTGTTCCTTTGGAGGGGTATTGCAATTTTTTGCCATTTTGAGGCGAAATTGTTCCTTTGGGGGGGTATTGCAACTTTTCGGCATTTTGAGGCGAAATTGTTCCTTTGTGGGGGTATTGCAACTTTTGGCCATTTTGAAGCGAAGTTGTTCCTTTCGGGGGGTATTGCAACTTTTCGGCATTTTGAAGCGAAATTGTTCCTTTGGGGGGTATTGCAATTTTTTGCCATTTTGAGGCGAAATTGTTCCTTTGGGGGGGGGGTATTGCAAATTTTGGCCATTTTGAAGCGAAATTGTTCCTTTGGGGGGGTATTGCAATTTTTTGCCATTTTGAGGCGAAATTGTTCCTTTGGGGGGGTATTGTAACTTTTCGGCATTTTGAGGCGAAATTGATCCTTTGGGGGGGTATTGCAATTTTTTGCCATTTTGAGGTGAAATTGTTCCTTTGGGGGGGTATTGCAACTTTTGGCCATTTTGAAGCGAAATTGTTCCTTTGGGGGGTATTGCATTTTTTTGCCATTTTGAGGCGAAATTGTTCCTTTGGGGGGGTATTGCAACTTTTGGCCATTTTGAAGCGAAATTGTTCCTTTGGGGGGGTATTGCAATTTTTTGCCATTTTGAGGCGAAATTGTTCCTTTGGGGGGGTATTGCAACTTTTGGCCATTTTGAAGCGAAATTGTTCCTTTGGGGGGGTATTGCAACTTTTCGGCATTTTGAGGCGAAATTGTTCCTTTGGGGGGTATTGCAACTTTTCGGCATTTTGAGGCGAAATTGTTCCTTTGGGGGGTATTGCAACTTTTGGCCATTTTGAAGTGAAATTGTTCCTTTGGGGGGTATTGCAACTTTTCGGCATTTTGAGGCGAAATTGTTCCTTGGGGGGGTATTGCAACTTTTGGCCATTTTGAAGCGAAATTGTTCCTTTGGGGGGGTATTGCAATTTTTTGCCATTTTGAGGCGAAATTGTTCCTTTGGGGGAGTATTGCAACTTTTCGGCATTTTGAGGCGAAATTGTTCCTTTGTGGGGGTATTGCAACTTTTGGCCATTTTGAAGCGAAATTGTTCCTTTCGGGGGGTATTGCAACTTTTCGGCATTTTGAAGCGAAATTGTTCCTTTGGGGGGTATTGCAATTTTTTGCCATTTTGAGGCGAAATTGTTCCTTTGGGGGGGTATTGCAACTTTTGGCCATTTTGAAGCGAAATTGTTCCTTTGGGGGGGTATTGCAATTTTTTTTTCATTTTGAGGCGAAATTGTTCCTTTGGGGGGGGTATTGCAAATTTTGGCCATTTTGAAGCGAAATTGTTCCTTTGGGGGGGTATTGCAATTTTTTGCCATTTTGAGGCGAAATTGTTCCTTTGGGGGGGTATTGCAACTTTTCGGCATTTTTAGGCGAAATTGTTCCTTTGGGGGGGTATTGCAATTTTTTGCCATTTTGAGGTGAAATTGTTCCTTTGGGGGGGTATTGCAACTTTTGGCCATTTTGAAGCGAAATTGTTCCTTTGGGGGGTATTGCATTTTTTTGCCATTTTGAGGCGAAATTGTTCCTTTGGGGGGGTATTGCAACTTTTGGCCATTTTGAAGCGAAATTGTTCCTTTGGGGGGGTATTGCAAATTTTGGCCTTTTTGAGGCGAAATTGTTCCTTTGGGGGGGTATTGCAACTTTTGGCCATTTTGAAGCGAAATTGTTCCTTTGGGGGGGGTATTGCAATTTTTTGCCATTTTGAGGCGAAATTGTTCCTTTGGGGGGTATTGAAACTTTTGGCCATTTTGAAGCGAAATTGTTCCTTTGGGGGGGTATTGCAACTTTTGGGCATTTTGAGGCGAAATTGTTCCTTGGGGGGGTATTGCAACTTTTGGCCATTTTGAAGTGAAATTGTTCCTTTCGGGGGGTATTGCAACTTTTCAGCATTTTGAAGCGAAATTGTTATTTTGGGGGGGTATTGCAATTTTTTGCCATTTTGAGGCGAAATTGTTCCTTTGGGGGGTATTGCAATTTTTTGCCATTTTGAGGCGAAATTGTTCCTTTGGGGGGTATTGCAATTTTTTGCCATTTTGAGGCGAAATTGTTCCTTTGGGGGGTATTGCAACTTTTGGCCATTTTGAAGCGAAATTGTTCCTTTGGGGGGTATTGCAACTTTTCAGCATTTTGAGGCGAAATTGTTCCTTTGGGGGGGTATTGCAATTTTTTTCCATTTTGAGGCGAAATTGTTCCTTTGGGGGGGTATTGCAACTTTTCGGCATTTTGAGGCGAAATTGTTCCTTTGGGGGCTATTGCATTTTTTTTTCCATTTTGAGGCGAAATTGTTCCTTTGGGGGGGTATTTCAACTTTTGGCCATTTTGAAGCGAAATTGTTCCTTTCGGGGGGTATTGCAACTTTTCGGCATTTTGAAGCGAAATTGTTCCTTTGGGGGGTATTGCAATTTTTTGCCATTTTGAGGCGAAATTGTTCCTTTGGGGGGGTATTGCAACTTTTGGCCATTTTGAAGCGAAATTGTTCCTTTGGGGGGGTATTGCAATTTTTTTTTCATTTTGAGGCGAAATTGTTCCTTTGGGGGGGTATTGCAAATTTTGGCCATTTTGAAGCGAAATTGTTCCTTTGGGGGGGTATTGCAATTTTTTGCCATTTTGAGGCGAAATTGTTCCTTTGGGGGGGTATTGCAATTTTTTGCCATTTTGAGGTGAAATTGTTCCTTTGGGGGGTATTGCAACTTTTGGCCATTTTGAAGCGAAATTGTTCCTTTGGGGGGTATTGCATTTTTTTGCCATTTTGAGGCGAAATTGTTCCTTAGGGGGGGTATTGCAAATTTTGGGCATTTTGAAGCAAAATTGTTCCTTTGGGGGGGTATTGCAATTTTTCGGCATTTTGAGGCGAAATTGTTCCTTTGGGGGGGTATTGCAATTTTTTGCCATTTTGAGGTGAAATTGTTCCTTTGGGGGGGTATTGCAACTTTTGGCCATTTTGAAGCGAAATTGTTCCTTTGGGGGGTATTGCATTTTTTTGCCATTTTGAGGCGAAATTGTTCCTTTGGGGGGGTATTGCAACTTTTGGCCATTTTGAAGCGAAATTGTTCCTTTGGGGGGGTATTGCAATTTTTTGCTATTTTGAGGCGAAATTGTTCCTTTGGGGGGGTATTGCAACTTTTGGCCTTTTTGAGGCGAAATTGTTCCTTTGGGGGGGTATTGCAACTTTTGGCCATTTTGAAGCGAAATTGTTCCTTTGGGGGGGTATTGCAACTTTTCGGCATTTTGAGGCGAAATTGTTCTTTTGGGGGGGTTTTGCAATTTTTTGCCATTTTGAGGCGAAATTGTTCCTTTGGGGGGTATTGCAACTTTTGGCCATTTTGAGGCGAAATTGTTCCTTTGGGGGGGTATTGCAACTTTTGGCCATTTTGAAGCGAAATTGTTCCTTTGGGGGGGTATTGCAACTTTTCGGCATTTTGAGGCGAAATTGATCCTTTGGGGGGGTATTGCAATTTTTAACCATTTTGAGGCGAAATTGTTCCTTTGGGGGGTATTGCAACTTTTGGCCATTTTCAAGTGAAATTGTTCCTTTCGGGGGGTATTGCAACTTTTCAGCATTTTGAAGCGAAATTGTTCCTTTGAGGGGGTATTGCAATTTTTTGCCATTTTGAGGCGAAATTGTTCCTTTGGGGGGGTATTGCAATTTTTTGCCATTTTGAGGCGAAATTGTTCCTTTGGGGGGGTATTGCAACTTTTGGCCATTTTTAAGCGAAATTGTTCCTTTGGGGGGGTATTGCAATTTTTTGCCATTTTGAGGCGAAATTGTTCCTTTGGGGGGGTATTGCAACTTTTGGCCATATTGAAGCGAAATTGTTCCTTTGGGGGGTTTCTACAATTTTTGGCCATTTTGAGGCGAAATTGTTCCTTTCGGGGGGTATTGCAACTTTTCGGCATTTTGAGGCGAAATTGTTCCTTTGGGGGGGTATTGCAATTTTTTGCTATTTTGAGGCGAAATTGTTCCTTTGGGGGGTATTGCAACTTTTGGCCTTTTTGAGGCGAAATTGTTCCTTTGGGGGGGTATTGCAACTTTTGGCCATTTTGAAGCGAAATTGTTCCTTTGGGGGGGTATTGCAACTTTTCGGCATTTTGAGGCGAAATTGTTCTTTTGGGGGGGTTTTGCAATTTTTTGCCATTTTGAGGCGAAATTGTTCCTTTGGGGGGTATTGCAACTTTTGGCCATTTTGAGGCGAAATTGTTCCTTTGGGGGGGTATTGCAACTTTTGGCCATTTTGAAGCGAAATTGTTCCTTTGGGGGGGTATTGCAACTTTTCGGCATTTTGAGGCGAAATTGATCCTTTGGGGGGGTATTGCAATTTTTAACCATTTTGAGGCGAAATTGTTCCTTTGGGGGGTATTGCAACTTTTGGCCATTTTCAAGTGAAATTGTTCCTTTCGGGGGGTATTGCAACTTTTCAGCATTTTGAAGCGAAATTGTTCCTTTGAGGGGGTATTGCAATTTTTTGCCATTTTGAGGCGAAATTGTTCCTTTGGGGGGTATTGCAATTTTTTGCCATTTTGAGGCGAAATTGTTCCTTTGGGGGGGTATTGCAACTTTTGGCCATTTTTAAGCGAAATTGTTCCTTTGGGGGGGTATTGCAATTTTTTGCCATTTTGAGGCGAAATTGTTCCTTTGGGGGGGTATTGCAACTTTTGGCCATATTGAAGCGAAATTGTTCCTTTGGGGGGTTTCTACAATTTTTGGCCATTTTGAGGCGAAATTGTTCCTTTCGGGGGGTATTGCAACTTTTCGGCATTTTGAGGCGAAATTGTTCCTTTGGGGGGTATTGCAATTTTTTGCCATTTTGAGGCGAAATTGTTCCTTTGGGGGGTATTGCAACTTTTGGCCATTTTGAAGCGAAATTGTTCCTTTCGGGGGTATTGCAACTTTTCAGCATTTTGAGGCGAAATTGTTCCTTTGGGGGGGGTATTGCAATTTTTTGCCATTTTGAGGCAAAATTGTTCCTTTGGGGGGGTATTGCAACTTTTGGCCATTTTGAAGCGAAATTGTTCCTTTCGGGGTGTATTGCAACTTTTCGGCATTTTGAGGCAAAATTGTTCCTTTAGGGGGGTATTGCAACTTTTGGCCATATTGAAGCAAAATTGTTCCTTTGGGGGGGTATTGCAATTTTTAACCATTTTGAGGCGAAATTGTTCCTTTGGGGGGGTATTGCAACTTTTGGCCATTTTGAAGCGAAATTGTTCCTTTCGGGGGGTATTGCAACTTTTTGGCATTTTGAAGCGAAATTGTTCCTTTGGGGGGTATTGCAATGTTTTGCCATTTTGAGGCGAAATTGTTCCTTTGGGGGGGTATTGCAACTTTTGGCCATTTTGAAGCGAAATTGTTCCTTTGGGGGGGTATTGCAATTTTTTTTTCATTTTGAGGCGAAATTGTTCCTTTGGGGGGGTATTGCAACTTTTCGGCATTTTGAGGCGAAATTGTTCCTTTGGGGGGTATTGCAATTTTTTGCCATTTTGAGGTGAAATTGTTCCTTTGGGGGGGTATTGCAACTTTTGGCCATTTTGAAGCGAAATTGTTCCTTTGGGGGGTATTGCATTTTTTTGCCATTTTGAGGCGAAATTGTTCCTTTGGGGGGGTATTGCAACTTTTGGCCTTTTTGAGGCGAAATTGTTCCTTTGGGGGGGTATTGCAACTTTTCGGCATTTTGAGGCGAAATTGTTCCTTTGGGGGGGTATTGCAATTTTTTGCCATTTTGAGGCGAAATTGTTCCTTTGGGGGGGTATTGCAACTTTTGGCCATTTTGAAGCGAAATTGTTCCTTTCGGGGGGTATTGCAACTTTTCGGCATTTTGAGGCGAAATTGTTCCTTTGGGGGGGTATTGCAACTTTTGGCCATTTTGAAGCGAAATTGTTCCTTTGGGGGGGTATTGCAACTTTTCGGCATTTTGAGGCGAAATTGTTCCTTTGGGGGGGTATTGCAATTTTTTGCCATTTTGAGGCGAAATTGTTCCTTTGGGGGGGTATTGCAACTTTTGGCCATTTTGAAGCGAAATTGTTCCTTTGGGGGGGGTAGTGCAATTTTTTGCCATTTTGAGGCGAAATTGTTCCTTTCGGGGGGTATTGCAACTTTTCAGCATTTTGAGGCGAAATTGTTCCTTTGGGGGGGTATTGCAATTTTTTGCCATTTTGAGGCGAAATTGTTCCTTTGGGGGGGTATTGCAACTTTTGGCCATATTGAAGCGAAATTGTTCCTTTGGGGGGTTTTTACAATTTTTGGCCATTTTGAGGCGAAATTGTTCCTTTCGGGGGGTATTGCAACTTTTCGGCATTTTGAGGCGAAATTGTTCCTTTGGGGGGGTATTGCAACTTTTGGCCATTTTGAAGCGAAATTGTTCCTTTGGGGGGTATTGCAATTTTTTGCCATTTTGAGGCGAAATTGTTCCTTTGGGGGGTATTGCAACTTTTGGCCATTTTGAAGCGAAATTGTTCCTTTGGGGGGGTATTGCAACTTTTCGGCATTTTGAGGCGAAATTGTTCCTTTGGGGGGTATTGCAATTTTTTGCCATTTTGAGGCGAAATTGTTCCTTTGGGGGGGTATTGCAACTTTTGGCCATTTTGAAGCGGAATTGTTCCTTTCGGGGGGTATTGCAACTTTTCGGCATTTTGAAGCGAAATTGTTCCTTTGGGGGGGTAGTGCAATTTTTTGCCATTTTGAGGCGAAATTGTTCCTTTCGGTGGGTATTGCAACTTTTCAGCATTTTGAGGCGAAATTGTTCCTTTGGGGGGGTATTGCAACTTTTGGCCATTTTGAAGCGAAATTGTTCCTTTGGGGGGGTATTGCAATTTTTTGCCATTTTGAGGCGAAATTGTTCCTTTGGGGGGGTATTGCAACTTTTGGCCATATTGAAGCGAAATTGTTCCTTTGGGGGGTTTTTACAATTTTTGGCCATTTTGAGGCGAAATTGTTCCTTTCGGGGGGTATTGCAACTTTTCGACATTTTGAGGCGTAATTGTTCCTTTGGGGGGGTATTGCAACTTTTGGCCATTTTGAAGCGAAATTGTTCCTTTGGGGGGTATTGCAATTTTTTGCCATTTTGAGGCGAAATTGTTCCTTTGGGGGGTATTGCAACTTTTGGCCAATTTGAAGCGGAATTGTTCCTTTCGGGGGGTATTGCAACTTTTCGGCATTTTGAGGCGAAATTGTTCCTTTGGGGGGGTATTGCAACTTTTGGCCATATTGAAGCAAAATTGTTCCTTTGGGGGGTATTGCAATTTTTAACCATTTTGAGGCGAAATTGTTCCTTTGGGGGGTATTGCAACTTTTGGCCATTTTGAAGCGAAATTGTTCCTTTCGGGGGGTATTGCAACTTTTCTGCATTTTGAGGCGAAATTGTTCCTTTAAGGGGGTATTGCAATTTTTTGCCATTTTGAGGCGAAATTGTTCCTTTGTGGGGTATTGCAATTTTTTTTCCATTTTGAGGCGAAATTGTTCCTTTGGGGGGGTATTGCAACTTTTGGCCATTTTGAAGCGAAATTGTTCCTTTCGGGGGGTATTGCAACTTTTTGGCATTTTGAAGCGAAATTGTTCCTTTGGGGGGTATTGCATTTTTTTTGCCATTTTGAGGCGAAATTGTTTCTTTTGGGGGGTTTTGCAACTTTTGGCCATTTTGAACTGAAATTGTTCCTTTGGGGGGGTATTGCAATTTTTTTTCATTTTGAGGCGAAATTGTTCATTTGGGGGGGTATTGCAAATTTTGGCCATTTTGAAGCGAAATTGTTCCTTTGGGGGGTATTGCAATTTTTTACCATTTTGAGGCGAAATTGTTCCTTTGGGGGGGTATTGCAACTTTTCGGCATTTTGAGGCGAAATTGTTCCTTTGGGGGGGTATTGCAATTTTTTGCCATTTTGAGGTGAAATTGTTCCTTTGGGGGGGTATTGCAACTTTTGGCCATTTTGAAGCGAAATTGTTCCTTTGGGGGGTATTGCATTTTTTTGCCATTTTGAGGCGAAATTGTTCCTTTAAGGGGGTATTGCAACTTTTGGCCTTTTTGAGGCGAAATTGTTCCTTTGGGGGGGGTATTGCAACTTTTCGGCATTTTGAGGCGAAATTGTTCCTTTGGGGGGGTATTGCAATTTTTTGCCATTTTGAGGCGAAATTGTTCCTTGGGGGGGTATTGCAACTTTTGGCCATTTTGAAGCGAAATTGTTCCTTTCGGGGGGTATTGCAACTTTTCGGCATTTTGAGGCGAAATTGTTCCTTTGGGGGGGTATTGCAATTTTTTGCCATTTTGAGGCGAAATTGTTCCTTTGGGGGGGTATTGCAACTTTTGGCCATTTTGAAGCGAAATTGTTCCTTTGGGGGGGTAGTGCAATTTTTTGCCATTTTGAGGCGAAATTGTTCCTTTGGGGGGGTATTGCAACTTTTGGCCATTTTGAAGCGAAATTGTTCCTTTCGGGGGGCATTGCAACTTTTCGGCATTTTGAGGCGAAATTGTTCCTTTGGGGGGTATTGCAACTTTTGGCCATATTGAAGCAAAATTGTTCCTTTGGGGGGGTATTGCAATTTTTTGCCATTTTGAGGCGAAATTGTTCCTTTGGGGGGTATTGCAACTTTTCGGCATTTTGAGGCGAAATTGTTCCTTTGGTGGGGTATTGCAAATTTTTGCCATTTTGAGGTCAACTTGTTCCTTTGGGGGGGTATTGCAACTTTTGGCCATTTTGAAGCGAAATTGTTCCTTTGGGGGATATTGCATTTTTTTGCCATTTTGAGGCGAAATTGTTCCTTTGGGGGGGTATTGCAACTTTTGGCCATTTTGAAGCGAAATTGTTCCTTTGGGGGGTATTGCAATTTTTTGCCATTTTGAGGCGAAATTGTTCCTTTGGGGGGGTATTGCAACTTTTGGCCTTTTTGAGGCGAAATTGTTCCTTTGGGGGAGTATTGCAACTTTTCGGCATTTTGAGGCGAAATTGTTCCTTTGGGGGGGTATTGCAATTTTTTGCCATTTTGAGGCGAAATTGTTCCTTTGGGAGGGTATTGCAACTTTTGGCCATTTTGAAGGGAAATTGTTCCTTTGGGGGGGTATTGCAATTTTTAACCATTTTGAGGCGAAATTGTTCCTTTGGGGGGGTATTGCAAATTTTGGCCATTTTGAAGCGAAATTGTTCCTTTGGGGGGTATTGCAATTTTTTACCATTTTGAGGCGAAATTGTTCCTTTGGGGGGGTATTGCAACTTTTCGGCATTTTGAGGCGAAATTGTTCCTTTGGGGGGGTATTGCAATTTTTTGCCATTTTGAGGTGAAATTGTTCCTTTGGGGGGGTATTGCAACTTTTGGCCATTTTGAAGCGAAATTGTTCCTTTGGGGGGTATTGCATTTTTTTGCCATTTTGAGGCGAAATTGTTCCTTTAAGGGGGTATTGCAACTTTTGGCCTTTTTGAGGCGAAATTGTTCCTTTGGGGGGGGTATTGCAACTTTTCGGCATTTTGAGGCGAAATTGTTCCTTTGGGGGGGTATTGCAATTTTTTGCCATTTTGAGGCGAAATTGTTCCTTGGGGGGGTATTGCAACTTTTGGCCATTTTGAAGCGAAATTGTTCCTTTCGGGGGGTATTGCAACTTTTCGGCATTTTGAGGCGAAATTGTTCCTTTGGGGGGGTATTGCAATTTTTTGCCATTTTGAGGCGAAATTGTTCCTTTGGGGGGGTATTGCAACTTTTGGCCATTTTGAAGCGAAATTGTTCCTTTGGGGGGGTAGTGCAATTTTTTGCCATTTTGAGGCGAAATTGTTCCTTTGGGGGGGTATTGCAACTTTTGGCCATTTTGAAGCGAAATTGTTCCTTTCGGGGGGCATTGCAACTTTTCGGCATTTTGAGGCGAAATTGTTCCTTTGGGGGGTATTGCAACTTTTGGCCATATTGAAGCAAAATTGTTCCTTTGGGGGGGTATTGCAATTTTTTGCCATTTTGAGGCGAAATTGTTCCTTTGGGGGGGTATTGCAACTTTTCGGCATTTTGAGGCGAAATTGTTCCTTTGGTGGGGTATTGCAAATTTTTGCCATTTTGAGGTCAACTTGTTCCTTTGGGGGGGTATTGCAACTTTTGGCCATTTTGAAGCGAAATTGTTCCTTTGGGGGATATTGCATTTTTTTGCCATTTTGAGGCGAAATTGTTCCTTTGGGGGGGTATTGCAACTTTTGGCCATTTTGAAGCGAAATTGTTCCTTTGGGGGGTATTGCAATTTTTTGCCATTTTGAGGCGAAATTGTTCCTTTGGGGGGGTATTGCAACTTTTGGCCTTTTTGAGGCGAAATTGTTCCTTTGGGGGAGTATTGCAACTTTTCGGCATTTTGAGGCGAAATTGTTCCTTTGGGGGGGTATTGCAATTTTTTGCCATTTTGAGGCGAAATTGTTCCTTTGGGAGGGTATTGCAACTTTTGGCCATTTTGAAGGGAAATTGTTCCTTTGGGGGGGTATTGCAATTTTTAACCATTTTGAGGCGAAATTGTTCCTTTGGGGGGGTATTGCAACTTTTGGCCATTTTGAAGTGAAATTGTTACTTTCGGGGGGTATTGCAACTTTTCAGCATTTTGAAGTGAAATTGTTCCTTTGGGGGGGTATTGCCATTTTTAACCATTTTGAGGCGAAATTGTTCCTTTGGGGGGGTATTGCAACTTTTGGCCATTTTGAAGCGAAATTGTTCCTTTGGGGGGGTATTGCAATTTTTTGCCATTTTGAGGCGAAATTGTTCCTTTGGGGGGGTATTGCAACTTTTGGCCATATTGAAGCGAAATTGTTCCTTTGGGGGGTTTCTACAATTTTTGGCCATTTTGAGGCGAAATTGTTCCTTTCGGGGGGTATTGCAACTTTTCGGCATTTTGAGGCGAAATTGTTCCTTTGGGGGGGTATTGCAACTTTTGGCCATTTTGAAGCGAAATTGTTCCTTTGGGGGGTATTGCAATTTTTTGCCATTTTGAGGCGAAATTGTTCCTTTGTGGGGTATTGCAACTTTTGGCCATTTTGAAGCGAAATTGTTCCTTTCGGGGGGTATTGCAACTTTTCGGCATTTTGAGGCGAAATTGTTCCTTTGGGGGGGTATTGCAATTTTTTGCCATTTTGAGGCGAAATTGTTCCTTTGGGGGGGTATTGCAACTTTTGGCCATTTTGAAGCGAAATTGTTTCTTTGGGGGGGTATTGCAATTTTTTGCCATTTTGAGGCAAAATTGTTCCTTTGGGGGGGTATTGCAACTTTTGGCCATTTTGAAGCGAAATTGTTCCTTTCGGGGGGTATTGCAACTTTTCGGCATTTTGAGGCAAAATTGTTCCTTTAGGGGGGTATTGCAACTTTTGGCCATATTGAAGCAAAATTGTTCCTTTGGGGGGGTATTGCAATTTTTAACCATTTTGAGGCGAAATTGTTCCTTTGGGGGGTATTGCAACTTTTGGCCATTTTAAATCGAAATTGTTCCTTTCGGGGGGTATTGCAACTTTTCAGCATTTTGAGGCGAAATTGTTCCTTTGGGGGGGTATTGCAATTTTTTGCCATTTTGAGGCGAAATTGTTCCTTTGTGGGGTATTGCAATTTTTTTTCCATTTTGAGGCGAAATTGTTCCTTTGGGGGGGTATTGCAACTTTTGGCCATTTTGAAGCGAAATTGTTCCTTTCGGGGGGTATTGCAACTTTTTGGCATTTTGAAGCGAAATTGTTCCTTTGGGGGGGTATTGCAATTTTTTGCCATTTTGAGGCGAAATTGTTCCTTTGGGGGGGTATTGCAACTTTTGGCCATTTTGAAGCGAAATTGTTCCTTTGGGGGGGTAGTGCAATTTTTTGCCATTTTGAGGCGAAATTGTTCCTTTGGGGGGGTATTGCAACTTTTGGCCATTTTGAAGCGAAATTGTTCCTTTCGGGGGGCATTGCAACTTTTCGGCATTTTGAGGCGAAATTGTTCCTTTGGGGGGTATTGCAACTTTTGGCCATATTGAAGCAAAATTGTTCCTTTGGGGGGGTATTGCAATTTTTTGCCATTTTGAGGCGAAATTGTTCCTTTGGGGGGGTATTGCAACTTTTCGGCATTTTGAAGGGAAATTGTTCCTTTGGGGGGGTATTGCAATTTTTAACCATTTTGAGGCGAAATTGTTCCTTTGGGGGGGTATTGCAACTTTTGGCCATTTTGAAGTGAAATTGTTACTTTCGGGGGGTATTGCAACTTTTCAGCATTTTGAAGTGAAATTGTTCCTTTGGGGGGGTATTGCCATTTTTAACCATTTTGAGGCGAAATTGTTCCTTTGGGGGGGTATTGCAACTTTTGGCCATTTTGAAGCGAAATTGTTCCTTTGGGGGGGTATTGCAATTTTTTGCCATTTTGAGGCGAAATTGTTCCTTTGGGGGGGTATTGCAACTTTTGGCCATATTGAAGCGAAATTGTTCCTTTGGGGGGTTTCTACAATTTTTGGCCATTTTGAGGCGAAATTGTTCCTTTCGGGGGGTATTGCAACTTTTCGGCATTTTGAGGCGAAATTGTTCCTTTGGGGGGGTATTGCAACTTTTGGCCATTTTGAAGCGAAATTGTTCCTTTGGGGGGTATTGCAATTTTTTGCCATTTTGAGGCGAAATTGTTCCTTTGTGGGGTATTGCAACTTTTGGCCATTTTGAAGCGAAATTGTTCCTTTCGGGGGGTATTGCAACTTTTCGGCATTTTGAGGCGAAATTGTTCCTTTGGGGGGGTATTGCAATTTTTTGCCATTTTGAGGCGAAATTGTTCCTTTGGGGGGGTATTGCAACTTTTGGCCATTTTGAAGCGAAATTGTTTCTTTGGGGGGGTATTGCAATTTTTTGCCATTTTGAGGCAAAATTGTTCCTTTGGGGGGGTATTGCAACTTTTGGCCATTTTGAAGCGAAATTGTTCCTTTCGGGGGGTATTGCAACTTTTCGGCATTTTGAGGCAAAATTGTTCCTTTAGGGGGGTATTGCAACTTTTGGCCATATTGAAGCAAAATTGTTCCTTTGGGGGGGTATTGCAATTTTTAACCATTTTGAGGCGAAATTGTTCCTTTGGGGGGTATTGCAACTTTTGGCCATTTTAAATCGAAATTGTTCCTTTCGGGGGGTATTGCAACTTTTCAGCATTTTGAGGCGAAATTGTTCCTTTGGGGGGGTATTGCAATTTTTTGCCATTTTGAGGCGAAATTGTTCCTTTGTGGGGTATTGCAATTTTTTTTCCATTTTGAGGCGAAATTGTTCCTTTGGGGGGGTATTGCAACTTTTGGCCATTTTGAAGCGAAATTGTTCCTTTCGGGGGGTATTGCAACTTTTTGGCATTTTGAAGCGAAATTGTTCCTTTGGGGGGGTATTGCAATTTTTTGCCATTTTGAGGCGAAATTGTTCCTTTGGGGGGGTATTGCAACTTTTGGCCATTTTGAAGCGAAATTGTTCCTTTGGGGGGGTAGTGCAATTTTTTGCCATTTTGAGGCGAAATTGTTCCTTTGGGGGGGTATTGCAACTTTTGGCCATTTTGAAGCGAAATTGTTCCTTTCGGGGGGCATTGCAACTTTTCGGCATTTTGAGGCGAAATTGTTCCTTTGGGGGGTATTGCAACTTTTGGCCATATTGAAGCAAAATTGTTCCTTTGGGGGGGTATTGCAATTTTTTGCCATTTTGAGGCGAAATTGTTCCTTTGGGGGGGTATTGCAACTTTTCGGCATTTTGAGGCGAAATTGTTCCTTTGGTGGGGTATTGCAATTTTTTGCCATTTTGAGGTCAACTTGTTCCTTTGGGGGGTATTGCAACTTTTGGCCATTTTGAAGCGAAATTGTTCCTTTGGGGGATATTGCATTTTTTTGCCATTTTGAGGCGAAATTGTTCCTTTGGGGGGGTATTGCAACTTTTGGCCATTTTGAAGCGAAATTGTTCCTTTGGGGGGTATTGCAATTTTTTGCCATTTTGAGGCGAAATTGTTCCTTTGGGGGGGTATTGCAACTTTTGGCCTTTTTGAGGCGAAATTGTTCCTTTGGGGGAGTATTGCAACTTTTCGGCATTTTGAGACGAAATTGTTCCTTTGGGGGGGGGTATTGCAATTTTTTGCCATTTTGAGGCGAAATTGTTCCTTTGGGAGGGTATTGCAACTTTTGGCCATTTTGAAGCGAAATTGTTCCTTTGGGGGGGTATTGCAATTTTTAACCATTTTGAGGCGAAATTGTTCCTTTGGGGGGGTATTGCAACTTTTGGCCATTTTGAAGTGAAATTGTTACTTTCGGGGGGTATTGCAACTTTTCAGCATTTTGAAGTGAAATTGTTCCTTTGGGGGGGTATTGCCATTTTTTGCCATTTTGAGGCGAAATTGTTCCTTTGGGGGGGTATTGCAACTTTTGGCCATTTTGAAGCGAAATTGTTCCTTTGGGGGGGTATTGCAATTTTTTGCCATTTTGAGGCGAAATTGTTCCTTTGGGGGGGTATTGCAACTTTTGGCCATATTGAAGCGAAATTGTTCCTTTGGGGGGTTTCTACAATTTTTGGCCATTTTGAGGCGAAATTGTTCCTTTCGGGGGGTATTGCAACTTTTCGGCATTTTGAGGCGAAATTGTTCCTTTGGGGGGGTATTGCAACTTTTGGCCATTTTGAAGCGAAATTGTTCCTTTGGGGGGTATTGCAATTTTTTGCCATTTTGAGGCGAAATTGTTCCTTTGTGGGGTATTGCAACTTTTGGCCATTTTGAAGCGAAATTGTTCCTTTCGGGGGGTATTGCAACTTTTCGGCATTTTGAGGCGAAATTGTTCCTTTGGGGGGGGTATTGCAATTTTTTGCCATTTTGAGGCGAAATTGTTCCTTTGGGGGGGGTATTGCAACTTTTGGCCATTTTGAAGCGAAATTGTTTCTTTGGGGGGGTATTGCAATTTTTTGCCATTTTGAGGCGAAATTGTTCCTTTGGGGGGGTATTGCAACTTTTGGCCATTTTGAAGCGAAATTGTTCCTTTCGGGGGGTATTGCAACTTTTCGGCATTTTGAGGCAAAATTGTTCCTTTAGGGGGGTATTGCAACTTTTGGCCATATTGAAGCAAAATTGTTCCTTTGGGGGGGTATTGCAATTTTTAACCATTTTGAGGTGAAATTGTTCCTTTGGGGGGTATTGCAACTTTTGGCCATTTTGAATCGAAATTGTTCCTTTCGGGGGGTATTGCAACTTTTCAGCATTTTGAGGCGAAATTGTTCCTTTGGGGGGGTATTGCAATTTTTTGCCATTTTGAGGCGAAATTGTTCCTTTGTGGGGTATTGCAATTTTTTTTCCATTTTGAGGCGAAATTGTTCCTTTGGGGGGGTATTGCAACTTTTGGCCATTTTGAAGCGAAATTGTTCCTTTCGGGGGGTATTGCAACTTTTTGGCATTTTGAAGCGAAATTGTTCCTTTGGGGGGTATTGCAATTTTTTGCCATTTTGAGGCGAAATTGTGTATTGCAATTTTTTTTTCATTTTGAGGCGAAATTGTTCCTTTGGGGGGTATTGCAACTTTTCGGCATTTTGAGGCGAAATTGTTCCTTTGGGGGGTATTGCAATTTTTTGCCATTTTGAGGTGAAATTGTTCCTTTGGGGGGGTATTGCAACTTTTGGCCATTTTGAAGCGAAATTGTTCCTTTGGGGGGTATTGCATTTTTTTGCCATTTTGAGGCGAAATTGTTCCTTTGGGGGGGTATTGCAACTTTTGGCCTTTTTGAGGCGAAATTGTTCCTTTGGGGGGGTATTGCAACTTTTCGGCATTTTGAGGCGAAATTGTTCCTTTGGGGGGGGTATTGCAACTTTTGGCCATTTTGAAGCGAAATTGTTCCTTTCGGGGGGTATTGCAACTTTTCGGCATTTTGAGGCGAAATTGTTCCTTTGGGGGGGTATTGCAATTTTTTGCCATTTTGAGGCGAAATTGTTCCTTTGGGGGGGTATTGCAACTTTTGGCCATTTTGAAGCGAAATTGTTCCTTTGGGGGGGTAGTGCAATTTTTTGCCATTTTGAGGCGAAATTGTTCCTTTCGGGGGGTATTGCAACTTTTCAGCATTTTGAGGCGAAATTGTTCCTTTGGGGGGGTATTGCAACTTTTGGCCATTTTGAAGCGAAATTGTTCCTTTGGGGGGGTATTGCAATTTTTTGCCATTTTGAGGCGAAATTGTTCCTTTGGGGGGGTATTGCAACTTTTGGCCATATTGAAGCGAAATTGTTCCTTTGGGGGGTTTTTACAATTTTTGGCCATTTTGAGGCGAAATTGTTCCTTTCGGGGGGTATTGCAACTTTTCGGCATTTTGAGGCGAAATTGTTCCTTTGGGGGGGTATTGCAACTTTTGGCCATTTTGAAGCGAAATTGTTCCTTTGGGGGGTATTGCAATTTTTTGCCATTTTGAGGCGAAATTGTTCCTTTGGGGGGGTATTGCAACTTTTGGCCATTTTGAAGCGGAATTGTTCCTTTCGGGGGGTATTGCAACTTTTCGGCATTTTGAGGCGAAATTGTTCCTTTGGGGGGGGTAGTGCAATTTTTTGCCATTTTGAGGCGAAATTGTTCCTTTCGGGGGGTATTGCAACTTTTCAGCATTTTGAGGCGAAATTGTTCCTTTGGGGGGGTATTGCAACTTTTGGCCATTTTGAAGCGAAATTGTTCCTTTGGGGGGTATTGCAATTTTTTGCCATTTTGAGGCGAAATTGTTCCTTTGGGGGGGTATTGCAACTTTTGGCCATATTGAAGCGAAATTGTTCCTTTGGGGGGTTTTTACAATTTTTGGCCATTTTGAGGCGAAATTGTTCCTTTCGGGGGGTATTGCAACTTTTCGGCATTTTGAGGCGAAATTGTTCCTTTGGGGGGGTATTGCAACTTTTGGCCATTTTGAAGCGAAATTGTTCCTTTGGGGGGTATTGCAATTTTTTGCCATTTTGAGGCGAAATTGTTCCTTTGGGGGGTATTGCAACTTTTGGCCATTTTGAAGCGAAATTGTTCCTTTGGGGGGGTATTGCAACTTTTCGGCATTTTGAGGCGAAATTGTTCCTTTGGGGGGGTATTGCAATTTTTTGCCATTTTGAGGCGAAATTGTTCCTTTGGGGGGGTATTGCAACTTTTGGCCATTTTGAAGCGGAATTGTTCCTTTCGGGGGGTATTGCAACTTTTCGGCATTTTGAGGCGAAATTGTTCCTTTGGGGGGGTATTGCAATTTTTTGCCATTTTGAGGCGAAATTGTTCCTTTGGGGGGGTATTGCAACTTTTGGCCATTTTGAAGCGAAATTGTTCCTTTGGGGGGTATTACAATTTTTTGCCATTTTGAGGCGAAATTGTTCCTTTGGGGGGGTATTGCAACTTTTGGCCATTTTGAAGCGAAATTGTTCCTTTCGGGGGGTATTGCAACTTTTCGGCATTTTGAGGCAAAATTGTTCCTTTAGGGGGGTATTGCAACTTTTGGCCTCATTGAAGCAAAATTGTTCCTTTGGGGGGTATTGCAATTTTTAACCATTTTGAGGCGAAATTGTTCCTTTGGGGGGTATTGCAACTTTTCGGCATTTTGAGGCGAAATTGTTCCTTTGGGGGGGTAGTGCAATTTTTTGCCATTTTGAGGCGAAATTGTTCCTTTCGGGGGGTATTGCAACTTTTCAGCATTTTGAGGCGAAATTGTTCCTTTGGGGGGGTATTGCAATTTTTTGCCATTTTGAGGCGAAATTGTTCCTTTGTGGGGTATTGCAATTTTTTTTCCATTTTGAGGCGAAATTGTTCCTTTGGGGGGGTATTGCAACTTTTGGCCATTTTGAAGCGAAATTGTTCCTTTCGGGGGGTATTGCAACTTTTTGGCATTTTGAAGCGAAATTGTTCCTTTGGGGGGTATTGCATTTTTTTTGCCATTTTGAGGCGAAATTGTTTCTTTTGGGGGGTTTTGCAACTTTTGGCCATTTTGAACTGAAATTGTTCCTTTGGGGGGGTATTGCAATTTTTTTTCATTTTGAGGCGAAATTGTTCATTTGGGGGGGGTATTGCAAATTTTGGCCATTTTGAAGCGAAATTGTTCCTTTGGGGGGGTATTGCAATTTTTTACCATTTTGAGGCGAAATTGTTCCTTTGGGGGGGTATTGCAACTTTTCGGCATTTTGAGGCGAAATTGTTCCTTTGGGGGGTATTGCAATTTTTTGCCATTTTGAGGTGAAATTGCTCCTTTGGGGGGGTATTGCAACTTTTGGCCATTTTAAAGCGAAATTGTTCCTTTGGGGGGTATTGCATTTTTTTGCCATTTTGAGGCGAAATTGTTCCTTTGGCGGCACGGTGGCTCAGTGGTTAGCACTGCAGTCTTGCAGCGCTGGGGTCCTGGGTTCAAATCCCACCAAGGACACTATCTGCAAGGAGTTTGTATGTTCTCCCCGTGTTTGCGTGGGTTTCCTCCGGGTACTCCGGTTTCCTCCCACACTCCAAAGACATACAGATAGGGACTCTAGATTGTGAGCCCCAATGGGGACAGTGTTGCCAATGTATGTAAAGTGCTATGGAATTAATAGCGCTATATAAATGAATAAAATTATTATTATTATTATTATATTATTTGGGGGGGTATTGCAACTTTTGGCCTTTTTGAGGCGAAATTGTTCCTTTGGGGGGGTTATTGCAACTTTTCGGCATTTTGAGGCGAAATTGTTCCTTTGGGGGGGTATTGCAATTTTTTGCCATTTTGAGGCGAAATTGTTCCTTGGGGGGGTATTGCAACTTTTGGCCATTTTGAAGCGAAATTGTTCCTTTCGGGGGGTATTGCAACTTTTCGGCATTTTGAGGCGAAATTGTTCCTTTGGGGGGGTATTGCAATTTTTTGCCATTTTGAGGCGAAATTGTTCCTTTGGGGGGGTATTGCAACTTTTGGCCATTTTGAAGCGAAATTGTTCCTTTGGGGGGGTAGTGCAATTTTTTGCCATTTTGAGGCGAAATTGTTCCTTTGGGGGGGGTATTGCAACTTTTGGCCATTTTGAAGCGAAATTGTTCCTTTCGGGGGGCATTGCAACTTTTCGGCATTTTGAGGCGAAATTGTTCCTTTGGGGGGTATTGCAACTTTTGGCCATATTGAAGCAAAATTGTTCCTTTGGGGGGGTATTGCAATTTTTTGCCATTTTGAGGCGAAATTGTTCCTTTGGGGGGTATTGCAACTTTTCGGCATTTTGAGGCGAAATTGTTCCTTTGGGGGGGTATTGCAACTTTTGGCCATTTTGAAGCGAAATTGTTCCTTTGGGGGATATTGCATTTTTTTGCCATTTTGAGGCGAAATTGTTCCTTTGGGGGGGTATTGCAACTTTTGGCCATTTTGAAGCGAAATTGTTCCTTTGGGGGGTATTGCAATTTTTTGCCATTTTGAGGCGAAATTGTTCCTTTGGGGGGGTATTGCAACTTTTGGCCTTTTTGAGGCGAAATTGTTCCTTTGGGGGAGTATTGCAACTTTTCGGCATTTTGAGGCGAAATTGTTCCTTTGGGGGGGTATTGCAATTTTTTGCCATTTTGAGGCGAAATTGTTCCTTTGGGAGGGTATTGCAACTTTTGGCCATTTTGAAGCGAAATTGTTCCTTTGGGGGGGTATTGCAACTTTTGGCCATTTTGAAGTGAAATTGTTACTTTCGGGGGGTATTGCAACTTTTCAGCATTTTGAAGTGAAATTGTTCCTTTGGGGGGGTATTGCCATTTTTTGCCATTTTGAGGCGAAATTGTTCCTTTGGGGGGGTATTGCAACTTTTGGCCATTTTGAAGCGAAATTGTTCCTTTGGGGGGGTATTGCAATTTTTTGCCATTTTGAGGTGAAATTGTTCCTTTGGGGGGGTATTGCAACTTTTCGGCATTTTGAGGCGAAATTGTTCCTTTGGGGGGGTATTGCAATTTTTTGCTATTTTGAGGCGAAATTGTTCCTTTGGGAGGGTATTGCAACTTTTGGCCATTTTGAAGCGAAATTGTTCCTTTGGGGGGGTATTGCAACTTTTCGGCATTTTGAGGCGAAATTGTTCCTTTGGGGGGGTATTGCAATTTTTTGCCATTTTGAGGCGAAATTGTTCCTTTGGGGGGGTATTGCAACTTTTGGCCATTTTGAAGCGAAATTGTTCCTTTCGGGGGGTATTGCAACTTTTCGGCATTTTGAGGCGAAATTGTTTCTTTGGGGGGGTATTGCAACTTTTGGCCATTTTGAAGCGAAATTGTTCCTTTGGGGGGGTATTGCAATTTTTTTTCCATTTTAAGGCGAAATTGTTCCTTTGGGGGGGTATTGCAACTTTTGGCCATTTTGAAGCGAAATTGTTCCTTTCGGGGGGTATTGCAACTTTTGGCCATTTTGAAGCGAAATTGTTCCTTTGGGGGGTATTGCAATTTTTTTTTTTCATTTTGAGGCGAAATTGTTCCTTTGGGGGGGTATTGCAAATTTTGGCCATTTTGAAGCGAAATTGTTCCTTTGGGGGTATTGCAATTTTTCGGCATTTTGAAGCGAAATTGTTCCTTTGGGGGGGTATTGCAACTTTTCGGCATTTTGAGGCGAAATTGTTCCTTTGGGGGGGTATTGCAATTTTTTGCCATTTTGAGGCGAAATTGTTCCTTTGGGGGGGTATTGCAACTTTTGGCCATTTTGAAGCGAAATTGTTCCTTTCGGGGGGTATTGCAATTTTTCGGCATTTTGAAGCGAAATTGTTCCTTTGGGGGGTATTGCAATTTTTTGCCATTTTGAGGCGAAATTGTTCCTTTGGGGTGGGTATTGCAAATTTTGGCCATTTTGAAGCGAAATTGTTCCTTTGGGGGGGTATTGCAATTTTTTGCCATTTTGAGGCGAAATTGTTCCTTTGGGGGGGTATTGCAATTTTTTGCCATTTTGAGGTGAAATTGTTCCTTTGGGGGGGTATTGCAACTTTTGGCCATTTTGAAGCGAAATTGTTCCTTTGGGGGTATTGCATTTTTTTGCCATTTTGAGGCGAAATTGTTCCTTTGGGGGGGTATTGTAAATTTTGGCCATTTTGAAGCGAAATTGTTCCTTTGGGGGGTATTGCAATTTTTCGGCATTTTGAGGCGAAATTGTTCCTTTGGGGGGTAATGCAATTTTTTGCCATTTTGAGGTGAAATTGTTCCTTTGGGGGGGTATTGCAACTTTTGGCCATTTTGAGGCGAAATTGTTCCTTTGGGGGGGTATTGCAACTTTTGGCCTTTTTGAGGCGAAATTGTTCCTTTGGGGGGGTATTGCAACTTTTGGCCATTTTGAAGCGAAATTGTTCCTTTGGGGGGGTATTGCAACTTTTGGCCATTTTGAAGCGAAATTTTTCCTTTGGGGGGGTATTGCAATTTTTAACCATTTTGAGGCGAAATTGTTCCTTTGGGGGGGTATTGCAACTTTTGGCCATTTTGAAGTGAAATTGTTCCTTTCGGGGGGTATTGCAACTTTTCAGCATTTTGAAGCGAAATTGTTCCTTTGGGGGGGTATTGCAATTTTTTGCCATTTTGAGGCGAAATTGTTCCTTTGGGGGGGTATTGCAACTTTTGGCCATTTTGAGGCGAAATTGTTCCTTTCGGGGGGTATTGCAACTTTTCGGGATTTTGAGGCGAAATTGTTCCTTTGGGGGGGTATTGCAACTTTTGGCCATTTTGAAGCGAAATTGTTCCTTTGGGGGGGTATTGCAACTTTTCGGCATTTTGAGGCGAAATTGTTCCTTTGGGGGGGTATTGCAATTTTTTGCCATTTTGAGGCGAAATTGTTCCTTTGGGGGGGTATTGCAACTTTTGGCCATTTTGAAGCGAAATTGTTCCTTTCGGGGGGTATTGCAACTTTTTGGCATTTTGAAGCGAAATTGTTCCTTTGGGGGGTATTGCATTTTTTTTGCCATTTTGAGGCGAAATTGTTTCTTTTGGGGGGTTTTGCAACTTTTGGCCATTTTGAACTGAAATTATTCCTTTGGGGGGGTATTGCAATTTTTTTTCATTTTGAGGCGAAATTGTTCATTTGGGGGGGGTATTGCAAATTTTGGCCATTTTGAAGCGAAATTGTTCCTTTGGGGGGGTATTGCAATTTTTTACCATTTTGAGGCGAAATTGTTCCTTTGGGGGGGGTATTGCAACTTTTCGGCATTTTGAGGCGAAATTGTTCCTTTGGGGGGGTATTGCAATTTTTTGCCATTTTGAGTTGAAATTGTTCCTTTGGGGGGGTATTGCAACTTTTGGCCATTTTAAAGCGAAATTGTTCCTTTGGGGGGTATTGCATTTTTTTGCCATTTTGAGGCGAAATTGTTCCTTTGGGGGGGTATTGCAACTTTTGGCCTTTTTGAGGCGAAATTGTTCCTTTGGGGGGGGTATTGCAACTTTTCGGCATTTTGAGGCGAAATTGTTCCTTTGGGGGGGTATTGCAATTTTTTGCCATTTTGAGGCGAAATTATTCCTTGGGGGGGTATTGCAACTTTTGGCCATTTTGAAGCGAAATTGTTCCTTTCGGGGGGTATTGCAACTTTTCGGCATTTTGAGGCGAAATTGTTCCTTTGGGGGGGTATTGCAATTTTTTGCCATTTTGAGGCGAAATTGTTCCTTTGGGGGGGTATTGCAACTTTTGGCCATTTTGAAGCGAAATTGTTCCTTTGGGGGGGTAGTGCAATTTTTTGCCATTTTGAGGCGAAATTGTTCCTTTGGGGGGGGTATTGCAACTTTTGGCCATTTTGAAGCGAAATTGTTCCTTTCGGGGGGCATTGCAACTTTTCGGCATTTTGAGGCGAAATTGTTCCTTTGGGGGGTATTGCAACTTTTGGCCATATTGAAGCAAAATTGTTCCTTTGGGGGGGTATTGCAATTTTTTGCCATTTTGAGGCAAAATTGTTCCTTTGGGGGGGTATTGCAACTTTTCGGCATTTTGAGGCAAAATTGTTCCTTTGGTGGGGTATTGCAATTTTTTGCCATTTTGAGGTGAACTTGTTCCTTTGGGGGGGTATTGCAACTTTTGGCCATTTTGAAGCGAAATTGTTCCTTTGGGGGATATTGCATTTTTTTGCCATTTTGAGGCGAAATTGTTCCTTTGGGGGGGTATTGCAACTTTTGGCCATTTTGAAGCGAAATTGTTCCTTTGGGGGGTATTGCAATTTTTTGCCATTTTGAGGCGAAATTGTTCCTTTGGGGGGGTATTGCAACTTTTGGCCTTTTTGAGGCGAAATTGTTCCTTTGGGGGAGTATTGCAACTTTTCGGCATTTTGAGGCGAAATTGTTCCTTTGGGGGGGTATTGCAACTTTTGGCCATTTTGAAGCGAAATTGTTCCTTTGGGGGGGTATTGCAATTTTTTGCCATTTTGAGGTGAAATTGTTCCTTTGGGGGGGTATTGCAACTTTTGGCCATATTGAAGCGAATTTGTTCCTTTGGGGGGTTTTTACAATTTTTGGCCATTTTGAGGCGAAATTGTTCCTTTCGGGGGGTATTGCAACTTTTCGGCATTTTGAGGCGAAATTGTTCCTTTGGGGGGGTATTGCAACTTTTGGCCATTTTGAAGTGAAATTGTTACTTTCGGGGGGTATTGCAACTTTTCAGCATTTTGAAGTGAAATTGTTCCTTTGGGGGGGTATTGCCATTTTTTGCCATTTTGAGGCGAAATTGTTCCTTTGGGGGGGTATTGCAACTTTTGGCCATTTTGAAGCGAAATTGTTCCTTTGGGGGGGTATTGCAATTTTTTGCCATTTTGAGGTGAAATTGTTCCTTTGGGGGGGTATTGCAACTTTTGGCCATATTGAAGCGAATTTGTTCCTTTGGGGGGTTTTTACAATTTTTGGCCATTTTGAGGCGAAATTGTTCCTTTCGGGGGGTATTGCAACTTTTCGGCATTTTGAGGCGAAATTGTTCCTTTGGGGGGGTATTGCAATTTTTTGCTATTTTGAGGCGAAATTGTTCCTTTGGGAGGGTATTGCAACTTTTGGCCATTTTGAAGCGAAATTGTTCCTTTGGGGGGGGTATTGCAACTTTTCGGCATTTTAAGGCGAAATTGTTCCTTTGGGGGGGTATTGCAATTTTTTGCCATTTTGAGGCGAAATTGTTCCTTTGGGGGGGTATTGCAACTTTTGGCCATTTTGAAGCGAAATTGTTCCTTTCGGGGGGTATTGCAACTTTTCGGCATTTTGGGGCGAAATTGTTCCTTTGGGGGGGTATTGCAACTTTTGGCCATTTTGAAGCGAAATTGTTCCTTTGGGGGGGTATTGCAATTTTTTTTCCATTTTAAGGCGAAATTGTTCCTTTGGGGGGGTATTGCAACTTTTGGCCATTTTGAAGCGAAATTGTTCCTTTCGGGGGGTATTGCAACTTTTGGCCATTTTGAAGCGAAATTGTTCCTTTGGGGGGGTATTGCAATTTTTTTTTTTCATTTTGAGGCGAAATTGTTCCTTTGGGGGGGTATTGCAAATTTTGGCCATTTTGAAGCGAAATTGTTCCTTTGGGGGTATTGCAATTTTTCGGCATTTTGAAGCGAAATTGTTCCTTTGGGGGGGTATTGCAACTTTTCGGCATTTTGAGGCGAAATTGTTCCTTTGGGGGGGTATTGCAATTTTTTGCCATTTTGAGGCGAAATTGTTCCTTTGGGGGGGTATTGCAACTTTTGGCCATTTTGAAGCGAAATTGTTCCTTTCGGGGGGTATTGCAATTTTTCGGCATTTTGAAGCGAAATTGTTCCTTTGGGGGGTATTGCAATTTTTTGCCATTTTGAGGCGAAATTGTTCCTTTGGGGGGGGTATTGCAAATTTTGGCCATTTTGAAGCGAAATTGTTCCTTTGGGGGGGTATTGCAATTTTTTGCCATTTTGAGGCGAAATTGTTCCTTTGGGGGGGTATTGCAATTTTTTGCCATTTTGAGGTGAAATTGTTCCTTTGGGGGGGTATTGCAACTTTTGGCCATTTTGAAGCGAAATTGTTCCTTTGGGGGTATTGCATTTTTTTGCCATTTTGAGGCGAAATTGTTCCTTTGGGGGGGTATTGCAAATTTTGGCCATTTTGAAGCGAAATTGTTCCTTTGGGGGGTATTGCAATTTTTCGGCATTTTGAGGCGAAATTGTTCCTTTGGGGGGTAATGCAATTTTTTGCCATTTTGAGGTGAAATTGTTCCTTTGGGGGGGTATTGCAACTTTTGGCCATTTTGAGGCGAAATTGTTCCTTTGGGGGGGTATTGCAACTTTTGGCCTTTTTGAGGCGAAATTGTTCCTTTGGGGGGGTATTGCAACTTTTGGCCATTTTGAAGCGAAATTGTTCCTTTGGGGGGGTATTGCAACTTTTGGCCATTTTGAAGCGAAATTTTTCCTTTGGGGGGGTATTGCAATTTTTAACCATTTTGAGGCGAAATTGTTCCTTTGGGGGGGTATTGCAACTTTTGGCCATTTTGAAGTGAAATTGTTCCTTTCGGGGGGTATTGCAACTTTTCAGCATTTTGAAGCGAAATTGTTCCTTTGGGGGGGTATTGCAATTTTTTGCCATTTTGAGGCGAAATTGTTCCTTTGGGGGGGTATTGCAACTTTTGGCCATTTTGAGGCGAAATTGTTCCTTTCGGGGGGTATTGCAACTTTTCGGGATTTTGAGGCGAAATTGTTCCTTTGGGGGGGTATTGCAACTTTTGGCCATTTTGAAGCGAAATTGTTCCTTTGGGGGGGTATTGCAACTTTTCGGCATTTTGAGGCGAAATTGTTCCTTTGGGGGGGTATTGCAATTTTTTGCCATTTTGAGGCGAAATTGTTCCTTTGGGGGGGTATTGCAACTTTTGGCCATTTTGAAGCGAAATTGTTCCTTTCGGGGGGTATTGCAACTTTTCGGCATTTTGAGGCGAAATTGTTCCTTTGGGGGGGTATTGCAACTTTTGGCCATTTTGAAGCGAAATTGTTCCTTTGGGGGGGTATTGCAACTTTTGGCCATTTTGAAGCGAAATTGTTCCTTTCGGGGGGGTATTGCAACTTTTTGGCATTTTGAGGCGAAATTGTTCCTTTGGGGGGGTATTGCAATTTTTAACCATTTTGAGGCGAAATTGTTCCTTTGGGGGGGTATTGCAACTTTTGGCCATTTTGAAGCGAAATTGTTCCTTTCGGGGGGTATTGCAACTTTTCAGCATTTTGAGGTGAAATTGTTCCTTTGGGGGGGTATTGCAATTTTTTGCCATTTTGAGGCGAAATTGTTCCTTTGGGGGGGTATTGCAATTTTTTGCCATTTTGAGGTGAAATTGTTCCTTTGGGGGGGTATTGCAATTTTTTGCCATTTTGAGGTGAAATTGTTCCTTTGGGGCGGTATTGCAACTTTTCGGCATTTTGAGGCGAAATTGTTCCTTTGGGGGGTATTGCAATTTTTTTTCCATTTTGAGGCGAAATTGTTCCTTTGGGGGGGTATTGCAACTTTTGGCCATTTTGAAGCGAAATTGTTCCTTTGGGGGGGTGTTGCAATTTTTTTTCATTTTGAGGAGAAATTGTTCCTTTGGGGGGGGTATTGCAAATTTTGGCCATTTTGAAGCGAAATTGTTCCTTTGGGGGGGTATTGCAATTTTTTGCCATTTTGAGGCGAAATTGTTCCTTTGGGGGGGTATTGCAACTTTTCGGCATTTTGAGGCGAAATTGTTCCTTTGGGGGGGTATTGCAATTTTTTGCCATTTTGAGGCGAAATTGTTCCTTTTGGGGGGGTATTGCAACTTTTGGCCATTTTGAAGCGAAATTGTTCCTTTGGGGGGGTATTGCAATTTTTTGCCATTTTGAGGCGAAATTGTTCCTTTGGGGGGGTATTGCAACTTTTGGCCATATTGAAGCGAAATTGTTCCTTTGGGGGGTTTTTACAATTTTTGGCCATTTTGAGGCGAAATTGTTCCTTTCGGGGGGTATTGCAACTTTTCGGCATTTTGAGGCGAAATTGTTCCTTTGGGGGGGTATTGCAACTTTTGGCCATTTTGAAGCGAAATTGTTCCTTTGGGGGGGTATTGCAATTTTTTGCCATTTTGAGGCGAAATTGTTCCTTTGGGGGGGTATTGCAACTTTTGGCCATTTTGAAGCGAAATTGTTCCTTTGGGGGGGTATTGCAACTTTTCGGCATTTTGAGGCGAAATTGTTCCTTGGGGGGGTATTGCAACTTTTGGCCATTTTGAAGCGAAATTGTTCCTTTGGGGGGTGTATTGCAATTTTTAACCATTTTGAGGCGAAATTGTTCCTTTGGGGGGGTATTGCAACTTTTGGCCATTTTAAAGTGAAATTGTTCCTTTCGGGGGGTATTGCAACTTTTCAGCATTTTTGCATTGAAATTGTTCCTTTGGGGGGGTATTGCAATTTTTTGCCATTTTGAGGCGAAATTGTTCCTTTTGGGGGGGTATTGCAACTTTTGGCCATTTTGAAGCGAAATTGTTCCTTTGGGGGGGTATTGCAATTTTTTGCCATTTTGAGGCGAAATTGTTCCTTTGGGGGGGTATTGCAACTTTTGGCCATATTGAAGCGAAATTGTTCCTTTGGGGAGTTTTTACAATTTTTGGCCATTTTGAGGCGAAATTGTTCCTTTCGGGGGGTATTGCAACTTTTCGGCATTTTGAGGCGAAATTGTTCCTTTGGGGGGGTATTGCAACTTTTGGCCATTTTGAAGCGAAATTGTTCCTTTGGGGGGGTATTGCAATTTTTTGCCATTTTGAGGCGAAATTGTTCCTTTGGGGAAGTATTGCAACTTTTGGCCATTTTGAAGCGAAATTGTTCCTTTCGGCGGGTATTGCAACTTTTCGGCATTTTGAGGCGAAATTGTTCCTTTGGGGGGGTATTGCAACTTTTGGCCATTTTGAAGCGAAATTGTTCCTTTTGGGGGGTATTGCAACTTTTCGGCATTCTGAGGCGAAATTGTTCCTTTGGGGGGGTATTGCAATTTTTTGCCATTTTGAGGCGAAATTGTTCCTTTGGGGGGGTATTGCAACTTTTGGCCATTTTGAAGCGAAATTGTTCCTTTGGGGGGGTATTGCAACTTTTCGGCATTTTGAGGCGAAATTGTTCCTTGGGGGGGTATTGCAACTTTTGGCCATTTTGAAGCTAAATTGTTCCTTTGGGGGGGTATTGCAATTTTTAACCATTTTGAGGCGAAATTGTTCCTTTCGGGGGGTATTGCAACTTTTCAGCATTTTGCAGCGAAATTGTTCCTTTGGGGGGGTATTGCAATTTTTTGCCATTTTGAGGCGAAATTGTTCCTTTGGGGGGGTATTGCAACTTTTGGCCATATTGAAGCGAAATTGTTCCTTTGGGGGGTTTTTACAATTTTTGGCCATTTTGAGGCGAAATTGTTCCTTTCGGGGGGTATTGCAACTTTTCGGCATTTTGAGGCGAAATTGTTCCTTTGGGGGGGTATTGCAACTTTTGGCCATTTTGAAGCGAAATTGTTCCTTTGGGGGGGTATTGCAACTTTTCGACATTTTGAGGCGAAATTGTTCCTTTGGGGGGGTATTGCAATTTTTTGCCATTTTGAGGCGAAATTGTTCCTTTGGGGGGGTATTGAAACTTTTGGCCATTTTGAAGCGAAATTGTTCCTTTAGGGGGGTATTGCAATTTTTTGCCATTTTGAGGCGAAATTGTTCCTTTGGGGGGGTATTGCAACTTTTGGCCATTTTGAAGCGAAATTGTTCCTTTCGGGGGGGTATTGCAACTTTTCGGCATTTTGAGGCGAAATTGTTCCTTTGGGGGGGTATTGCAACTTTTGGCCATATAGAAGCGAAATTGTTCCTTTGGGGGGTGTTGCAATTTTTAACCATTTTGAGGGGAAATTGTTCCTTTGGGGGGGTATTGCAACTTTTGGCCTTTTTGAGGCGAAATTGTTCCTTTGGGGGGGTATTGCAACTTTTGGCCATTTTGAAGCGAAATTGTTCCTTTGGGGGGGTATTGCAACTTTTCGGCATTTTGAGGCGAAATTGTTCCTTTGGGGGGGTATTGCAATTATTTGCCATTTTGAGGCGAAATTGTTTCTTTGGGGGGGTATTGCAACTTTTGGCCATTTTGAAGCGAAATTGTTCCTTTGGGGGGGTATTGCAACTTTTCGGCATTTTGAGGCGAAATTGTTCCTTGGGGGGGTATTGCAACTTTTGGCCATTTTGAAGCGAAATTGTTCCTTTGGGGGGGTATTGCAATTTTTAACCATTTTGAGGCGAAATTGTTCCTTTGGGGGGGTATTGCAATTTCTTGCCATTTTGAGGCGAAATTGTTCCTTTGGGGGGGTATTGCAACTTTTGGCCATTTTGAAGCGAAATTGTTCCTTTGGGGGGGTATTGCAATTTTTTGCCATTTTGAGGCGAAATTGTTCCTTTGGGGGGGTATTGCAACTTTTGGCCATATTGAAGTGAAATTGTTCCTTTGGGGGGTTTTTACAATTTTTGGCCATTTTGAGGCGAAATTGTTCCTTTCGGGGGGTATTGCAACTTTTCGACATTTTGAGGCGAAATTGTTCCTTTGGGGGGGTATTGCAACTTTTGGCCATTTTGAAGCGAAATTGTTCCTTTGGGGGGGTATTGCAATTTTTTGCCATTTTGAGGCGAAAATGTTCCTTTGGGGGGGTATTGCAACTTTTGGCCATTTTGAAGCGAAATTGTTCCTTTGGGGGGGGGGTATTGCAACTTTTCGGCATTTTGAGGCGAAATTGTTCCTTTGGGGGGGTATTGCAATTTTTTGCCATTTTGAGGCGAAATTGTTCCTTTGGGGGGGTATTGCAACTTTTGGCCATTTTGAAGCGAAATTGTTCCTTTCGGCGGGTATTGCAACTTTTCGGCATTTTGAGGCGAAATTGTTCCTTTGGGGGGGTATTGCAACTTTTGGCCATTTTGAAGCGAAATTGTTCCTTTGGGGGGGTATTGCAACTTTTCGGCATTTTGAGGCGAAATTGTTCCTTTGGGGGGGTATTGCAATTTTTTGCCATTTTGAGGCGAAATTGTTCCTTTGGGGGGGTATTGCAACTTTTGGCCATTTTGAAGCGAAATTGTTCCTTTGGGGGGGTATTGCAATTTTTTGCCATTTTGAGGCGAAATTGTTCCTTTGGGGGGGTATTGCAACTTTTGGCCATTTTGAAGCGAAATTGTTCCTTTCGGGGGGGTATTGCAACTTTTCGGCATTTTGAGGCGAAATTGTTCCTTTGGGGGGGGGTATTGCAACTTTTGGCCATATTGAAGCGAAATTGTTCCTTTGGGGGGGTATTGCAATTTTTAACCATTTTGAGGCGAAATTGTTCCTTTGGGGGGGTATTGCAACTTTTGGCCATTTTGAAGCGAAATTGTTCCTTTCGGGGGGTATTGCAACTTTTCGGCATTTTGAGGCGAAATTGTTCCTTTGGGGGGGTATTGCAATTTTTTGCCATTTTGAGGCGAAATTGTTCCTTTGGGGGGGTATTGCAACTTTTCGGCATTTTGAGGCGAAATTGTTCCTTTGGGGGGGTATTGCAACTTTTGGCCATTTTGAAGCGAAATTGTTCCTTTCGGGGGGTATTGCAACTTTTCGGCATTTTGAAGCGAAATTGTTCCTTTAAGGGGTATTGCAATTTTTGCCATTTTGAGGCGAAATTGTTCCTTTGGGGGGGTATTGCAACTTTTGGCCATTTTGAAGCGAAAATGTTCCTTTGGGGGGGTATTGCAATTTTTTTTTCATTTTGAGGCGAAATTGTTCCTTTGGGGGGGGTATTGCAAATTTTGGCCATTTTGAAGCGAAATTGTTCCTTTGGGGGGGTATTGCAATTTTTTGCCATTTTGAGGTGAAATTGTTCCTTTGGGGGGGTATTGCAATTTTTTGCCATTTTGAGGTGAAATTGTTCCTTTGGGGGGGTATTGCAATTTTTTGCCATTTTGAGGTGAAATTGTTCCTTTGGGGCGGTATTGCAACTTTTCGGCATTTTGAGGCGAAATTGTTCCTTTGGGGGGTATTGCAATTTTTTTTCCATTTTGAGGCGAAATTTTTCCTTTGGGGGGGTATTGCAACTTTTGGCCATATTGAAGCGAAATTGTTCCTGTGGGGGGTTTTTACAAATTTTGGCCATTTTGAGGCGAAATTGTTCCTTTGGGGGGGTATTGCAACTTTTGGCCATTTTGAAGCGAAATTGTTCCTTTGGGGGGGTATTGCAACTTTTGGCCATTTTGAAGCGAAATTGTTCCTTTCGGGGGGTATTGCAACTTTTTGGCATTTTGAGGCGAAATTGTTCCTTTGGGGGGGTATTGCAACTTTTGGCCATTTTGAAGCGAAATTGTTCCTTTGGGGGGGTATTGGAACTTTTCGGCATTTTGAGGCGAAATTGTTCCTTTGGGGGGGTATTGCAATTTTTTGCCATTTTGAGGCGAAATTGTTCCTTTGGGGGGGTATTGCAACTTTTCGGCATTTTGAGGCGAAATTGTTCCTTTGGGGGGGTATTGCAATTTTTTGCCATTTTGAGGCGAAATTGTTCCTTTGGGGGGGTATTGCAACTTTTGGCCATTTTGAAGCGAAATTGTTCCTTTGGGGGGGTATTGCAATTTTTTGCCATTTTGAGGCGAAATTGTTCCTTTGGGGGGGTATTGCAACTTTTGGCCATATTGAAGCGAAATTATTCCTTTGGGGGGGTATTGCAACTTTTCGGCATTTTGAGGCGAAATTGTTCCTTTGGGGGGTATTGCAATTTTTTTTCCATTTTGAGGCGAAATTGTTCCTTTGGGGGGGTATTGCAACTTTTGGCCATTTTGAAGCGAAATTGTTCCTTTGGGGGGTTTTTACAATTTTTGGCCATTTTGAGGCGAAATTGTTCCTTTCGGGGGGTATTGCAACTTTTCGGCATTTTGAGGCGAAATTGTTCCTTTGGGGGGGTATTGCAACTTTTGGCCATTTTGAAGCGAAATTGTTCCTTTGGGGGGGTATTGCAATTTTTTGCCATTTTGAGGCGAAATTGTTCCTTTGGGGGGTATTGCAACTTTTGGCAATTTTGAAGCGAAATTGTTCCTTTGGGGGGGGTATTGCAACTTTTCAGCATTTTGAGGCGAAATTGTTCCTTTGGGGGGGTATTGCAATTTTTTGCCATTTTGAGGCGAAATTGTTCCTTTGGGGGGGTATTGCAACTTTTGGCCATTTTGAAGCGAAATTGTTCCTTTCGGCGGGTATTGCAACTTTTCGGCATTTTGAGGCGAAATTGTTCCTTTGGGGGGGTATTGCAACTTTTCGGCATTTTGAGGCGAAATTGTTCCTTTGGGGGGGTATTGCAATTTTTTGCCATTTTGAGGCGAAATTGTTCCTTTGGGGGGGTATTGCAATTTTTGGCCATTTTGAAGCGAAATTGTTCCTTTGGGGGGGTATTGCAATTTTTTGCCATTTTGAGGCGAAATTGTTCCTTTGGGGGGGTATTGCAACTTTTGGCCATTTTGAAGCGAAATTGTTCCTTTCGGGGGGGTATTGCAACTTTTCGGCATTTTGAGGCGAAATTGTTCCTTTGGGGGGGTATTGCAATTTTTTGCCATTTTGAGGCGAAATTGTTCCTTTGGGGAGGTATTGCAACTTTTCGGCATTTTGAGGCGAAATTGTTCCTTTGGGGGGGTATTGCAACTTTTGGCCATTTTGAAGCGAAATTGTTCCTTTCGGGGGGTATTGCAACTTTTCGGCATTTTGAAGCGAAATTGTTCCTTTAAGGGGTATTGCAATTTTTGCCATTTTGAGGCGAAATTGTTCCTTTGGGGGGGTATTGCAACTTTTGGCCATTTTGAAGCGAAAATGTTCCTTTGGGGGGGTATTGCAATTTTTTTTTCATTTTGAGGCGAAATTGTTCCTTTGGGGGGGTATTGCAACTTTTCGGCATTTTGAGGCGAAATTGTCCTTTGGGGGGGTATTGCAATTTTTTGCCATTTTGAGGCGAAATTGTTCCTTTGGGGGGGTATTGCAATTTTTTGCCATTTTGAGGCGAAATTGTTCCTTTGGGGGGGTATTGCAACTTTTGGCCATTTTGAAGCGAAATTGTTCCTTTGGGGGGGTATTGCAATTTTTTTTTCATTTTGAGGCGAAATTGTTCCTCTGGGGGGGTATTGCAAATTTTGGCCATTTTGAAGCGAAATTGTTCCTTTGGGGGGTATTGCATTTTTTTGCCATTTTGAAGCGAAATTGTTCCTTTGGGGGGGATTGCAATTTTTTGCCATTTTGAGGCGAAATTGTTCCTTTGGGGGGGTATTGCAACTTTTGGCCTTTTTGAGGCGAAATTGTTCCTTTGGGGGGGTATTGCAACTTTTGGCCATTTTGAAGCGAAATTGCTCCTTTGGGGGGGTATTGCAACTTTTCGGCATTTTGAGGCGAAATTGTTCCTTTGGGGGGGTATTGCAATTTTTTGCCATTTTGAGGCGAAATTGTTCCTTTGGGGGGGTATTGCAACTTTTGGCCATTTTGAAGCGAAATTGTTCATTGGGGGGGTATTGTAATTTTTTGCCATTTTGAGGCGAAATTGTTCCTTTGGGGGGTATTGCAACTTTTGGCCATATTGAAGCGAAATTGTTCCTGTGGGGGGTTTTTACAAATTTTGGCCATTTTGAGGCGAAATTGTTCCTTTGGGGGGGTATTGCAACTTTTGGCCATTTTGAAGCGAAATTGTTCCTTTGGGGGGGTATTGCAACTTTTGGCCATTTTGAAGCGAAATTGTTCCTTTCGGGGGGTATTGCAACTTTTTGGCATTTTGAGGCGAAATTGTTCCTTTGGGGGGGTATTGCAACTTTTGGCCATTTTGAAGCGAAATTGTTCCTTTGGGGGGGTATTGGAACTTTTCGGCATTTTGAGGCGAAATTGTTCCTTTGGGGGGGTATTGCAATTTTTTGCCATTTTGAGGCGAAATTGTTCCTTTGGGGGGGTATTGCAACTTTTCGGCATTTTGAGGCAAAATTGTTCCTTTGGGGGGGTATTGCAATTTTTTGCCATTTTGAGGCGAAATTGTTCCTTTGGGGGGGTATTGCAACTTTTCGGCATTTTGAGGCGAAATTGTTCCTTTGGGGGGGTATTGCAATTTTTTGCCATTTTGAGGCGAAATTGTTCCTTTGGGGGGGTATTGCAACTTTTGGCAATTTTGAAGCGAAATTGTTCCTTTGGGGGGGGTATTGCAACTTTTCGGCATTTTGAGGCGAAATTGTTCCTTTGGGGGGGTATTGCAATTTTTTGCCATTTTGAGGCGAAATTGTTCCTTTGGGGGTTATTGCAACTTTTGGCCATTTTGAAGCGAAATTGTTCCTTTCGGCGGGTATTGCAACTTTTCGGCATTTTGAGGCGAAATTGTTCCTTTGGGGGGGTATTGCAACTTTTCGGCATTTTGAGGCGAAATTGTTCCTTTGGGGGGGTATTGCAATTTTTTGCCATTTTGAGGCGAAATTGTTCCTTTGGGGGAGTATTGCAATTTTTGGCCATTTTGAAGCGAAATTGTTCCTTTGGGGGGGTATTGCAATTTTTTGCCATTTTGAGGCGAAATTGTTCCTTTGGGGGGGTATTGCAACTTTTGGCCATTTTGAAGCGAAATTGTTCCTTTCGGGGGGGTATTGCAACTTTTCGGCATTTTGAGGCGAAATTGTTCCTTTGGGGGGTATTGCAACTTTTGGCCATTTTGAAGCGAAATTGTTCCTTTCGGGGGGTATTGCAACTTTTCAGCATTTTGAGGCGAAATTGTTCCTTTGGGGGGGTATTGCAATTTTTTGCCATTTTGAGGCGAAATTGTTCCATTGGGGAGGTATTGCAACTTTTCGGCATTTTGAGGCGAAATTGTTCCTTTGGGGGGGTATTGCAACTTTTGGCCATTTTGAAGTGAAATTGTTTCTTTCGGGGGGTATTGCAACTTTTCGGCATTTTGAAGCGAAATTGTTCCTTTAAGGGGTATTGCAATTTTTGCCATTTTGAGGCGAAATTGTTCCTTTGGGGGGGTATTGCAACTTTTGGCCATTTTGAAGCGAAAATGTTCCTTTGGGGGGGTATTGCAATTTTTTTTTTCATTTTGAGGCGAAATTGTTCCTTTGGGGGGGTATTGCAACTTTTCGGCATTTTGAGGCGAAATTGTCCTTTGGGGGGGTATTGCAATTTTTTGCCATTTTGAGGGGAAATTGTTCCTTTGGGGGGGTATTGCAATTTTTTGCCATTTTGAGGCGAAATTGTTCCTTTGGGGGGGTATTGCAACTTTTGGCCATTTTGAAGCGAAATTGTTCCTTTGGGGGGGTATTGCAATTTTTTTTTCATTTTGAGGCGAAATTGTTCCTCTGGGGGGGTATTGCAAATTTTGGCCATTTTGAAGCAAAATTGTTCCTTTGGGGGGTATTGCATTTTTTTGCCATTTTGAAGCGAAATTGTTCCTTTGGGGGGGTATTGCAATTTTTTGCCATTTTGAGGCGAAATTGTTCCTTTGGGGGGGTATTGCAACTTTTGGCCTTTTTGAGGCGAAATTGTTCCTTTGGGGGGGTATTGCAACTTTTGGCCATTTTGAAGCGAAATTGCTCCTTTGGGGGGGTATTGCAACTTTTCGGCATTTTGAGGCGAAATTGTTCCTTTGGGGGGGTATTGCAATTTTTTGCCATTTTGAGGCGAAATTGTTCCTTTGGGGGGGTATTGCAACTTTTGGCCATTTTGAAGCGAAATTGTTCATTGGGGGGTATTGCAATTTTTTGCCATTTTGAGGCGAAATTGTTCCTTTGGGGGGGTATTGCAACTTTTGGCCATATTGAAGCGAAATTGTTCCTGTGGGGGGTTTTTACAAATTTTGGCCATTTTGAGGCGAAATTGTTCCTTTGGGGGGGTATTGCAACTTTTGGCCATTTTGAAGCGAAATTGTTCCTTTGGGGGGGTATTGCAACTTTTGGCCATTTTGAAGCGAAATTGTTCCTTTCGGGGGGTATTGCAACTTTTTGGCATTTTGAGGCGAAATTGTTCCTTTGGGGGGGTATTGCAACTTTTGGCCATTTTGAAGCGAAATTGTTCCTTTGGGGGGGTATTGGAACTTTTCGGCATTTTGAGGCGAAATTGTTCCTTTGGGGGGGTATTGCAATTTTTTGCCATTTTGAGGCGAAATTGTTCCTTTGGGGGGGTATTGCAACTTTTCGGCATTTTGAGGCAAAATTGTTCCTTTGGGGGGGTATTGCAATTTTTTGCCATTTTGAGGCGAAATTGTTCCTTTGGGGGGGTATTGCAACTTTTGGCCATTTTGAAGCGAAATTGTTCCTTTGGGGGGGTATTGCAATTTTTTGCCATTTTGAGGTGAAATTGTTCCTTTGGGGGGGTATTGCAACTTTTGGCCATATTGAAGCGAAATTATTCCTTTGGGGGGGTATTGCAACTTTTCGGCATTTTGAGGCGAAATTGTTCCTTTGGGGGGTATTGCAATTTTTTTTCCATTTTGAGGCGAAATTGTTCCTTTGGGGGGGTATTGCAACTTTTGGCCATTTTGAAGCGAAATTGTTCCTTTGGGGGGTTTTTACAATTTTTGGCCATTTTGAGGCGAAATTGTTCCTTTCGGGGGGTATTGCAACTTTTCGGCATTTTGAGGCGAAATTGTTCCTTTGGGGGGGTATTGCAACTTTTGGCCATTTTGAAGCGAAATTGTTCCTTTGGGGGGGTATTGCAATTTTTTGCCATTTTGAGGCGAAATTGTTCCTTTGGGGGGGTATTGCAACTTTTGGCAATTTTGAAGCGAAATTGTTCCTTTGGGGGGGGGGTATTGCAACTTTTCGGCATTTTGAGGCGAAATTGTTCCTTTGGGGGGGTATTGCAATTTTTTGCCATTTTGAGGCGAAATTGTTCCTTTGGGGGGGTATTGCAACTTTTGGCCATTTTGAAGCGAAATTGTTCCTTTCGGCGGGTATTGCAACTTTTCGGCATTTTGAGGCGAAATTGTTCCTTTGGGGGGGTATTGCAACTTTTCGGCATTTTGAGGCGAAATTGTTCCTTTGGGGGGGTATTGCAATTTTTTGCCATTTTGAGGCGAAATTGTTCCTTTGGGGGGGTATTGCAATTTTTGGCCATTTTGAAGCAAAATTGTTCCTTTGGGGGGGTATTGCAATTTTTTGCCATTTTGAGGCGAAATTGTTCCTTTGGGGGGGTATTGCAACTTTTGGCCATTTTGAAGCGAAATTGTTCCTTTCGGGGGGTATTGCAACTTTTCGGCATTTTGAGGCGAAATTGTTCCTTTGGGGGGGTATTGCAACTTTTGGCCATTTTGAAGCGAAATTGTTCCTTTCGGGGGGTATTGCAACTTTTCAGCATTTTGAGGCGAAATTGTTCCTTTAGGGGGGTATTGCAATTTTTTGCCATTTTGAGGCGAAATTGTTCCTTTGGGGAGGTATTGCAACTTTTCGGCATTTTGAGGCGAAATTGTTCCTTTGGGGGGGTATTGCAACTTTTGGCCATTTTGAAGCGAAATTGTTCCTTTCGGGGGGTATTGCAACTTTTCGGCATTTTGAAGCGAAATTGTTCCTTTAAGGGGTATTGCAATTTTTGCCATTTTGAGGCGAAATTGTTCCTTTGGGGGGGTATTGCAACTTTTGGCCATTTTGAAGCGAAAATGTTCCTTTGGGGGGGTATTGCAATTTTTTGCCATTTTGAGGCGAAATTGTTCCTTTGGGGGGGGTATTGCAATTTTTTGCCATTTTGAGGCGAAATTGTTCCTTTGGGGGGGTATTGCAACTTTTGGCCATTTTGAAGCGAAATTGTTCCTTTGGGGGGGTATTGCAATTTTTTTTTCATTTTGAGGCGAAATTGTTCCTCTGGGGGGGTATTGCAAATTTTGGCCATTTTGAAGCGAAATTGTTCCTTTGGGGGGTATTGCATTTTTTTGCCATTTTGAAGCGAAATTGTTCCTTTGGGGGGGTATTGCAATTTTTTGCCATTTTGAGGCGAAATTGTTCCTTTGGGGGGGTATTGCAAATTTTGGCCTTTTTGAGGCGAAATTGTTCCTTTGGGGGGGTATTGCAACTTTTGGCCATTTTGAAGCGAAATTGCTCCTTTGGGGGGGTATTGCAACTTTTCGGCATTTTGAGGCGAAATTGTTCCTTTGGGGGGGTATTGCAATTTTTTGCCATTTTGAGGCGAAATTGTTCCTTTGGGGGGGTATTGCAACTTTTGGCCATTTTGAAGCGAAATTGTTCATTGGGGGGTATTGCAATTTTTTGCCATTTTGAGGCGAAATTGTTCCTTTGGGGGGGGTATTGCAACTTTTGGCCATATTGAAGCGAAATTGTTCCTGTGGGGGGTTTTTACAAATTTTGGCCATTTTGAGGCGAAATTGTTCCTTTGGGGGGGTATTGCAACTTTTGGCCATTTTGAAGCGAAATTGTTCCTTTGGGGGGGTATTGCAACTTTTGGCCATTTTGAAGCGAAATTGTTCCTTTCGGGGGGTATTGCAACTTTTTGGCATTTTGAGGCGAAATTGTTCCTTTGGGGGGGTATTGCAACTTTTGGCCATTTTGAAGCGAAATTGTTCCTTTGGGGGGGTATTGGAACTTTTCGGCATTTTGAGGCGAAATTGTTCCTTTGGGGGGGTATTGCAATTTTTTGCCATTTTGAGGCGAAATTGTTCCTTTGGGGGGGTATTGCAACTTTTGGCCATTTTGAAGCGAAATTGTTCCTTTCGGGGGGTATTGCAACTTTTTGGCATTTTGAGGCGAAATTGTTCCTTTGGGGGGGTATTGCAACTTTTGGCCATTTTGAAGCGAAATTGTTCCTTTCGGGGGGTATTGCAACTTTTCGGCATTTTGAAGCGAAATTGTTCCTTTAAGGGGTATTGCAATTTTTGCCATTTTGAGGCGAAATTGTTCCTTTGGGGGGGTATTGCAACTTTTGGCCATTTTGAAGCGAAATTGTTCCTTTCGGGGGGTATTGCAACTTTTCGGCATTTTGAAGCGAAATTGTTCCTTTAAGGGGTATTGCAATTTTTGCCATTTTGAGGCGAAATTGTTCCTTTGGGGGGGTATTGCAACTTTTGGCCATTTTGAAGCGAAAATGTTCCTTTGGGGGGGTATTGCAATTTTTTTTTCATTTTGAGGCGAAATTGTTCCTTTGGGGGGGGTATTGCAAATTTTGGCCATTTTGAAGCGAAATTGTTCCTTTGGGGGGGTATTGCAATTTTTTGCCATTTTGAGGTGAAATTGTTCCTTTGGGGGGGTATTGCAATTTTTTGCCATTTTGAGGCGAAATTGTTCCTTTGGGGCGGTATTGCAACTTTTCGGCATTTTGAGGCGAAATTGTTCCTTTGGGGGGTATTGCAATTTTTTTTCCATTTTGAGGCGAAATTTTTCCTTTGGGGGGGTATTGCAACTTTTGGCCATATTGAAGCGAAATTGTTCCTGTGGGGGGTTTTTACAAATTTTGGCCATTTTGAGGCGAAATTGTTCCTTTGGGGGGGTATTGCAACTTTTGGCCATTTTGAAGCGAAATTGTTCCTTTGGGGGGGTATTGCAACTTTTGGCCATTTTGAAGCGAAATTGTTCCTTTCGGGGGGTATTGCAACTTTTTGGCATTTTGAGGCGAAATTGTTCCTTTGGGGGGGTATTGCAACTTTTGGCCATTTTGAAGCGAAATTGTTCCTTTGGGGGGGTATTGGAACTTTTCGGCATTTTGAGGCGAAATTGTTCCTTTGGGGGGGTATTGCAATTTTTTGCCATTTTGAGGCGAAATTGTTCCTTTGGGGGGGTATTGCAACTTTTCGGCATTTTGAGGCGAAATTGTTCCTTTGGGGGGGTATTGCAATTTTTTGCCATTTTGAGGCGAAATTGTTCCTTTGGGGGGGTATTGCAACTTTTGGCCATTTTGAAGCGAAATTGTTCCTTTGGGGGGGTATTGCAATTTTTTGCCATTTTGAGGCGAAATTGTTCCTTTGGGGGGGTATTGCAACTTTTGGCCATATTGAAGCGAAATTATTCCTTTGGGGGGGTATTGCAACTTTTCGGCATTTTGAGGCGAAATTGTTCCTTTGGGGGGTATTGCAATTTTTTTTCCATTTTGAGGCGAAATTGTTCCTTTGGGGGGGTATTGCAACTTTTGGCCATTTTGAAGCGAAATTGTTCCTTTGGGGGGTTTTTACAATTTTTGGCCATTTTGAGGCGAAATTGTTCCTTTCGGGGGGTATTGCAACTTTTCGGCATTTTGAGGCGAAATTGTTCCTTTGGGGGGGTATTGCAACTTTTGGCCATTTTGAAGCGAAATTGTTCCTTTGGGGGGGGTATTGCAATTTTTTGCCATTTTGAGGCGAAATTGTTCCTTTGGGGGGTATTGCAACTTTTGGCAATTTTGAAGCGAAATTGTTCCTTTGGGGGGGGTATTGCAACTTTTCGGCATTTTGAGGCGAAATTGTTCCTTTGGGGGGGTATTGCAATTTTTTGCCATTTTGAGGCGAAATTGTTCCTTTGGGGGGGTATTGCAACTTTTGGCCATTTTGAAGCGAAATTGTTCCTTTCGGCGGGTATTGCAACTTTTCGGCATTTTGAGGCGAAATTGTTCCTTTGGGGGGGTATTGCAACTTTTCGGCATTTTGAGGCGAAATTGTTCCTTTGGGGGGGTATTGCAATTTTTTGCCATTTTGAGGCGAAATTGTTCCTTTGGGGGGGTATTGCAATTTTTGGCCATTTTGAAGCGAAATTGTTCCTTTGGGGGGGTATTGCAATTTTTTGCCATTTTGAGGCGAAATTGTTCCTTTGGGGGGGTATTGCAACTTTTGGCCATTTTGAAGCGAAATTGTTCCTTTCGGGGGGGTATTGCAACTTTTCGGCATTTTGAGGCGAAATTGTTCCTTTGGGGGGGTATTGCAACTTTTGGCCATTTTGAAGCGAAATTGTTCCTTTCGGGGGGTATTGCAACTTTTCAGCATTTTGAGGCGAAATTGTTCCTTTGGGGGGGTATTGCAATTTTTTGCCATTTTGAGGCGAAATTGTTCCTTTGGGGAGGTATTGCAACTTTTCGGCATTTTGAGGCGAAATTGTTCCTTTGGGGGGGTATTGCAACTTTTGGCCATTTTGAAGCGAAATTGTTCCTTTCGGGGGGTATTGCAACTTTTCGGCATTTTGAAGCGAAATTGTTCCTTTAAGGGGTATTGCAATTTTTGCCATTTTGAGGCGAAATTGTTCCTTTGGGGGGGTATTGCAACTTTTGGCCATTTTGAAGCGAAAATGTTCCTTTGGGGGGGTATTGCAATTTTTTTTTCATTTTGAGGCGAAATTGTTCCTTTGGGGGGGTATTGCAACTTTTCGGCATTTTGAGGCGAAATTGTCCTTTGGGGGGGTATTGCAATTTTTTGCCATTTTGAGGCGAAATTGTTCCTTTGGGGGGGTATTGCAATTTTTTGCCATTTTGAGGCGAAATTGTTCCTTTGGGGGGGTATTGCAACTTTTGGCCATTTTGAAGCGAAATTGTTCCTTTGGGGGGGTATTGCAATTTTTTTTTCATTTTGAGGCGAAATTGTTCCTCTGGGGGGGTATTGCAAATTTTGGCCATTTTGAAGCGAAATTGTTCCTTTGGGGGGTATTGCATTTTTTTGCCATTTTGAAGCGAAATTGTTCCTTTGGGGGGGTATTGCAATTTTTTGCCATTTTGAGGCGAAATTGTTCCTTTGGGGGGGTATTGCAACTTTTGGCCTTTTTGAGGCGAAATTGTTCCTTTGGGGGGGTATTGCAACTTTTGGCCATTTTGAAGCGAAATTGTTCCTTTGGGGGGGTATTGCAACTTTTCGGCATTTTGAGGCGAAATTGTTCCTTTGGGGGGGTATTGCAACTTTTGGCCATTTTGAAGCGAAATTGTTCATTGGGGGGGTATTGCAATTTTTTGCCATTTTGAGGCGAAATTGTTCCTTTGGGGGGGTATTGCAACTTTTGGCCATATTGAAGCGAAATTGTTCCTGTGGGGGGTTTGTACAAATTTTGGCCATTTTGAGGCGAAATTGTTCCTTTGGGGGGGTATTGCAACTTTTGGCCATTTTGAAGCGAAATTGTTCCTTTGGGGGGGTATTGGAACTTTTCGGCATTTTGAGGCGAAATTGTTCCTTTGGGGGGGTATTGCAATTTTTTGCCATTTTGAGGCGAAATTGTTCCTTTGGGGGGGTATTGCAACTTTTCGGCATTTTGAGGCGAAATTGTTCCTTTGGGGGGGTATTGCAATTTTTTGCCATTTTGAGGCGAAATTGTTCCTTTGGGGGGGTATTGCAACTTTTCGGCATTTTGAGGCGAAATTGTTCCTTTGGGGGGGGTATTGCAATTTTTTGCCATTTTGAGGCGAAATTGTTCCTTTGGGGGGGTATTGCAACTTTTGGCAATTTTGAAGCGAAATTGTTCCTTTGGGGGGGGTATTGCAACTTTTCGGCATTTTGAGGCGAAATTGTTCCTTTGGGGGGGTATTGCAATTTTTTGCCATTTTGAGGCGAAATTGTTCCTTTGGGGGGGTATTGCAACTTTTGGCCATTTTGAAGCGAAATTGTTCCTTTCGGCGGGTATTGCAACTTTTCGGCATTTTGAGGCGAAATTGTTCCTTTGGGGGGGTATTGCAACTTTTCGGCATTTTGAGGCGAAATTGTTCCTTTGGGGGGGTATTGCAATTTTTTGCCATTTTGAGGCGAAATTGTTCCTTTGGGGGGGTATTGCAATTTTTGGCCATTTTGAAGCGAAATTGTTCCTTTGGGGGGGTATTGCAATTTTTTGCCATTTTGAGGCGAAATTGTTCCTTTGGGGGGGTATTGCAACTTTTGGCCATTTTGAAGCGAAATTGTTCCTTTCGGGGGGGTATTGCAACTTTTCGGCATTTTTAGGCGAAATTGTTCCTTTGGGGGGTATTGCAACTTTTGGCCATTTTGAAGCGAAATTGTTCCTTTCGGGGGGTATTGCAACTTTTCAGCATTTTGAGGCGAAATTGTTCCTTTGGGGGGGTATTGCAATTTTTTGCCATTTTGAGGCGAAATTGTTCCTTTGGGGAGGTATTGCAACTTTTCGGCATTTTGAGGCGAAATTGTTCCTTTGGGGGGGTATTGCAACTTTTGGCCATTTTGAAGTGAAATTGTTCCTTTCGGGGGGTATTGCAACTTTTCGGCATTTTGAAGCGAAATTGTTCCTTTAAGGGGTATTGCAATTTTTGCCATTTTGAGGCGAAATTGTTCCTTTGGGGGGGTATTGCAACTTTTGGCCATTTTGAAGCGAAAATGTTCCTTTGGGGGGGTATTGCAATTTTTTTTTCATTTTGAGGCGAAATTGTTCCTTTGGGGGGGTATTGCAACTTTTCGGCATTTTGAGGCGAAATTGTCCTTTGGGGGGGTATTGCAATTTTTTGCCATTTTGAGGCGAAATTGTTCCTTTGGGGGGGTATTGCAATTTTTTGCCATTTTGAGGCGAAATTGTTCCTTTGGGGGGGTATTGCAACTTTTGGCCATTTTGAAGCGAAATTGTTCCTTTGGGGGGGTATTGCAATTTTTTTTTCATTTTGAGGCGAAATTGTTCCTCTGGGGGGGTATTGCAAATTTTGGCCATTTTGAAGCGAAATTGTTCCTTTGGGGGGTATTGCATTTTTTTGCCATTTTGAAGCGAAATTGTTCCTTTGGGGGGGTATTGCAATTTTTTGACATTTTGAGGCGAAATTGTTCCTTTGGGGGGGTATTGCAACTTTTGGCCTTTTTGAGGCGAAATTGTTCCTTTGGGGGGGTATTGCAACTTTTGGCCATTTTGAAGCGAAATTGCTCCTTTGGGGGGGTATTGCAACTTTTCGGCATTTTGAGGCGAAATTGTTCCTTTGGGGGGGTATTGCAATTTTTTGCCATTTTGAGGCGAAATTGTTCCTTTGGGGGGGTATTGCAACTTTTGGCCATTTTGAAGCGAAATTGTTCATTGGGGGGTATTGCAATTTTTTGCCATTTTGAGGCGAAATTGTTCCTTTGGGGGGGTATTGCAACTTTTGGCCATATTGAAGCGAAATTGTTCCTGTGGGGGGTTTTTACAAATTTTGGCCATTTTGAGGCGAAATTGTTCCTTTGGGGGGGTATTGCAACTTTTGGCCATTTTGAAGCGAAATTGTTCCTTTGGGGGGGTATTGCAACTTTTGGCCATTTTGAAGCGAAATTGTTCCTTTCGGGGGGTATTGCAACTTTTTGGCATTTTGAGGCGAAATTGTTCCTTTGGGGGGGTATTGCAACTTTTGGCCATTTTGAAGCGAAATTGTTCCTTTGGGGGGGTATTGGAACTTTTCGGCATTTTGAGGCGAAATTGTTCCTTTGGGGGGGTATTGCAATTTTTTGCCATTTTGAGGCGAAATTGTTCCTTTGGGGGGGTATTGCAACTTTTGGCCATTTTGAAGCGAAATTGTTCCTTTGGGGGGGTATTGCAATTTTTTGCCATTTTGAGGTGAAATTGTTCCTTTGGGGGGGTATTGCAACTTTTGGCCATATTGAAGCGAAATTATTCCTTTGGGGGGGTATTGCAACTTTTCGGCATTTTGAGGCGAAATTGTTCCTTTGGGGGGGTATTGCAACTTTTGGCCATTTTGAAGCGAAATTGTTCCTTTGGGGGGTATTGCAATTTTTTTTCCATTTTGAGGCGAAATTGTTCCTTTGGGGGGGTATTGCAACTTTTGGCCATTTTGAAGCGAAATTGTTCCTTTGGGGGGTTTTTACAATTTTTGGCCATTTTGAGGCGAAATTGTTCCTTTCGGGGGGTATTGCAACTTTTCGGCATTTTGAGGCGAAATTGTTCCTTTGGGGGGGTATTGCAACTTTTGGCCATTTTGAAGCGAAATTGTTCCTTTGGGGGGGTATTGCAATTTTTTGCCATTTTGAGGCGAAATTGTTCCTTTGGGGGGGTATTGCAACTTTTGGCAATTTTGAAGCGAAATTGTTCCTTTGGGGGGGGGTATTGCAACTTTTCGGCATTTTGAGGCGAAATTGTTCCTTTGGGGGGGTATTGCAATTTTTTGCCATTTTGAGGCGAAATTGTTCCTTTGGGGGGGTATTGCAACTTTTGGCCATTTTGAAGCGAAATTGTTCCTTTCGGCGGGTATTGCAACTTTTCGGCATTTTGAGGCGAAATTGTTCCTTTGGGGGGGTATTGCAACTTTTCGGCATTTTGAGGCGAAATTGTTCCTTTGGGGGGGTATTGCAATTTTTTGCCATTTTGAGGCGAAATTGTTCCTTTGGGGGGGTATTGCAATTTTTGGCCATTTTGAAGCGAAATTGTTCCTTTGGGGGGTATTGCAATTTTTTGCCATTTTGAGGCGAAATTGTTCCTTTGGGGGGGTATTGCAACTTTTGGCCATTTTGAAGCGAAATTGTTCCTTTCGGGGGGTATTGCAACTTTTCGGCATTTTGAGGCGAAATTGTTCCTTTGGGGGGGTATTGCAACTTTTGGCCATTTTGAAGCGAAATTGTTCCTTTCGGGGGGTATTGCAACTTTTCAGCATTTTGAGGCGAAATTGTTCCTTTAGGGGGGTATTGCAATTTTTTGCCATTTTGAGGCGAAATTGTTCCTTTGGGGAGGTATTGCAACTTTTCGGCATTTTGAGGCGAAATTGTTCCTTTGGGGGGGTATTGCAACTTTTGGCCATTTTGAAGCGAAATTGTTCCTTTCGGGGGGTATTGCAACTTTTCGGCATTTTGAAGCGAAATTGTTCCTTTAAGGGGTATTGCAATTTTTGCCATTTTGAGGCGAAATTGTTCCTTTGGGGGGGTATTGCAACTTTTGGCCATTTTGAAGCGAAAATGTTCCTTTGGGGGGGTATTGCAATTTTTTTTTCATTTTGAGGCGAAATTGTTCCTTTGGGGGGGTATTGCAACTTTTCGGCATTTTGAGGCGAAATTGTCCTTTGGGGGGGTATTGCAATTTTTTGCCATTTTGAGGCGAAATTGTTCCTTTGGGGGGGGTATTGCAATTTTTTGCCATTTTGAGGCGAAATTGTTCCTTTGGGGGGGTATTGCAACTTTTGGCCATTTTGAAGCGAAATTGTTCCTTTGGGGGGGTATTGCAATTTTTTTTTCATTTTGAGGCGAAATTGTTCCTCTGGGGGGGTATTGCAAATTTTGGCCATTTTGAAGCGAAATTGTTCCTTTGGGGGGTATTGCATTTTTTTGCCATTTTGAAGCGAAATTGTTCCTTTGGGGGGGTATTGCAATTTTTTGCCATTTTGAGGCGAAATTGTTCCTTTGGGGGGGTATTGCAACTTTTGGCCTTTTTGAGGCGAAATTGTTCCTTTGGGGGGGTATTGCAACTTTTGGCCATTTTGAAGCGAAATTGCTCCTTTGGGGGGGTATTGCAACTTTTCGGCATTTTGAGGCGAAATTGTTCCTTTGGGGGGGTATTGCAATTTTTTGCCATTTTGAGGCGAAATTGTTCCTTTGGGGGGGTATTGCAACTTTTGGCCATTTTGAAGCGAAATTGTTCATTGGGGGGGTATTGCAATTTTTTGCCATTTTGAGGCGAAATTGTTCCTTTGGGGGGGTATTGCAACTTTTGGCCATATTGAAGCGAAATTGTTCCTGTGGGGGGTTTTTACAAATTTTGGCCATTTTGAGGCGAAATTGTTCCTTTGGGGGGGTATTGCAACTTTTGGCCATTTTGAAGCGAAATTGTTCCTTTGGGGGGGTATTGCAACTTTTGGCCATTTTGAAGCGAAATTGTTCCTTTCGGGGGGTATTGCAACTTTTTGGCATTTTGAGGCGAAATTGTTCCTTTGGGGGGGTATTGCAACTTTTGGCCATTTTGAAGCGAAATTGTTCCTTTGGGGGGGTATTGGAACTTTTCGGCATTTTGAGGCGAAATTGTTCCTTTGGGGGGGTATTGCAATTTTTTGCCATTTTGAGGCGAAATTGTTCCTTTGGGGGGGTATTGCAACTTTTCGGCATTTTGAGGCGAAATTGTTCCTTTGGGGGGGTATTGCAATTTTTTGCCATTTTGAGGCGAAATTGTTCCTTTGGGGGGGTATTGCAACTTTTGGCCATTTTGAAGCAAAATTGTTCCTTTGGGGGGGTATTGCAATTTTTTGCCATTTTGAGGTGAAATTGTTCCTTTGGGGGGGTATTGCAACTTTTGGCCATATTGAAGCGAAATTATTCCTTTGGGGGGGGTATTGCAACTTTTCGGCATTTTGAGGCGAAATTGTTCCTTTGGGGGGTATTGCAATTTTTTTTCCATTTTGAGGCGAAATTGTTCCTTTGGGGGGGTATTGCAACTTTTGGCCATTTTGAAGCGAAATTGTTCCTTTAGGGGGTTTTTACAATTTTTGGCCATTTTGAGGCGAAATTGTTCCTTTCGGGGGGTATTGCAACTTTTCGGCATTTTGAGGCGAAATTGTTCCTTTGGGGGGGTATTGCAACTTTTGGCCATTTTGAAGCGAAATTGTTCCTTTGGGGGGGTATTGCAATTTTTTGCCATTTTGAGGCGAAATTGTTCCTTTGGGGGGGTATTGCAACTTTTGGCAATTTTGAAGCGAAATTGTTCCTTTGGGGGGGGGTATTGCAACTTTTCGGCATTTTGAGGCGAAATTGTTCCTTTGGGGGGGTATTGCAATTTTTTGCCATTTTGAGGCGAAATTGTTCCTTTGGGGGGGTATTGCAACTTTTGGCCATTTTGAAGCGAAATTGTTCCTTTCGGCGGGTATTGCAACTTTTCGGCATTTTGAGGCGAAATTGTTCCTTTGGGGGGGTATTGCAACTTTTCGGCATTTTGAGGCGAAATTGTTCCTTTGGGGGGGTATTGCAATTTTTTGCCATTTTGAGGCGAAATTGTTCCTTTGGGGGGGTATTGCAATTTTTGGCCATTTTGAAGCGAAATTGTTCCTTTGGGGGGGTATTGCAATTTTTTGCAATTTTGAGGCGAAATTGTTCCTTTGGGGGGGTATTGCAACTTTTGGCCATTTTGAAGCGAAATTGTTCCTTTCGGGGGGGTATTGCAACTTTTCGGCATTTTGAGGCGAAATTGTTCCTTTGGGGGGGTATTGCAACTTTTGGCCATTTTGAAGCGAAATTGTTCCTTTCGGGGGGTATTGCAACTTTTCAGCATTTTGAGGCGAAATTGTTCCTTTAGGGGGGTATTGCAATTTTTTGCCATTTTGAGGCGAAATTGTTCCTTTGGGGAGGTATTGCAACTTTTCGGCATTTTGAGGCGAAATTGTTCCTTTGGGGGGGTATTGCAACTTTTGGCCATTTTGAAGCGAAATTGTTCCTTTCGGGGGGTATTGCAACTTTTCGGCATTTTGAAGCGAAATTGTTCCTTTAAGGGGTATTGCAATTTTTGCCATTTTGAGGCGAAATTGTTCCTTTGGGGGGGTATTGCAACTTTTGGCCATTTTGAAGCGAAAATGTTCCTTTGGGGGGGTATTGCAATTTTTTTTTCATTTTGAGGCGAAATTGTTCCTTTGGGGGGGTATTGCAACTTTTCGGCATTTTGAGGCGAAATTGTTCCTTTGGGGGGGTATTGCAATTTTTTGCCATTTTGAGGCGAAATTGTTCCTTTGGGGGGGTATTGCAATTTTTTGCCATTTTGAGGCGAAATTGTTCCTTTGGGGGGGTATTGCAACTTTTGGCCATTTTGAAGCGAAATTGTTCCTTTGGGGGGGTATTGCAATTTTTTGCCATTTTGAGGCGAAATTGTTCCTTTGGGGGGGTATTGCAACTTTTGGCCATATTGAAGCGAAATTGTTCCTTTGGGGGGATTTTACAATTTTTGGCCATTTTGAGGCGAAATTGTTCCTTTTGGGGGGTATTGCAACTTTTTCGGCATTTTGAGGCGAAATTGTTCCTTTGGGGGGGTATTGCAACTTTTTGCCATTTTGAAGCGAAATTGTTCCTTTGGGGGGGTATTGCAACTTTTCGGCATTTTGAGGCGAAATTGTTCCTTTGGGGGGGTATTGCAATTTTTTGCCATTTTGAGGCGAAATTGTTCCTTTGGGGGGGTATTGCAACTTTTCGGCATTTTGAGGCGAAATTGTTCCTTTGGGGGGGGTATTGCAACTTTTGGCCATTTTGAAGCGAAATTGTTCCTTTGGGGGGGTTTGCAACTTTTCGGCATTTTGAGGCGAAATTGTTCCTTTGGGGGGGTATTGCAATTTTTTGCCATTTTGAGGCGAAATTATTCCTTTGGGGGGGTATTGCAACTTTTGGCCATTTTGAAGCGAAATTGTTCCTTTGGGGGGGTATTGCAACTTTTGGACATATTGAAGCGAAATTGTTCCTTTGTGGGGGTATTGCAATTTTTAACCATTTTGAGGCGAAATTGTTCCTTTGGGGGGGTATTGCAACTTTTGGCCATTTTGAAGCGAAATTGTTCCTTTTAGGGGGTATTGCAATTTTTTGGCATTTTAAGGCAAAATTGTTCCTTTGGGGGGGTATTGCAACTTTTGGCCATTTTGAAGCGAAATTGTTCCTTTGGGGGGGTATTGCAATTTTTTTTTCATTTTGAGGCGAAATTGTTCCTTTGGGGGGGGTATTGCAAATTTTGGCCATTTTGAAGCGAAATTGTTCCTTTTAGGGGGTATTGCAATTTTTTGGCATTTTAAGGCAAAATTGTTCCTTTGGGGGGGTATTGCAACTTTTGGCCATTTTAAAGCGAAATTGTTCCTTTGGGGGGGTATTGCAATTTTTTGCCATTTTGAGGCGAAATTGTTCCTTTGGGGGGGTATTGCAACTTTTGGCCATTTTGAAGCGAAATTGTTCCTTTGGGGGGGTATTGCAACTTTTCGGCATTTTGAGGCGAAATTGTTCCTTTGGGGGTATTGCAATTTTTTGCCATTTTGAGGCGAAATTGTTCCTTTGGGGGGGTATTGCAACTTTTGGCCATTGTGAAGCGAAATTGTTCCTTTGGGGGGTATTGCAAATTTTGGCCATTTTGAAGCGAAATTGTTCCTTTGGGGGGGTATTGCAATTTTTTGCCATTTTGAGGCGAAATTGTTCCTTTGGGGGGGTATTGCAACTTTTGGCCTTTTTGAGGCGAAATTGTTCCTTTGGGGGGGTATTGCAACTTTTGGCCATTTTGAAGCGAAATTGTTCCTTTGGGGGGGTATTGCAACTTTTCGGCATTTTGAGGCGAAATTGTTCCTTTGGGGGGGTATTGCAATTTTTTGCCATTTTGAGGCGAAATTGTTCCTTTGAGGGGGTATTGCAACTTTTGGCCATTTTGAAGCGAAATTGTTCCTTTGGGGGGGTATTGCAACTTTTCGGCATTTTGAGGCGAAATTGTTCCTTGGGGGGGTATTGCAACTTTTGGCCATTTTGAAGCGAAATTGTTCCTTTGGGGGGGTATTGCAACTTTTCGGCATTTTGAGGCGAAATTGTTCCTTTGGGGGGGTATTGCAACTTTTGGCCATTTTGAAGTGAAATTGTTCCTTTCGGGGGGTATTGCAACTTTTCAGCATTTTGAGGCGAAATTGTTCCTTTGGGGGGGTATTGCAACTTTTGGCCATTTTGAAGCGAAATTGTTCCTTTGTGGGGTTTTTACAATTTTTGGCCATTTTGAGGCAAAATTGTTCCTTTCGGGGGGTATTGCAACTTTTCGGCATTTTGAGGCGAAATTGTTCCTTTGGGGGGGTATTGCAACTTTTGGCCATTTTGAAGCGAAATTGTTCTTTTGGGCGGGGTTTTACAATTTTTGGCCATTTTGAGGCGAAATTGTTCCTTTCGGGGGTATTGCAACTTTTTGGCATTTTAAGGCGAAATTGTTCCTTTGGGGGGGTATTACAATTTTTTGCCATTTTGAGGTGAAATTGTTCCTTTGGGGGGGTATTGCAACTTTTGGCCATTTTGAAGCGAAATTGTTCCTTTGGGGGGTATTGCATTTTTTTGCCATTTTGAGGCGAAATTGTTCCTTTGGGGGGGTATTGCAATTTTTTGCCATTTTGAGGCGAAATTTTTCCTTTGGGGGGGTATTGCAACTTTTGGCCATTTTGAAGCGAAATTGTTCCTTTCGGGGGGGTATTGCAACTTTTCGGCATTTTGAGGCGAAATTGTTCCTTTGGGGGGGTATTGCAACTTTTGGCCATTTTGAAGCGAAATTGTTCCTTTGGGGGGGTATTGCAACTTTTCGGCATTTTGAGGCGAAATTGTTCTTTTGGGGGGGTATTGCAATTTTTTGCCATTTTGAGGCGAAATTGTTCCTTTGGGGGGGTATTGCAACTTTTGGCCATTTTGAAGCGAAATTGTTCCTTTGGGGGGGTATTGCAACTTTTGGCCATTTTGAAGCGAAATTGTTCCTTTGGGGGGGTATTGCAACTTTTCGGCATTTTGAGGCGAAATTGTTCCTTGGGGGGTATTGCAACTTTTCGCCATTTTGAAGCGAAATTGTTCCTTTGGGGGGGTATTGCAACTTTTCGGCATTTTGAGGCGAAATTGTTCCTTTGGGGGGGTATTGCAACTTTTGGCCATTTTGAAGTGAAATTGTTCCTTTCGGGGGGTATTGCAACTTTTCAGCATTTTGAGGCGAAATTGTTCCTTTGGGGGGGTATTGCAACTTTTGGCCATTTTGAAGCGAAATTGTTCCTTTGGGGGGTTTTTACAATTTTTGGCCATTTTGAGGCAAAATTGTTCCTTTCGGGGGGTATTGCAACTTTTCGGCATTTTGAGGCGAAATTGTTCCTTTGGGGGGGTATTGCAACTTTTGGCCATTTTGAAGCGAAATTGTTCTTTTGGGGGGGTTTTTACAATTTTTGGCCATTTTGAGGCGAAATTGTTCCTTTCGGGGGTATTGCAACTTTTTGGCATTTTAAGGCGAAATTGTTCCTTTGGGGGGGTATTACAATTTTTTGCCATTTTGAGGTGAAATTGTTCCTTTGGGGGGGTATTGCAACTTTTGGCCATTTTGAAGCGAAATTGTTCCTTTGGGGGGTATTGCATTTTTTTGCCATTTTGAGGCGAAATTGTTCCTTTGGGGGGGTATTGCAATTTTTTGCCATTTTGAGGCGAAATTTTTCCTTTGGGGGGGTATTGCAACTTTTGGCCATTTTGAAGCAAAATTGTTCCTTTCGGGGGGGTATTGCAACTTTTCGGCATTTTGAGGCGAAATTGTTCCTTTGGGGGGGTATTGCAACTTTTGGCCATATTGAAGCGAAATTGTTCCTTTGGGGGGTATTGCAATTTTTCACCATTTTGAGGCGAAATTGTTCCTTTGGGGGGGTATTGCAACTTTTGGCCATTTTGAAGCGAAATTGTTCCTTTCGGAGGGTATTGCAACTTTTCAGCATTTTGAGGCGAAATTGTTCCTTTGGGGGGGTATTGCAATTTTTTGCCATTTTGAGGCGAAATTGTTCCTTTGGGGGGTATTGCAATTTTTTGCCATTTTGAGGCGAAATTGTTCCTTTCGGGGGGTATTGCAACTTTTGGCCATTTTGAAGCGAAATTGTTCCTTTCGGGGGGTATTGCAACTTTTCGGCATTTTGAAGCGAAATTGTTCCTTTGGGGGGTATTGCAATTTTTTTTTCATTTTGAGGCGAAATTGTTCCTTTGGGGGGGTATTGCAAATTTTGGCCATTTTGAAGCGAAATTGTTCCTTTGGGGGGTATTGCAATTTTTTGCCATTTTGAGGCGAAATTGTTCCTTTGGGGGGGTATTGCAACTTTTGGCCATTTTGAAGTGAAATTGTTCCTTTCGGGGGGTATTGCAACTTTTCAGCATTTTGAAGCGAAATTGTTCCTTTGGGGGGGTATTGCAATTTTTTGCCATTTTGAGGCGAAATTGTTCCTTTGGGGGGTATTGCAATTTTTTGCCATTTTGAGGCGAAATTGTTCCTTTGGGGGGGTATTGCAACTTTTGGCCATTTTGAAGCGAAATTGTTCCTTTGGGGGGTATTGCAATTTTTTGCCATTTTGAGGCGAAATTGTTCCTTTGGGGGGGTATTGCAACTTTTGGCCATATTGAAGCGAAATTGTTCCTTTGGGGGGTTTTTACAATTTTTGGCCATTTTGAGGCAAAATTGTTCCTTTCGGGGGGTATTGCAACTTTTCGGCATTTTGATGCGAAATTGTTCCTTTGGGGGGGTATTGCAACTTTTGGCCATTTTGAAGCGAAATTGTTCCTTTGGGGGGGTTTTTACAATTTTTGGCCATTTTGAGGCGAAATTGTTCCTTTCGGGGGTATTGCAACTTTTCGGCATTTTGAGGCGAAATTGTTCCTTTGGGGGGGTATTACAATTTTTTGCCATTTTGAGGTGAAATTGTTCCTTTGGGGGGGTATTGCAACTTTTGGCCATTTTGAAGCGAAATTGTTCCTTTGGGGGGTATCGCATTTTTTTGCCATTTTGAGGCGAAATTGTTCCTTTGGGGGGGTATTGCAATTTTTTGCCTTTTTGAGGCGAAATTGTTCCTTTGGGGGGGTATTGCAACTTTTGGCCATTTTGAAGCGAAATTGTTCCTTTGGGGGGGTATTGCAACTTTTCGGCATTTTGAGGCGAAATTGTTCCTTTGGGGGGGTATTGCAACTTTTGGCCATTTTGAAGCGAAATTGTTCCTTTGGGGGGGTATTGCAACTTTTCGGCATTTTGAGGCGAAATTGTTCCTTTGGGGGGGTATTGCAATTTTTTGCCATTTTGAGGCGAAATTGTTCCTTTGGGGGGGTATTGCAACTTTTGGCCATTTTGAAGCGAAAATGTTCCTTTCGGGGGGTATTGCAACTTTTCGGCATTTTGAAGCGAAATTGTTCCTTTGGGGGGTATTGCAATTTTTTGCCATTTTGAGGCGAAATTGTTCCTTTGGGGGGGTATTGCAACTTTTGGCCATTTTGAAGCGAAATTGTTCCTTTGGGGGGTATTGCAATTTTTTTTTCATTTTGAGGCGAAATTGTTCCTTTGGGGGGGTATTGCAAATTTTGGCCATTTTGAAGCGAAATTGTTCCTTTGGGGGGGTATTGCAATTTTTTGCCATTTTGAGGCGAAATTGTTCCTTTGGGGGGGTATTGCAACTTTTGGCCTTTTTGAGGCGAAATTGTTCCTTTGGGGGGGTATTGCAACTTTTGGCCATTTTGAAGCGAAATTGTTCCTTTGGGGGGGTATTGCAACTTTTCGGCATTTTGAGGCGAAATTGTTCCTTTGGGGGGGTATTGCAATTTTTTGCCATTTTGAGGCGAAATTGTTCCTTTGAGGGGGTATTGCAACTTTTGGCCATTTTGAAGCGAAATTGTTCCTTTGGGGGGGTATTGCAACTTTTCGGCATTTTGAGGCGAAATTGTTCCTTTGGGGGGTATTGCAACTTTTGGCCATTTTGAAGTGAAATTGTTCCTTTCGGGGGGTATTGCAACTTTTCAGCATTTTGAGGCGAAATTGTTCCTTTGGGGGGGTATTGCAACTTTTGGCCATTTTGAAGCGAAATTGTTCCTTTGGGGGGTTTTTACAATTTTTGGCCATTTTGAGGCAAAATTGTTCCTTTCGGGGGGTATTGCAACTTTTCGGCATTTTGAGGCGAAATTGTTCCTTTGGGGGGGTATTGCAACTTTTGGCCATTTTGAAGCGAAATTGTTCTTTTGGGGGGGTTTTTACAATTTTTGGCCATTTTGAGGCGAAATTGTTCCTTTCGGGGGTATTGCAACTTTTTGGCATTTTGAAGCGAAATTGTACCTTTTGGGGGTGTATTGCAACTTTTCGGCATTTTGAGGCGAAATTGTTCCTTTGGGGGGTATTGCAATTTTTTGCCATTTTGAGGCGAAATTGTTCCTTTGGGTGGGGTATTGCAACTTTTGGCCATTTTGAAGCGAAATTGTTCCTTTGGGGGGGTTTTTACAATTTTTGGCCATTTTGAGGCGAAATTGTTCCTTTCGGGGGTATTGCAACTTTTCGGCATTTTGAGGCGAAATTGTTCCTTTGGGGGGGTATTACAATTTTTTGCCATTTTGAGGTGAAATTGTTCCTTTGGGGGGGTATTGCAACTTTTGGCCATTTTGAAGCGAAATTGTTCCTTTGGGGGGTATTGCATTTTTTTGCCATTTTGAGGCGAAATTGTTCCTTTGGGGGGGTATTGCAATTTTTTGCCTTTTTGAGGCGAAATTGTTCCTTTGGGGGGGTATTGCAACTTTTGGCCATTTTGAAGCGAAATTGTTCTTTTGAGGGGGTATTGCAACTTTTCGGCATTTTGAGGCGAAATTGTTCCTTTGGGGGGGTATTGCAATTTTTTGCCATTTTGAGGCGAAATTGTTCTTTTGAGGGGGTATTGCAACTTTTCGGCATTTTGAGGCGAAATTGTTCCTTTGGGGGGTATTGCAATTTTTTGCCATTTTGAGGTGAAATTGTTCCTTTGGGGGGGTATTGCAACTTTTGGCCATTTTGAAGCGAAATTGTTCCTTTGGGGGGGTATTGCAACTTTTCGGCATTTTGAGGCGAAATTGTTCCTTTGGGGGGGTATTGCAATTTTTTGCCATTTTGAGGCGAAATTGTTCCTTTGGGGGGGTATTGCAACTTTTGGCCATTTTGAAGCGAAATTGTTCCTTTGGGGGGGTATTGCAACTTTTGGCCATTTTGAAGCGAAATTGTTCCTTTCGGGGGGTATTGCAACTTTTCGGCATTTTGAGGCGAAATTGTTCCTTTGGGGGGGTATTGCAACTTTCGGCCATTTTGAACCGAAATTGTTCCTTTGGGGGGGTATTGCAACTTTTCGGCATTTTGAGGTGAAATTGTTCCTTTGGGGGGGTATTGCAATTTTTTGCCATTTTGAGGCGAAATTGTTCCTTTAGGGGGGTATTGCAACTTTTGGCCATTTTGAAGCGAAATTGTTCCTTTGAGGGGGTATTGCAATTTTTTGCCATTTTGAAGCGAAATTGTTCCTTTGGGGGGGTATTGCAACTTTTCGGCATTTTGAGGCGAAATTGTTCCTTTGGGGGGGTATTGCAATTTTTTGCCATTTTGAGGCGAAATTGTTCCTTTAGGGGGGTATTGCAACTTTTGGCCATTTTGAAGCGAAATTGTTCCTTTGGGGGGGTATTGCAATTTTTTGCCATTTTGAGGCGAAATTTTTCCTTTGGGGGGGTATTGCAACTTTTGGCTATTTTGAAGCAAAATTGTTCCTTTCGGGGGGGTATTGCAACTTTTTGGCATTATGAGGCGAAATTGTTCCTTTGGGGGGGTATTGCAACTTTTGGCCATATTGAAGCGAAATTGTTCCTTTGGGGGGGTATTGCAATTTTTAACCATTTTGAGGCGAAATTGTTCCTTTGGGGGGGTATTGCAAATTTTGGCCATTTTGAAGCGAAATTGTTCCTTTGGGGGGTATTGCAATTTTTTGCCATTTTGAAGCGAAATTGTTCCTTTCGGGGGGTATTGCAACTTTTGGCCATTTTGAAGCGAAATTGTTCCTTTCGGGGGGTATTGCAACTTTTCGGCATTTTGAAGCGAAATTGTTCCTTTGGGGGGTATTGCAATTTTTTGCCATTTTGAGGCGAAATTGTTCCTTTGGGGGGGTATTGCAACTTTTGGCCATTTTGAAGCGAAAATGTTCCTTTGGGGGGGTATTGCAATTTTTTTTCATTTTGAGGCGAAATTGTTCCTTTGGGGGGGGTATTGCAAATTTTGGCCATTTTGAAGCGAAATTGTTCCTTTGGGGGGTATTGCAATTTTTTGCCATTTTGAGGCGAAATTGTTCCTTTGGGGGGGGTATTGCAACTTTTCGGCATTTTGAGGTGAAATTGTTCCTTTGGGGGGGTATTGCAACTTTTGGCCATTTTGAAGCGAAATTGTTCCTTTGGGGGGTATTGCATTTTTTTGCCATTTTGAGGCGAAATTGTTCCTTTGGGGGGGTATTGCAACTTTTGGCCATTTTGAAGCGAAATTGTTCCTTTGGGGGGGTATTGCAATTTTTTGCCTTTTTGAGGCGAAATTGTTCCTTTGGGGGGGTATTGCAACTTTTGGCCATTTTGAAGCGAAATTGTTCCTTAGGGGGGATATTGCAACTTTTCGGCATTTTGAGGCGAAATTGTTCCTTTGGGGTGGTATTGCAATTTTTTGCCATTTTGAGGCGAAATTGTTCCTTTGGGGGGGTATTGCAACTTTTGGCCATTTTGAAGCGAAATTGTTCCTTTGGGGGGTATTGCAACTTTTCGGCATTTTGAGGCGAAATTGTTCCTTGGGGGGGTATTGCAACTTTTGGCCATTTTGAAGCGAAATTGTTCTTTTGGGGGGGTATTGCAATTTTTAACCATTTTGAGGCGAAATTGTTCCTTTGGGGGGGTATTACAACTTTTGGCCATTTTGAAGTGAAATTGTTCCTTTCTGGGGGTATTGCAACTTTTCAGCATTTTGAAGCGAAATTGTTCCTTTGGGGGGGTATTGCAATTTTTTGCCATTTTGAGGCGAAATTGTTCCTTTGGGGGGGTATTGCAACTTTTGACCATTTTGAAGCGAAATTGTTCCTTTGGGGGGGTATTGCAATTTTTTGCCATTTTGAGGCGAAATTGTTCCTTTGGGGGGGTATTGCAACTTTTGGCCATATTGAAGCGAAATTGTTCCTTTGGGGGGTTTTTACAATTTTTGGCCATTTTGAGGCGAAATTGTTCCTTTCGGGGGGTATTTCAACTTTTCGGCATTTTGAGGCGAAATTGTTCCTTTGGGGGGGTATTGCAACTTTTGGCCATTTTGAAGCGAAATTGTTCCTTTGGGGGGGTATTGCAACTTTTCGGCATTTTGAGGCGAAATTGTTCCTTTGGGGGGGTATTGCAATTTTTTGCCATTTTGAGGCGAAATTGTTCCTTTGGGGGGGTATTGCAACTTTTGGCCATTTTGAAGCGAAATTGCTCCTTTCGGGGGGTATTGCAACTTTTCGGCATTTTGAGGCGAAATTGTTCCTTTGGGGGGGTATTGCAACTTTTGGCCATTTTGAAGCGAAATTGTTCCTTTCGGGGGGTATTGCAACTTTTCGGCATTTTGAGGCGAAATTGTTACTTTGGGGGGTATTGCAATTTTTTGCCATTTTGATGCGAAATTGTTCCTTTGGGGGGGTATTGCAACTTTTGGCCATTTTGAAGCAAAATTGTTCCTTTGGGGGGGTATTGCAATTTTTTGCCATTTTGAGGCGAAATTGTTCCTTTGGGGGGTATTGCAACTTTTGGCCATTTTGAAGCGAAATTGTTCCTTTCGGGGGGTATTGCAACTTTTCGGCATTTTGAGGCGAAATTGTTCCTTTGGGGGGGTATTGCAACTTTTCGGCATTTTGAGGCGAAATTGTTCCTTGGGGGGGTATTGCAATTTTGGCCATTTTGAAGCGAAATTGTTCCTTTGGGGGGGTATTGCAATTTTTAACCATTTTGAGGCGAAATTGTTCCTTTGGGGGGGTATTGCAACTTTTGGTCATTTTGAAGTGAAATTGTTCCTTTCGGGGGGTATTGCAACTTTTCAGCATTTTGAAGCGAAATTGTTCCTTTGGGGGGGTATTGCAATTTTTTGCCATTTTAAAGCGAAATTGTTCCTTTGGGGGGGTATTGCAATTTTTTGCCATTTTGAGGCGAAATTGTTCCCTTGGGGGGGGTATTGCAACTTTTGGCCATTTTGAAGCGAAATTGTTCCTTTGGGGGGGTATTGCAATTTTTTGCCATTTTGAGGCGAAATTGTTCCTTTTGGGGGGTATTGCAACTTTTGGCCATATTGAAGCGAAATTGTTCCTTTGGGGGGTTTTTACAATTTTTGGCCATTTTGAGGCGAAATTGTTCCTTTCGGGGGGTATTGCAACTTTTCGGCATTTTGAGGCGAAATTGTTCCTTCGTGGGGGTATTGCAACTTCTCGGCATTTTGAGGCGAAATTGTTCCTTTGGGGGGTATTGCAATTTTTTGCCATTTTGAGGAGAAATTGTTCCTTTGGGGGGGTATTGCAACTTTTGGCCATTTTGAAGCGAAATTGTTCCTTTCGGGGGGTATTGCAACTTTTCGGCATTTTGAGGCAAAATTGTTCCTTTGGGGGGGTATTGCAACTTTTGGCCATTTTGAAGCGAAATTGTTCCTTTGGGGGGGTATTGCAACTTTTCGGCATTTTGAGGCGAAATTGTTCCTTTGGGGAAGTATTGCAACTTTTCAGCATTTTGAGGCGAAATTGTTCCTTTGGGGGGGTATTGCAACTTTTGGCCATTTTGAAGCGAAATTGTTCCTTTGGGGGGGTATTGCAATTTTTTGCCATTTTGAGGCGAAATTGTTCCTTTGGGGGGGTATTGCAACTTTTGGCCATTTTGAAGCGAAATTGTTCCTTTCGGGAGGTATTGCAACTTTTCAGCATTTTGAGGCGAAATTGTTCCTTTGGGGGGGTATTGCAACTTTTCGGCATTTCGAGGCGAAATTGTTCCTTTGGGGGGTATTGCAATTTTTTTTCCATTTTGAGGCGAAATTGTTCCTTTGGGGGGGTATTGCAACTTTTGGCCATTTTGAAGCGAAATTGTTCCTTTGGGGGGGTATTGCAATTTTTTTTTCATTTTGAGGCGAAATTGTTCCTTTGGGGGAAGTATTGCAACTTTTGGCCATATTGAAGCGAAATTGTTCCTTTGGGGGGTTTTTACAATTTTTGGCCATTTTGAGGCGAAATTGTTCCTTTCGGGGGGTATTGCAACTTTTCGGCATTTTGAGGCGAAATTGTTCCTTTGGTGGGGTATTGCAACTTTTGGCCATTTTGAAGCGAAATTGTTCCTTTGGGGGGGTATTGCAACTTTTCGGCATTTTGAGGCGAAATTGTTCCTTTGGGGGGGTATTGCAATTTTTTGCCATTTTGAGGCGAAATTGTTCCTTTGGGGGGGTATTGCAACTTTTGGCCATTTTGAAGCGAAATTGTTCCTTTCGGGGGGTATTGCAACTTTTCGGCATTTTGAGGCGAAATTGTTCCTTTGGGGGGGTATTGCAACTTTTGGCCATTTTGAAGCGAAATTGTTCCTTTGGGGGGGTATTGCAACTTTTCGGCATTTTGAGGCGAAATTGTTCCTTTGGGGGGGTATTGCAACTTTTTGCCATTTTGAGGCGAAATTGTTCCTTTGGGGGGGTATTGCAACTTTTGGCCATTTTGAAGCGAAATTGTTCCTTGGGGGGGTATTGCAATTTTTTGCCATTTTGAGGCGAAATTGTTCCTTTGGGGGGGTATTGCAACTTTTGGCCATTTTGAAGCGAAATTGTTCCTTTCGGGGGGTATTGCAACTTTTCGGCATTTTGAGGCGAAATTGTTCCTTTGGGGGGGTATTGCAACTTTTGGCCATATTGAAGCGAAATTGTTCCTTTGGGGGGGTATTGCAATTTTTAACCATTTTGAGGCGAAATTGTTCCTTTGGGGGGGTATTGCAACTTTTGGCCATTTTGAAGCGAAATTGTTCCTTTCGGGGGGTATTGCAACTTTTCAGCATTTTGAGGCGAAATTGTTCCTTTGGGGGGGTATTGCAATTTTTTGCCATTTTGAGGCGAAATTGTTCCTTTGGGGGGGTATTGCAACTTTTCGGCATTTTGAGGCGAAATTGTTCCTTTGGGGGGTATTGCAATTTTTTGCCATCTTGAGGCGAAATTGTTCCTTTGGGGGGGGTATTGCAACTTTTCGGCATTTTGAAGCGAAATTGTTCCTTTGGGGGGTATTGCAATTTTTTGCCATTTTGAGGCGAAATTGTTCCTTTGGGGGGGTATTGCAACTTTTGGCCATTTTGAAGCGAAATTGTTCCTTTGGGGGGGTATTGCAATTTTTTGCCATTTTGAGGTGAAATTGTTCCTTTCGGGGGGTATTGCAACTTTTCGGCATTTTGAGGCGAAATTGTTCCTTTGGGGGGGTATTGCAATTTTTTGCCATTTTGAGGTGAAATTGTTCCTTTGGGGGGGTATTGCAACTTTTGGCCATTTTGAAGCGAAATTGTTCCTTTGGGGGGGTATTGCAACTTTTCAGCATTTTGAGGCGAAATTGTTCCTTTGGGGGGTATTGCAATTTTTTTTCCATTTTGAGGCGAAATTGTTCCTTTGGGGGGGTATTGCAACTTTTGGCCATTTTGAAGCGAAATTGTTCCTTTCGGGGGGTATTGCAACTTTTCGGCATTTTGAAGCGAAATTGTTCCTTTGGGGGGTATTGCAATTTTTTGCCATTTTGAGGCAAAATTGTTCCTTTGGGGGGTGTATTGCAACTTTTGGCCATTTTGAAGCGAAATTGTTCCTTTGGGGGGGTATTGCAATTTTTTTTTTATTTTGAGGCGAAATTGTTCCTTTGGAAGGGTATTGCAAATTTTGGCCATTTTGAAGCGAAATTGTTCCTTTGGGGGGGTATTGCAATTTTTTGCCATTTTGAGGCGAAATTGTTCCTTTGGGGGTGTATTGCAACTTTTCGGCATTTTGAGGCGAAATTGTTCCTTTGGGGGGGTATTGCAATTTTTTGCCATTTTGACGTGAAATTGTTCCTTTGGAGGGGTATTGCAACTTTTGGCCATTTTGAAGCGAAATTGTTCCTTTGGGGGTATTGCATTTTTTTGCCATTTTGAGGCGAAATTGTTCCTTTGGGGGGGTATTGCAACTTTTGGCCATTTTGAAGCGAAATTGTTCCTTTGGGGGGGTATTGCAATTTTTTGCCATTTTGAGGCGAAATTGTTCCTTTGGGGGGGTACTGCAACTTTTGGCCTTTTTGAGGAGAAATTGTTCCTTTGGGGGGGTATTGCAACTTTTGGCCATTTTGAAGCGAAATTGTTCCTTTGGGGGGGTATTGCAACTTTTGGCCATTTTGAAGCGAAATTGTTCCTTTGTGGGGGTATTGCAATTTTTTGCCATTTTGAGGCGAAATTGTTCCTTTGGGGGGGTATTGCAACTTTTCGGCATTTTGAGGCGAAATTGTTCCTTTGGGGGGTATTGCAATTTTTTGCCATTTTGAGGTGAAATTGTTCCTTTGGGGGGGTATTGCAACTTTTGGCCATTTTGAAGCGAAATTGTTCCTTTCGGGGGGTATTGCAACTTTTCAGCATTTTGAGGCGAAATTGTTCCTTTGGGGGGTATTGCAATTTTTTTTTCATTTTGAGGCAAAATTGTTCCTTTGGGTGGGGGTATTGCAAATTTTGGCCATTTTGAAGCGAAATTGTTCCTTTGGGGGGGTATTGCAATTTTTTGCCATTTTGAGGCGAAATTGTTCCTTTGGGGGGGTATTGCAACTTTTCAGGATTTTGAGGCGAAATTGTTCCTTTGGGGGGGTATTGCAACTTTTGGCCTTTTTGAGGCGAAATTGTTCCTTTGGGGGGGTATTGCAACTTTTGGCCATTTTGAAGCGAAATTCTTCCTTTGGGGGGTATTGCAACTTTTCGTCATTTTGAGGCGAAATTGTTCCTTTGGGGGGGTATTGCAATTTTTTGCCATTTTGAGGCGAAATTGTTCCTTTGGGGGGGGTATTGCAACTTTTGGCCATTTTGAAGCGAAATTGTTCCTTTGGGGGGGTATTGCAACTTTTCGGCATTTTGAGGCGAAATTGTTCCTTGGGGGGGTATTGCAACTTTTGGCCATTTTGAAGCGAAATTGTTCCTTTGGGGGGGTATTGCAACTTTTCAGTATTTTGAAGCGAAATTGTTCCTTTGGGGGGGTATTGCAACTTTTGGCCATTTTGAAGCGAAATTGTTCCTTTGGGGGGGTATTGCAATTTTTTGCCATTTTGAGGCGAAATTGTTCCTTTGGGGGGGTATTGCAACTTTTGGCCATTTTGAAGCGAAATTGTTCCTTTGGGGGGGTTTTGCAATTTTTTGCCATTTTGAGGCGAAATTGTTCCTTTGGGGGGGTATTGCAACTTTTGGCCATATTGAAGCGAAATTGTTCCTTTGGTGGGTTTTTACAATTTTTGGCCATTTTGAGGCTAAATTGTTCCTTTCGGGGGGTATTGCAACTTTTCGGCATTTTGAGGCGAAATTGTTCCTTTGGGGGGGTATTGCAACTTTTGGCCATTTTGAAGCGAAATTGTTCCTTTGGGGGGGTATTGCAATTTTTTGCCATTTTGAGGCAAAATTGTTCCTTTGGTAGGGTATTGCAACTTTTGGCCATATTGAAGCAAGATTGTTCTTTTGGGGGGTTTTTACAATTTTTGGCCATTTTGAGGCGAAATTGTTCCTTTCGGGGGGTATTGCAACTTTTCGGCATTTTGAGGCGAAATTGTTCCTTTGGGGGGTATTGCAATTTTTTGCCATTTGGAGGCGAAATTGTTCCTTTGGGGGGGTATTGCAACTTTTGGCCATTTTGAAGCGAAATTGTTCCTTTGGGGGGTATTGCAATTTTTTTTTCATTTTGAGGCGAAATTGTTCCTTTGGGGGGGGGTATTGCAAATTTTGGCCATTTTGAAGCGAAATTGTTCCTTTGGGGGGGGTATTGCAATTTTTTGCCATTTTGAGGCGAAATTGTTCCTTTGGGGGGGTATTGCAACTTTTCGGCATTTTGAGGCGAAATTGTTCCTTTGGGGGAGTATTGCAATTTTTTGCCATTTTGAGGCGAAATTGTTCCTTTGGGGGGGTATTGCAACTTTTGGCCTTTTTGAGGCGAAATTGTTCCTTTGGGGGGGTATTGCAACTTTTGGCCATTTTGAAGCGAAATTCTTCCTTTGGGGGGTATTGCAACTTTTCGGCATTTTGAGGCGAAATTGTTCCTTTGGGGGGGTATTGCAATTTTTTGCCATTTTGAGGCGAAATTGTTCCTTTGGGGGGGGGGTATTGCAACTTTTGGCCATTTTGAAGCAAAATTGTTCCTTTGGGGGATATTGCAACTTTTCGGCATTTTGAGGCGAAATTGTTCCTTGGGGGGGTATTGCAACTTTTGGCCATTTTGAAGCGAAATTGTTCCTTTGGGGGGGTATTGCAACTTTTGGCCATATTGAAGCGAAATTGTTCCTTTGGGGGTTTACAATTTTTGGCCATTTTGAGGCGAAATTGTTCCTTTCGGGGGGTATTGCAACTTTTCGGCATTTTGAGGCGAAATTGTTCCTTTGGGCGGGTATTGCAACTTTTGGCCATTTTGAAGCGAAATTGTTCCTTTGGGGGGGTATTGCAATTTTTTGCCATTTTGAGGCGAAATTGTTCCTTTGGGGGGGTATTGCAACTTTTGGCCATATTGAAGCGAAATTGTTCTTTTGGGGGGTTTTTACAATTTTTGGCCATTTTGAGGCGAAATTGTTCCTTTCGGGGGGTATTGCAACTTTTCGGCATTTTGAGGCGAAATTGTTCCTTTGGGGGGGATTGCAATTTTTTGCCATTTTGAGGCGAAATTGTTCCTTTGGGGGGGTATTGCAACTTTTGGCCATTTTGAAGCGAAATTGTTCCTTTCGGGGGGTATTGCAACTTTTCGGCATTTTGAGGCGAAATTGTTCCTTTGGTGGGGTATTGCAACTTTTGGCCATTTTGAAGCGAAATTGTTCCTTTCGGGGGGTATTGCAACTTTTCGGCATTTTGAGGCGAAATTGTTCCTTTGGGGGGGTATTGCAACTTTGCGGCATTTTGAGGCGAAATTGTTCCTTTGGGGGGGTATTGCAATTTTTTGCCATTTTGAGGCGAAATTGTTCCTTTGGGGGGGTATTGCAACTTTTGGCCATATTGAAGCGAAATTGTTCCTTTGGGGGGGTTTTACAATTTTTGGCCATTTTGAGGCGAAATTGTTCCTTTCGGGGGGTATTGCAACTTTTCGGCATTTTGAGGCGAAATTGTTCCTTTGGGGGGGTATTGCAACTTTTGGCCATTTTAAAGCGAAATTGTTCCTTTGGGGGGGTATTGCAACTTTTCGGCATTTTGAGGCGAAATTGTTCCTTTGGGGGGGTATTGCAATTTTTTGCCATTTTGAGGCGAAATTGTTCCTTTGGGGGGGTATTGCAACTTTTGGCCATTTTGAAACGAAATTGTTCCTTTCGGGGGGTATTGCAACATTTCGGCATTTTGAGGCGAAATTGTTCCTTTGGGGGGGTATTGCAACTTTTGGCCATTTTGAAGCGAAATTGTTCCTTTGGGGGGTATTGCAACTTTTCGGCATTTTGAGGCGAAATTGTTCCTTTGGGGGGTATTGCAACTTTTGGCCATTTTGAAGCGAAATTGTTCCTTTCGGGGGGTATTGCAACTTTTCGGCATTTTGAGGCGAAATTGTTCCTTTGGGGGGGGTATTGCAACTTTTGGCCATATTGAAGCGAAATTGTTCCTTTGGGGCGGTATTGCAATTTTTAACCATTTTGAGGCGAAATTGTTCCTTTGGGGGGGTATTGCAACTTTTGGCCATTTTGAAGCGAAATTGTTCCTTTCGGGGGGTATTGCAATTTTTTGCCATTTTGAGGCGAAATTGTTCCTTTGGGGGGGTATTGCAACTTTTCGGCATTTTGAGGCGAAATTGTTCCTTTGGGGGGTATTGCAATTTTTTTTCCATTTTGAGGCGAAATTGTTCCTTTGGGGGGGTATTGCAACTTTTGGCCATTTTGAAGCGAAATTGTTCCTTTCGGGGGGTATTGCAACTTTTCGGCATTTTGAAGCAAAATTGTTCCTTTGGGGGGTATTGCAATTTTTTTTTCATTTTGAGGCGAAATTGTTCCTTTGGGGGGGTATTGCAAATTTTGGCCATTTTGAAGCGAAATTGTTCCTTTGGGGGGTATTGCAATTTTTTGCCATTTTGAGGCGAAATTGTTCCTTTGGGGGGGTATTGCAACTTTTGGCCATTTTGAAGCGAAATTGTTCCTTTGGGGGGGTATTGCAGATTTTTGCCATTTTGAGGTGAAATTGTTCCTTTGGGGGGGTATTGCAACTTTTGGCCATTTTGAAGCGAAATTGTTCCTTTGGGGGGTATTGCATTTTTTTGCCATTTTGAGGCGAAATTGTTCCTTTGGGGGGGTATTGCAACTTTTGGCCATTTTAAAGCGAAATTATTCCTTTGGGGGGGTATTGCAATTTTTTGCCATTTTGAGGCGAAATTGTTCCTTTGGGGGGGTATTGCAACTTTTGGCCTTTTTGAGGCGAAATTGTTCCTTTGGGGGGGTATTGCAACTTTTGGCCATTTTGAAGCGAAATTCTTCCTTTGGGGGGGTATTGCAACTTTACGGCATTTTGAGGCGAAATTGTTCCTTTGGGGGGTATTGCAATTTTTTGCCATTTTGAGGCGAAATTGTTCCTTTGGGGGGTATTGCAACTTTTGGCCATTTTGAAGCGAAATTGTTCCTTTGGGGGGGTATTGCAACTTTTCGGCATTTTGAGGCGAAATTGTTCCTTGGGGGGGTATTGCAACTTTTGGCCATTTTGAAGCGAAATTGTTCCTTTGGGGGGGTATTGCAACTTTTCAGTATTTTGAAGCGAAATTGTTCCTTTGGGGGGTATTGCAATTTTTTGCCATTTTGAGGCGAAATTGTTCCTTTGGGGGGGTATTGCAACTTTTGGCCATATTGAAGCGAAATTGTTCCTTTGGGGGGTTTTTACAATTTTTGGCCATTTTGAGGCGAAATTGTTCCTTTCGGGGGGTATTGCAACTTTTCGGCATTTTGAGGCGAAATTGTTCCTTTGGGGGGGTATTGCAACTTTTGGCCATTTTGAAGCGAAATTGTTCCTTTGGGGGGGTATTGCAATTTTTTGCCATTTTGAGGCGAAATTGTTCCTTTGGGGGGGTATTGCAACTTTTGGCCATATTGAAGCGAAATTGTTCCTTTGGGGGGTTTTTACAATTTTTGGCCATTTTGAGGCGAAATTGTTCCTTTCGGGGGGTATTGCAACTTTTCGGCATTTTGAGGCGAAATTGTTCCTTTGGGGGGGTATTGCAACTTTTGGCCATTTTGAAGCGAAATTGTTCCTTTGGGGAGGTATTGCAACTTTTCGGCATTTTGAGGCGAAATTGTTCCTTTGGGGGAGTATTGCAATTTTTTGCCATTTTGAGGCGAAATTGTTCCTTTGGGGGGTATTGCAACTTTTGGCTATTTGGAAGCGAAATTGTTCCTTTCGGGGGGTATTGCAACTTTTCGGCATTTTGAGGCGAAATTGTTCCTTTGGGGGGGTATTGCAATTTTTTGCCATTTTGAGGCGAAATTGTTCCTTTGGGGGGGTATTGCAACTTTTGGCCATTTTGAAGCGAAATTGTTCCTTTCGGGGGTATTGCAACTTTTCGGCATTTTGAGGCGAAATTGTTCTTTTGGGGGGGTTTTGCAACTTTTGGCCATATTGAAGCGAAATTGTTCCTTTGGGGGGGTATTGCAATTTTTTGCCATTTTGAGGCGAAATTGTTCCTTTGGGGGGGTATTGCAACTTTTGGCCATTTTGAAGCAAAATTGTTCCTTTGGGGGGGTATTGCAATTTTTTGCCATTTTGAGGCGAAATTGTTCCTTTGGGGGGTATTGCAACTTTTGGCCATTTTGAAGCGAAATTGTTCCTTTCGGGGGGTATTGCAACTTTTCGGCATTTTGAAGCGAAATTGTTCCTTTGGGGGGGTTCTGCAATTGTTTGCCATTTTGAGGCGAAATTGTTCCTTTGGGGGGTATTGCAACTTTTGGCCATTTTGAAGCGAAATTATTCCTTTGGGGGGGTATTGCAATTTTTTGCCATTTTGAGGCGAAATTGTTCCTTTGGGGGGGTATTGCAATTTTTCTTCCATTTTGAGGCGAAATTGTTCCTTTGGGGGGGTATTGCAACTTTTGGCCATTTTGAAGCGAAATTGTTCCTTTGGGGGGGTATTGCAACTTTTGGCCATTTTGAAGCGATATTGTTCCTTTCGGGGGGTATTGCATTTTTTCGGCATTTTGAGGCGAAATTGTTCCTTTGGGGGGGTATTGCAACTTTTCGGCATTTTGAGGCGAAATTGTTCCTTTGGGGGGGTATTGCAATTTTTTGCCATTTTGAGGCGAAATTGTTCCTTTGGGGGGTATTGCAATTTTTTGCCATTTTGAGGCGAAATTGTTCCTTTGGGGGGGTATTGCAATTTTTTGCTATTTTGAGGCGAAATTGTTCCTTTGGGGGGGTATTGCAACTTTTGGCCATTTTGAAGCGATATTGTTCCTTTCGGGGGGTATTGCATTTTTTCGGCATTTTGAGGCGAAATTGTTCCTTTGGGGGGGTATTGCAACTTTTCGGCATTTTGAGGCGAAATTGTTCCTTTGGGGGGGTATTGCAATTTTTTGCCATTTTGAGGCGAAATTGTTCCTTTGGGGGGTATTGCAATTTTTTGCCATTTTGAGGCGAAATTGTTCCTTTGGGGGGTAATGCAACTTTTGGCCATTTTGAAGCGAAATTGTTCCTTTGGGGGGGTATTGCAATTTTTTGCCATTTTGAGGCGAAATTGTTCTTTTGGGGGGGTATTGCAACTTTTGGCCATTTTGAAGCGAAATTGTTCCTTTGGGGGGGTATTGCAACTTTTCGGCATTTTGAGGCGAAATTGTTCCTTTGGGGGAGTATTGCAATTTTTTGCCATTTTGAGGCGAAATTTTTCCTTTGGGGGGGTATTGCAACTTTTGGCCATTTTGAAGCGAAATTGTTCCTTTGGAGGGGTATTGCAATTTTTTGCCATTTTGAGGCGAAATTGTTCCTTTGGGGGGGTATTGCAACTTTTGGCCATTTTGAAGCGAAATTGTTCCTTTCGGGGGGTATTGCAACTTTTCGGCATTTTGAGGCAAAATTGTTCCTTTGGGGGGGTATTGCAACTTTTGGCCATATTGAAGCGAAATAGTTCCTTTGGGGGGGGTATTGCAATTTTTAACCATTTTGAGGCGAAATTGTTCCTTTGGGGGGGTATTGCAACTTTTGGCCATTTTGAAGCGAAATTGTTCCTTTTGGGGGGTATTGCAACTTTTCAGCATTTTGAGGCGAAATTGTTCCTTTGGGGGGGGGATTGCAACTTTTGGCCATATTGAAGCGAAATTGTTCCTTTGGGGGGGTATTGCAATTTTTAACCATTTTGAGGCGAAATTGTTCCTTTGGGGGGGTATTGCAAATTTTCGGCATTTTGAGGCGAAATTGTTCCTTTGGAGGGGTATTGCAATTTTTTGCCATTTTGAGGCGAAATTGTTCCTTTCGGGGGTATTGCAACTTTTGGCCATTTTGAAGCGAAATTGTTCCTTTGGGGGGTATTGCAACTTTTGGCCATTTTGAAGCGAAATTGTTCCTTTGGGGGGGTATTGCAACTTTTCGGCATTTTGAGGCGAAATTGTTCCTTTGGGGGGGTATTGCAATTTTTTGCCATTTTAAGGCGAAATTGTTCCTTTGGGGGGTATTGCAATTTTTTGCCATTTTGAGGCGAAATTGTTCCTTTGGGGGGGTATTGCAACTTTTGGCCATTTTGAAGCGAAATTGTTCCTTTCGGGGGGTATTGCAACTTTTCAGCATTTTGAGGCGAAATTGTTCCTTTGGGGGGGTATTGCAATTTTTTGCCATTTTAAGGCGAAATTGTTCCTTTGGGGGGTATTGCAATTTTTTGCCATTTTGAGGCGAAATTTTTCCTTTGGGGGGGTATTGCAACTTTTGGCCATTTTGAAGCGAAATTGTTCCTTTGGAGGGGTATTGCAATTTTTTGCCATTTTGAGGCGAAATTGTTCCTTTGGGGGGTATTGCAACTTTTGGCCATTTTGAAGCGAAATTGTTCCTTTCGGGGGGTATTGCAACTTTTCGGCATTTTGAGGCGAAATTGTTCCTTTGGGGGGGATTGCAACTTTTGGCCATATTGAAGCGAAATGTTTCCTTTGGGGGGGTATTGCAATTTTTAACCATTTTGAGGCGAAATTGTTCCTTTGGAGGGGTATTGCAATTTTTTGCCATTTTGAGGCGAAATTGTTTCTTTCGGGGGTATTGCAACTTTTGGCCATTTTGAAGCGAAATTGTTCCTTTGGGGGGGTATTGCAACTTTTGGCCATTTTGAAGCGAAATTGTTCCTTTGGGTGGTATTGCAACTTTTCAGCATTTTGAGGCGAAATTGTTCCTTTGGGGGGGTATTGCAATTTTTTGCCATTTTAAGGCGAAATTGTTCCTTTGGGGGGGTATTGCAATTTTTTGCCATTTTGAGGCGAAATTGTTCCTTTGGGGGGGTATTGCAACTTTTGGCCATTTTGAAGCGAAATTGTTCCTTTCGGGGGGTATTGCAACTTTTCAGCATTTTGAGGCGAAATTGTTCCTTTGGGGGGGTATTGCAACTTTTGGCCATTTTCAAGCGAAATTGTTCCTTTCGGGGGGTATTGCATTTTGAGGCGAAATTGTTCCTTTGGGGGGTATTGCAACTTTTCGGCATTTTGAGGCGAAATTGTTCCTTTGGGGGGGTATTGCAATTTTTTGCCATTTTGAGGCGAAATTGTTCCTTTGGGGGGGTATTGCAATTTTTTGCCATTTTGAGGCGAAATTGTTCCTTTGGGGGGGTATTGCAACTTTTGGCCATTTTGAAGCGAAATTGTTCCTTTGGGGGGGTATTGCAACTTTTCGGCATTTTGAGGCAAAATTGTTCCTTTGGGGGAGTATTGCAATTTTTTGCCATTTTGAGGCGAAATTTTTCCTTTGGGGGGGTATTGCAACTTTTGGCCATTTTGAAGCGAAATTGTTCCTTTCGGGGGGTATTGCAACTTTTCGGCATTTTGAGGCGAAATTGTTCCTTTGGGGGGGTATTGTAACTTTTGGCCATATTGAAGCGAAATTGTTCCTTTGGGGGGGTATTGCAATTTTTAACCATTTTGAGGCGAAATTGTTCCTTTGGGGGGGTATTGCAACTTTTGGCCATTTTGAAGCGAAATTGTTCCTTTTGGGGGGTATTGCAACTTTTCAGCATTTTGAGGCGAAATTGTTCCTTTGGGGGGGTATTGCAACTTTTGGCGATATTGAAGCGAAATTGTTCCTTTGGGGGGGGTATTGCAATTTTTAACCATTTTGAGGCGAAATTGTTCCTTTGGGGGGGTATTGCAACTTTTCGGCATTTTGAGGCGAAATTGTTCCTTTGAGGGGGTATTGCAATTTTTTGCCATTTTGAGGCGAAATTGTTCCTTTGGGGGGGTATTGCAACTTTTGGCCATTTTGAAGCGAAATTGTTCCTTTCGGGGGGTATTGCAACTTTTCGGCATTTTGAGGCGAAATTGTTCCTTTGGGGGGGTATTGCAACTTTTGGCCATTTTGAAGCGAAATTGTTCCTTTGGGGGGGTATTGCAACTTTTCGGCATTTTGAGGCGAAATTGTTCCTTTGGGGGGATTGCAATTTTTAACCATTTTGAGGCGCAATTGTTCCTTTGGGGAGGTATTGCAACTTTTCGGCATTTTAAAGCGAAATTGTTCCTTTGGGGGGTATTGCAATTTTTTTTCCATTTTGAGGCGAAATTGTTCCTTTGGGGGGGTATGGCAACTTTTGGTCATTTTGAAGCGAAATTGTTCCTTTCGGTGGGTATTGCAACTTTTCGGCATTTTGAAGCGAAATTGTTCCTTTGGGGGGTATTGCAATTTTTTGCCATTTTGAGGCGAAATTGTTCCTTTGGAGGGGTATTGCAACTTTTGGCCATTTTGAAGCGAAATTGTTCCTTTGGGGGGGTATTGCAATTTTTTGCCATTTTGAGGCGAAATTGTTCCTTTGGGGGGATATTGCAACTTTTGGCCATTTTGAAGCGAAACTGTTCCTTTCGGGGGGTATTGCAACTTTTCAGCATTTTGAGGCGAAATTGTTCCTTTGGGGGGGTATTGCAATTTTTTTTTCCATTTTGAGGCGAAATTGTTCCTTTGGGGGGGTATTGCAACTTTTGGCCATTTTGAAGCGAAATTGTGCCTTTCGGGGGGTATTGCAACTTTTCGGAATTTTGAGGCGAAATTGTTCCTTTGGGGGGGTATTGCAATTTTTTTTCCATTTTGAGGCGAAATTTTTCCTTTGGGGGTATTGCAACTTTTGGCCATTTTGAAGCAAAATTGTTCCTTTGGGGGGGTATTGCAATTTTTTGCCATTTTGAGGCGAAATTGTTCCTTTGGGGGGGTATTGCAACTTTTGGCCATTTTGAAGCGAAATTGTTCCTTTCGGGGGTATTGCAACTTTTCAGCATTTTAAGGTGAAATTGTTCCTTTGGGGGGGTATTGCAATTTTTTGCCATTTTGAGGCGAAATTGTTCCTTTGGGGGGGTATTGCAACTTTTCGGCATTTTGAGGCGAAATTGTTCCTTTGGGGGGTATTGCAATTTTTTTTCAATTTTGAGGCGAAATTGTTCCTTTGGGGGGGTATTGCAAGTTTTGGCCATTTTGAAGCGAAATTGTTCCTTTCGGGGGGTATTGCAAATTTTGGCCATTTTGAAGCGAAATTGTTCCTTTGGGGGGGTATTGCAATTTTTTGCCATTTTGAGGCGAAATTGTTCCTTTGGTGGGGTATTGAAACTTTTGGCCATTTTGAAGCGAAATTGTTCCTTTCGGGGGTATTGCAACTTTTCGGCATTTTGAGGCGAAATTGTTCTTTTGGGGGGGTATTGCAACTTTTGGCCATATTGAAGCGAAATTGTTCCTTTGGGGGGGTATTGCAATTTTTAACCATTTTGAGGCGAAATTGTTCCTTTGGGGGGGTATTGCAACTTTTGGCCATTTTGAAGCGAAATTGTTCCTTTCGGGGGGTATTGCAACTTTTCAGCATTTTGAGGCGAAATTGTTCCTTTGGGGGGGTATTGCAATTTTTTGCCATTTTGAGGCGAAATTGTTCCTTTGGGGGGGTATTGCAACTTTTCGGCATTTTGAGGCGAAATTGTTCCTTTGGGGGGTATTGCAATTTTTTTTCCATTTTGAGGCGAAATTGTTCCTTCGGGGGGATATTGTAACTTTTGGCCATTTTGAAGCGAAATTGTTCCTTTCGGGGGGTATTGCAACTTTTCGGCATTTTGAAGCGAAATTGTTCCTTTGGGGGGTATTGCAATTTTTTGCCATTTTGAGGCGAAATTCTTCCTTTGGGGGGGGTATTGCAACTTTTGGCCATTTTGAAGCGAAATTGTTCCTTTGGGAAGGTATTGCAATTTTTTTTTCATTTTGAGGCGAAATTGTTCCTTTGGGGGGGGTATTTCAAATTTTGGCCATTTTGAAGCGAAATTGTTCCTTTGGGGGGGTATTGCAATTTTTTGCCATTTTGAGGTGGAATTGTTCCTTTGGGGGGGTATTGCAACTTTTGGCCCTTTTGAAGCGAAATTGTTCCTTTGGGGGGGTATTGCAACTTTTGGCCATTTTGAAGCGAAATTGTTCCTTTGGGGGGGTATTGCAACTTTTGGCCATTTTGAAGCGAAATTGTACCTTTGGGGGGGTATTGCAACTTTTCGGCATTTTGAAGCGAAATTGTTCCTTTGGGGGGGTATTGCAACTTTTGGCCATTTTGAAGCAAAATTGTTCCTTTGGGGGGGTATTGCAATTTTTTGCCATTTTGAGGCGAAATTGTTCCTTTGGGGGGGTATTGCAACTTTTGGCCATTTTGAAGCGAAATTGTTCCTTTCGGGGGGTATTGCAACTTTTCGGCATTTTGAGGCGAAATTGTTCCTTTGGGGGGGTATTGCAACTTTTGGCCATTTTGAAGCGAAATTGTTCCTTTGGGGGGGTATTGCAACTTTTCGGCATTTTGAGGCGAAATTGTTGCTTTGGGGGGGTATTGCAATTTTTTGCCATTTTGAGGCGAAATTGTTCCTTTGGGGGGGTATTGCAACTTTTGGCCATTTTGAAGCGAAATTGTTCCTTTGGGGGGGTATTGCAATTTTTTGCCATTTTGAGGCGAAATTGTTCCTTTGGGGGGGTATTGCAACTTTTGGCCATTTTAAAGCGAAATTGTTCCTTTCGGGGGGTATTGCAACTTTTCGGCATTTTGATGCGAAATTGTTCCTTTGGGGGGGTATTGCAATTTTTTTTCCATTTTGAGGCGAAATTGTTTCTTTGGGGGGGGATCGCAACTTTTGGCCATTTTGAAGCGAAATTGTTCCTTTCGGGGGGTATTGCAACTTTTCGGCATTTTGAAGCGAAATTGTTCCTTTGGGGGGGTATTGCAATTTTTTGCCATTTTGAGGTGAAATTGTTCCTTTGGGGGGGTATTGCAACTTTTGGCCATTTTGAAGCGAAATTGTTCCTTTGGGGGGGTATTGCAATTTTTTTTTCATTTTGAGGCGAAATTGTTCCTTTATAGGGGTATTGCAACTTTTGGCCATTTTGAAGCGAAATTGTTCCTTTGGGGGGGTATTGCAACTTCTGGCCATTTTGAAGCGAAATTGTTCTTTTGGGGGGGTATTGCAATTTTTTGCCATTTTGAGGCGAAATTGTTCCTGGGGGGGTATTTCAACTTTTGGCCATATTGAAGCGAAATTGTTCCTTTGGGGGGGTATTGCAATTTTTAACCATTTTGAGGCGAAATTGTTCCTTTGGGGGGGTATTGCAACTTTTCAGCATTTTGAGACGAAATTGTTCCTTTGGGGGGGTATTGCAATTTTTTGCCATTTTGAGGCGAAATTGTTCCTTTGGGGGAGTATTGCAACTTTTCGGCATTTTGAGGCGAAATTGTTCCTTTCGGGGGGTATTGCAATTTTTTTTCCATTTTGAGGCGAAATTGTTCCTTTCGGGGGGTATTGCAACTTTTCGGCATTTTGAAGCGAAATTGTTCCTTTGGGGGGTATTGCAATTTTTTTTCCATTTTGAGGCGAAATTGTTCCTTTCGGGGGGTATTGCAACTTTTGGCCATTTTGAAGCGAAATTGTTCCTTTGGGGGGGTATTGCAATTTTTTGCCATTTTGAGGCGAAATTGTTCCTTTGGGGGGGTATTGCAACTTTTGGCCATTTTGAAGCGAAATTGTTCCTTTGGGGGGGTATTGCAATTTTTTGCCATTTTGAGGCGAAATTGTTCCTTTGGGGGGTATTGCAACTTTTCGGCATTTTGAAGCGAAATTGTTCCTTTGGGGGGTATTGCAATTTTTTGCCATTTTGAGGCGAAATTGTTCCTTTGGGGGGTATTGCAACTTTTGGCCATTTTGAAGCGAAATTGTTCCTTTGGGAGGGTATTGCAATTTTTTGCCATTTTGAGGCGAAATTGTTCCTTTGGGGGGGTATTGCAACTTTTGGCCATTTTGAAGCGAAATTGTTCCTTTGGGGGGGTATTGCAATTTTTTGCCATTTTGAGGCGAAATTGTTCCTTTGGGGGGGTATTGCAACTTTTGGCCATTTTGAAGCGAAATTGTTCCTTTCGGGGGGTATTGCAACTTTTCGGCATTTTGAGGCGAAATTGTTCCTTTGGGGGGGTATTGCAATTTTTTTTCTATTTTGAGGCGAAATTGTTCCTTTGGGGGGGCATTGCAACTTTTGGCCATTTTGAAGCAAAATTGTACCTTTGGGGGGGGTATTGCAACTTTTCGGCACTTTGAAGCGAAATTGTTCCTTTGGGGGGTATTGCAATTTTTTGCCATTTTGAGGCGAAATTGTTCCTTTGGGGGGTATTGCAACTTTTCGGCATTTTGAAGCGAAATTGTTCCTTTGGGGGGGTATTGCAATTTTTTTTCATTTTGAGGCGAAATTGTTCCTTTGGGGGGGTATTGCAACTTTTCGCCATTTTGAGGCGAAATTGTTCCTTTGGGGGGGTATTGCAACTTTTGGCCATTTTGAAGCGAAATTGTTCCTTTGGGGAAGTATTGCAATTTTTTGCCATTTTGAGGCGAAATTGTTCCTTTATGGGGGTATTGCAACTTTTGGCCATTTTGAGGCGAAATTGTTCCTTTGGGGGGGTATTGCAACTTTTGGCCATTTTGAAGCGAAATTGTTCCTTTGGGGGGGTATTGCAACTTTTCGGCATTTTGAGGCGAAATTGTTCCTTTGGGGGGGTATTGCAACTTTTCGGCATTTTGAGGCGAAATTGTTCCTTTGGGGGGGTATTGCAACTTTTGGCCATTTTGAAGCGAAATTGTTCCTTTGGGGGGGTATTGCAATTTTTAACCATTTTGAGGCGAAATTGTTCCTTTGGGGGGGTATTGCAACTTTTGGCCATTTTTAAGTGAAATTGTTCCTTTGGGGGGGTATTGCAACTTTTCGGCATTTTGAAGCGAAATTGTTCCTTTGGGGGGTATTGCAATTTTTTTTTTCATTTTGAGGCGAAATTGTTGCTTTGGGGGGTGTGAAGATGTAATTTACCCTCTCACTGTATATGCTGTACAGATTCCTATTTCAAGCTGGGTTCATTGTCTTATTTGAACTACTTCTGTGTACATTTCTATTGTTGTAGGTAATCACCCCCTAAAATGCAAGGTTATATCCTCTTGAGGCACTTCCATCCCTGGGAGTAGGGGGAGGTGGGCCTAGAGTCCAACTAGTGTAAACTCTGCTTACCTGGGAGATTCAGTCAGAGTGAGCTGAAACTTGAAGGGAGCAGGAGCTCCAGCCTGTGTGGCTGTGGACACGGACGGAGCTAGGCCTGTGTGGCGGCCCGTGGGATTGTGTGGAACTCTTTGGACTACTGTAAGGACGATTGCTTTGTAATCCGGTCCGAGGATTGTCGGGAAGGGCCCCCGAATCTGTTTTACGTGGACTTATCGTGTGCTGTTCCAGTGTCCTTGTGAATAAACCTGTTGGATCGTTCCTCGGCCTGTTGTCTCTCCTTGCTCTGCTGTACACCCCGTCACAAACTGGTTGGCAGTGCTGGGATCAGAGCAGAAGGAATGGAGGACAATGGCTCAACATCAGGAACCAGCACTGCAGAGTACAAGACCTGGACTTTGGGGAGCCTGCAATCAAAGGCCCGTGAAGTAGGAGTTCGTTTCAAAGGACTCTCCAAGGAGCAGCTGATTGAGGCGCTAGAAGGAGTCTGCTCGCAAAATGACGTGGAGGAAGGATCCTCACAGCAAATGGAGGAAAGACGGGAGCTGGAGGTAATTACCCAAAAAAGTCAATGGATTGTGTGGTATGAAGTGGAGATGGCACTGCTTGGAGATGAGGTCACCATTGAATATAAGATGGATGCTATTCGCAGAGCTCAAGAGAGGGCATTGCTGGAGAGGAGGTTTGCTGTGGAAGCAGCTAGAGGCTCCAGACAAACTTTAACCACAGCACCAACTATGAGGGAATTCTCCAGAGTGTCCCGCAAGGACTTTAAGCCATTTAATGAAGCTGCAGGTGACATTGAGGGCTTCTTTCAGGACTTTGAGCATCAGTGCCGATTAATGGAAGTCCCAGAAAGAGAGCGAGTCAGACACCTGGTGGGCCTCTTGGAGGGTGGAGCTGCCGACGCCTATAGAGCTATGGACCCTCAGTGGAATTGTGAGTATGGGGAGATAAAACAGACCATTCTGGAACATTATGCCGTGACCCCAGATACTTATAGGACTAAGTTCCGTACATTAGCCTGTGATGGAGAAGTGTCTTTCAAGATGTTTGCCCACAGACTGAAACAAGTGTGCCATCGCTGGCTGGAGGGAGAGGGAGCCTTAACTTGGCAGACCTTCCTCCAGGTCATCCTAAAAGAACAATTCTTTGCCCAGTGCCCCGCTGAGATCCGGGAATGGGTGCGTGAGAGAAAACCAGCGACAGTGGAGGAAGCTGCTGCTCTAGCTGATGAGGTGCTCACTATCAAGCCTCAGTGGAGGGTTTTGTTGGAGGATGGAGAGACGCCTAACAGCTCCACAACACCGGATGCCCCCAGTTATTCTGCCCCCATTGTTCCCCGTTCCTCTAAGCCACCACATGTTGATACCCGTGTTAATGTGCCTTCAGTTGCTTCTACTGCACTTTCTGGAATACGCCGGGGAGAGGAAGTAACAGAGCGCAGGTGTTATGTTTGTAGGCATCCCGGGCATTTGCAGGCCTCATGCCCAGCCAGCCCATGGAGGAATCATCCTCAAACCCCTACAGCACCTTCAGGTGGGAGTCGGCCTCCAAGTTCCCCTACCCCTTACCCAAGAGGACGCCTTGGATGGAGGGAGACCCAGCTCAGATGCTATCAATGTGGACAGCCAGGGCATCGGCAAGTCTCCTGCCCAGCTGTTCAAATGAGGACTGATCCTGCGCCCAATCGGATTGTTAATTATTTACAGCCCAGCGCCATGGAGGAAGATGTGGCACCGCTATGTGAGGACTGGCCTAGTGACTCAGCCCCCCATGTTGCACCACCAGGAGTTTACGGGGTGCGCCCCACAGTTATGACGACTTCTGCTCATCGAGGTAAGCACTTGCAGGAGGTTGTGCTGGATGGACAGAGACTTGTTGGATTTTGTGACTCGGGTGCTTTCCTCACACTGGCTGATCCCCGAGTGGTTCGGCCTGAGGCAATCCATAGAGGACCTGGGATTGTAATTGAACTGGCTGGTGGACAATGGACTACTATTCCCACAGCCACTGTGGATCTGAGCTTTGGTTTTGGGGTCAGGCGATGTGTGGTTGGGGTGATGGGTGGTCTGCCTGCAGCTGTTCTCCTGGGCAATGATGTGGGAGAGCTACGATGCCAATTCGTGGCTGCATGAAGCCACATGTAAGTAACGCTCTGCCTGTGTGTACTTAACCAGTGACCTGTAGAGGTCCCTAGTACGTACACAAGTTGGGAGGGGGAGGGATTGTGAAGATGTAATTTACCCTCTCAATGTATATGCTGTACAGATTCCTATTTCAAGCTGGGTTCATTGTCTTATTTGAACTACTTCTGTGTACATTTCTATTGTTGTAGGTAATCACCCCTTAAAATGCAAGGTTATATCCTCTTGAGGCACTTCCATCCCTGGGAGTAGGGGGAGGTGGGCCTAGAGTCCAACTAGTGTAAACTCTGCTTACCTGGGAGATTCAGTCAGAGTGAGCTGAAACTTGAAGGGAGCAGGAGCTCCAGCCTGTGTGGCTGTGGACACGGACGGAGCTAGGCCTGTGTGGCGGCCCGTGGGATTGTGTGGAACTCTTTGGACTACTGTAAGGACGATTGCTTTGTAATCCGGTCCGAGGATTGTCGGGAAGGGCCCCCGAATCTGTTTTACGTGGACTTATCGTGTGCTGTTCCAGTGTCCTTGTGAATAAACCTGTTGGATCGTTCCTCGGCCTGTTGTCTCTCCTTGCTCTGCTGTACACCCCGTCACAGGGGGGTATTGCATCTTTTGGCCATTTTGAAGCGAAATTGTTCCTTTCGGGGGGTATTGCAACTTTTCGGCATTTTGAGGCGAAATTGTTCCTTTGGGGGGTATAGCAATTTTTTGCCAATTTGAGGCGAAATTGTTTCTTTGGGGGGGTATTGCAACTTTTGGACATTTTGAAGCGAAATTGTTCCTTTCGGTGGGTATTGCAACTTTTCGGCATTTTGAGGCGAAATTGTTCCTTTGGAGGGGTATTGCAATTTTTTTTTCATTTTGAGGCGAAATTGTTCCTTTGGAGGGGTATTGCAACTTTTGGCCATTTTGAAGCGAAATTGTTCCTTTGGGGGGTATTGCAACTTTTAGGCATTTTGAGGCGAAATCGTTCCTTTGGGGGGGTATTGAAATTTTTTGCCATTTTGAGGCGAAAATGTTCCTTTGGGGGGGTATTGCAACTTTTGGCCATTTTGAGGCGAAATTGTTCCTTTGGGGGGGTATTGCAACTTTTCGGCATTTTGAAGCGAAATTGTTCCTTTGGGGAGGTATTGCAATTTTTTTTCCATTTTGAGGCGAAATTGTTTCTTTGGGGGGGGATTGCAACTTTTGGCCATTTTGAAGCGAAATTGTTCCTTTCGGGGGGTATTGCAACTTTTCGGCATTTTGAAGCGAAATTGTTCCTTTGGGGGGTATTGCAATTTTTTTTTCATTTTGAGGCGAAATTGTTCCTTTGGGGGGGTATTGCAACTTTTGGCCATTTTGAAGCGAAATTGTTCCTTTGGGGGGGTATTGCATTTTTTTGCCATTTTGAGGCGAAATTGTTCCTTTGGGGGGGTATTGCAACTTTTGGCCATTTTGAAGCGAACTTGTTCCTTTGGGGGGGGTATTGCAACTTTTCGGCATTTTGAAGCGAAATTGTTCCTTTGGGGGGGTATTGCAATTTTTTGCCATTTTGAGGTGAAATTGTTCCTTTGGGGGGGTATTGCAACTTTTGGCCATTTTGAAGCGAAATTGTTCCTTTGGGGGGGTATTGCAATTTTTTTTTCATTTTGAGGCGAAATTGTTCCTTTATAGGGGTATTGCAACTTTTGGCCATTTTGAAGCGAAATTGTTCCTTTGGGGGCGTATTGCAATTTTTGGCCATTTTGAGGCGAAATTGTTCCTTTGGGGGGGGGATTGCAACTTTTCGGCATTTTGAAGCGAAATTGTTCCTTTGGGGGGTATTGCAATTTTTTTTCCATTTTGAGGCGAAATTGTTCCTTTCGGGGGGTATTGCAACTTTTCGGCATTTTGAAGCGAAATTGTTCCTTTGGGGGGTATTGCAATTTTTTGCCATTTTGAGGCGAAATTGTTCCTTTGGGGGGGTATTGCAACTTTTGGCCATTTTGAAGCGAAATTGTTCCTTTGGGGGGGTATTGCAATTTTTTGCCATTTTGAGGCGAAATTGTTCCTTTGGGGGGGTATTGCAACTTTTGGCCATTTTGAAGCGAAATTGTTCCTTTGGGGGGGTATTGCAATTTTTTGCCATTTTGAGGCGAAATTGTTCCTTTGGGGGGTATTGCAACTTTTCGGCATTTTGAAGCGAAATTGTTCCTTTGGGGGGTATTGCAATTTTTTGCCATTTTGAGGCGAAATTGTTCCTTTGGGGGTATTGCAACTTTTGGCCATTTTGAAACGAAATTGTTCCTTTGGGAGGGTATTGCAATTTTTTGCCATTTTGAGGCGAAATTGTTCCTTTGGGGGGGTATTGCAACTTTTGGCCATTTTGAAGCGAAATTGTTCCTTTGGGGGGTATTGCAATTTTTTGCCATTTTGAGGCGAAATTGTTCCTTTGGGGGGGTATTGCAACTTTTGGCCATTTTGAAGCGAAATTGTTCCTTTCGGGGGGTATTGCAACTTTTCGGCATTTTGAGGCGAAATTGTTCCTTTGGGGGGTATTGCAATTTTTTTTCTATTTTGAGGCGAAATTGTTCCTTTGGGGGGGCATTGCAACTTTTGGCCATTTTGAAGCAAAATTGTACCTTTGGGGGGGGTATTGCAACTTTTCGGCACTTTGAAGCGAAATTGTTCCTTTGGGGGGTATTGCAATTTTTTGCCATTTTGAGGCGAAATTGTTCCTTTGGGGGGTATTGCAACTTTTCGGCATTTTGAAGCGAAATTGTTCCTTTGGGGGGGTATTGCAATTTTTTTTCATTTTGAGGCGAAATTGTTCCTTTGGGGGGGTATTGCAACTTTTCGCCATTTTGAGGCGAAATTGTTCCTTTGGGGGGGTATTGCAACTTTTGGCCATTTTGAAGCGAAATTGTTCCTTTGGGGAAGTATTGCAATTTTTTGCCATTTTGAGGCGAAATTGTTCCTTTATGGGGGTATTGCAACTTTTGGCCATTTTGAGGCGAAATTGTTCCTTTGGGGGGGTATTGCAACTTTTGGCCATTTTGAAGCGAAATTGTTCCTTTGGGGGGGTATTGCAACTTTTCGGCATTTTGAGGCGAAATTGTTCCTTTGGGGGGGTATTGCAACTTTTCGGCATTTTGAGGCGAAATTGTTCCTTTGGGGGGGTATTGCAACTTTTGGCCATTTTGAAGCGAAATTGTTCCTTTGGGGGGGTATTGCAATTTTTAACCATTTTGAGGCGAAATTGTTCCTTTGGGGGGGTATTGCAACTTTTGGCCATTTTTAAGTGAAATTGTTCCTTTGGGGGGGTATTGCAACTTTTCGGCATTTTGAAGCGAAATTGTTCCTTTGGGGGGTATTGCAATTTTTTTTTTCATTTTGAGGCGAAATTGTTGCTTTGGGGGGTGTGAAGATGTAATTTACCCTCTCACTGTATATGCTGTACAGATTCCTATTTCAAGCTGGGTTCATTGTCTTATTTGAACTACTTCTGTGTACATTTCTATTGTTGTAGGTAATCACCCCCTAAAATGCAAGGTTATATCCTCTTGAGGCACTTCCATCCCTGGGAGTAGGGGGAGGTGGGCCTAGAGTCCAACTAGTGTAAACTCTGCTTACCTGGGAGATTCAGTCAGAGTGAGCTGAAACTTGAAGGGAGCAGGAGCTCCAGCCTGTGTGGCTGTGGACACGGACGGAGCTAGGCCTGTGTGGCGGCCCGTGGGATTGTGTGGAACTCTTTGGACTACTGTAAGGACGATTGCTTTGTAATCCGGTCCGAGGATTGTCGGGAAGGGCCCCCGAATCTGTTTTACGTGGACGTATCGTGTGCTGTTCCAGTGTCCTTGTGAATAAACCTGTTGGATCATTCCTCGGCCTGTTGTCTCTCCTTGCTCTGCTGTACACCCCGTCACAAACTGGTTGGCAGCGCTGGGATCAGAGCAGAAGGAATGGAGGACAATGGCTCAACATCAGGAACCAGCACTGCAGAGTACAAGACCTGGACTTTGGGGAGCCTGCAATCAAAGGCCCGTGAAGTAGGAGTTCGTTTCAAAGGACTCTCCAAGGAGCAGCTGATTGAGGCGCTAGAAGGACTCTGCTCCCAAAATGACGTGGAGGAAGGATCCTCACAGCAAATGGAGGAAAGACGGGAGCTGGAGGTAATTACCCAAAAAAGTCAATGGATTGTGTGGTATGAAGTGGAGATGGCACTGCTTGGAGATGAGGTCACCATTGAATATAAGATGGATGCTATTCGCAGAGCTCAAGAGAGGGCATTGCTGGAGAGGAGGTTTGCTGTGGAAGCAGCTAGAGGCTCCAGACAAACTTTAACCACAGCACCAACTATGAGGGAATTCTCCAGAGTGTCCCGCAAGGACTTTAAGCCATTTAATGAAGCTGCAGGTGACATTGAGGGCTTCTTTCAGGACTTTGAGCATCAGTGCCGATTAATGGAAGTCCCAGAAAGAGAGCGAGTCAGACACCTGGTGGGCCTCTTGGAGGGTGGAGCTGCCGACGCCTATAGAGCTATGGACCCTCAGTGGAATTGTGAGTATGGGGAGATAAAACAGACCATTCTGGAACATTATGCCGTGACCCCAGATACTTATAGGACTAAGTTCCGTACATTAGCCTGTGATGGAGAAGTGTCTTTCAAGATGTTTGCCCACAGACTGAAACAAGTGTGCCATCGCTGGCTGGAGGGAGAGGGAGCCTTAACTTGGCAGACCTTCCTCCAGGTCATCCTAAAAGAACAATTCTTTGCCCAGTGCCCCGCTGAGATCCGGGAATGGGTGCGTGAGAGAAAACCAGCGACAGTGGAGGAAGCTGCTGCTCTAGCTGATGAGGTGCTCACTATCAAGCCTCAGTGGAGGGTTTTGTTGGAGGATGGAGAGACGCCTAACAGCTCCACAACACCGGATGCCCCCAGTTATTCTGCCCCCATTGTTCCCCGTTCCTCTAAGCCACCACATGTTGATACCCGTGTTAATGTGCCTTCAGTTGCTTCTACTGCACTTTCTGGAATACGCCGGGGAGAGGAAGTAACAGAGCGCAGGTGTTATGTTTGTAGGCATCCCGGGCATTTGCAGGCCTCATGCCCAGCCAGCCCATGGAGGAATCATCCTCAAACCCCTACAGCACCTTCAGGTGGGAGTCGGCCTCCAAGTTCCCCTACCCCTTACCCAAGAGGACGCCTTGGATGGAGGGAGACCCAGCTCAGATGCTATCAATGTGGACAGCCAGGGCATCGGCAAGTCTCCTGCCCAGCTGTTCAAATGAGGACTGATCCTGCGCCCAATCGGATTGTTAATTATTTACAGCCCAGCGCCATGGAGGAAGATGTGGCACCGCTATGTGAGGACTGGCCTAGTGACTCAGCCCCCCATGTTGCACCACCAGGAGTTTACGGGGTGCGCCCCACAGTTATGACGACTTCTGCTCATCGAGGTAAGCACTTGCAGGAGGTTGTGCTGGATGGACAGAGACTTGTTGGATTTTGTGACTCGGGTGCTTTCCTCACACTGGCTGATCCCCGAGTGGTTCGGCCTGAGGCAATCCATAGAGGACCTGGGATTGTAATTGAACTGGCTGGTGGACAATGGACTACTATTCCCACAGCCACTGTGGATCTGAGCTTTGGTTTTGGGGTCAGGCGATGTGTGGTTGGGGTGATGGGTGGTCTGCCTGCAGCTGTTCTCCTGGGCAATGATGTGGGAGAGCTACGATGCCAATTCGTGGCTGCATGAAGCCACATGTAAGTAACGCTCTGCCTGTGTGTACTTAACCAGTGACCTGTAGAGGTCCCTAGTACGTACACAAGTTGGGAGGGGGAGGGATTGTGAAGATGTAATTTACCCTCTCAATGTATATGCTGTACAGATTCCTATTTCAAGCTGGGTTCATTGTCTTATTTGAACTACTTCTGTGTACATTTCTATTGTTGTAGGTAATCACCCCCTAAAATGCAAGGTTATATCCTCTTGAGGCACTTCCATCCCTGGGAGTAGGGGGAGGTGGGCCTAGAGTCCAACTAGTGTAAACTCTGCTTACCTGGGAGATTCAGTCAGAGTGAGCTGAAACTTGAAGGGAGCAGGAGCTCCAGCCTGTGTGGCTGTGGACACGGACGGAGCTAGGCCTGTGTGGCGGCCCGTGGGATTGTGTGGAACTCTTTGGACTACTGTAAGGACGATTGCTTTGTAATCCGGTCCGAGGATTGTCGGGAAGGGCCCCCGAATCTGTTTTACGTGGACTTATCGTGTGCTGTTCCAGTGTCCTTGTGAATAAACCTGTTGGATCGTTCCTCGGCCTGTTGTCTCTCCTTGCTCTGCTGTACACCCCGTCACAGGGGGGTATTGCATCTTTTGGCCATTTTGAAGCGAAATTGTTCCTTTCGGGGGGTATTGCAACTTTTCGGCATTTTGAGGCGAAATTGTTCTTTTGGGGGGGTATTGCAACTTTTGGCCATTTTGAAGCGAAATTGTTCCTTTGGGGGGGTATTGCAACTTTTCGGCATTTTGAAGCGAAATTGTTCCTTTGGGGGGGTATTGCAATTTTTTTTCCATTTTGAGGCGAAATTGTTTCTTTGGGGGGGTATTGCAACTTTTGGCCATTTTGAAGCGAAATTGTTCCTTTCGGGGGGTATTGCAACTTTTCGGCATTTTGAAGCGAAATTGTTCCTTTGGGGGGGTATTGCAATTTTTTTTCATTTTGAGGCGAAATTGTTCCTTTGGGGGGGTATTGCAACTTTTGGCCATTTTGAAGCGAAATTGTTCCTTTGGGGGGGTATTGCATTTTTTTGCCATTTTGAGGCGAAATTGTTCCTTTGGGGGGGTATTGCAACTTTTGGCCATTTTGAAGCGAACTTGTTCCTTTGGGGGGGGTATTGCAACTTTTGGCCATTTTGAAACAAAATTGTTCTTTTCGGGGGGTATTGCAATTTTTCGGCATTTTGAGGCAAAATTGTTCCTTTGGGGGGGTATTGCAACTTTTGGCCATTTTGAAGCGAAATTGTTCCTTTGGGGGGGTATTGCAACTTTTGGCCATTTTGTAGCGAAATTGTTCCTTTGGGGGGGTATTGCAATTTTTTGCCATTTTGAGGCGAAATTGTTCCTTGGGGGGGTATTGCAACTTTTGGCCATATTGAAGCGAAATTGTTCCTTTGGGGGGGTATTGCAATTTTTAACCATTTTGAGGCGAAATTGTTCCTTTGGGGGGGTATTGCAACTTTTGGCCATTTTGAAGCGAAATTGTTCCTTTCGGGGGGTATTGCAATTTTTTTTTCATTTTGAGGCGAAATTGTTCCTTTGGGGGGGTATTGCAACTTTTGGCCATTTTGAAGCGAAATTGTACCTTTGGGGGGGTATTGCAACTTTTCGGCATTTTGAAGCGAAATTGTTCCTTTGGGGGGGTATTGCAATTTTTTTTTCATTTTGAGGCGAAATTGTTCCTTTGGGGGGGGTATTGCAACTTTTGGCCATTTTGAAGCGAAATTGTTCCTTTGGGGGGGTATTGCAACTTTTGCCATTTTGAAGCGAAATTGTTCCTTTGGGGGGTATTGCAACTTTTGGCCATTTTGAAGCGAAATTGTTCCTTTGGGGGGGTATTGCAATTTTTTGCCATTTTGAGGCGAAATTGTTCCTTTGGGGGGGTATTGCAACTTTTGGCTATTTTGAAGCGAAAATGTTCCTTTGGGGGGGTATTGCAACTTTTCGGCATTTTGAGGCGAAATTGTTCCTTTGGGGGGGTATTGCAATTTTTTGCCATTTTGAGGCGAAATTGTTCCTTTGGGGGGGTATTGCAACTTTTGGCCATTTTGAAGCGAAATTGTTCCTTTCGGGGGGTATTGCAACTTTTCGGCATTTTGAGGCGAAATTGTTCCTTTGGGGGGGTATTGCAACTTTTGGCCATTTTGAAGCGAATTTGTTCCTTTCGGGGGGTATTGCAACTTTTCAGCATTTTGAGGCGAAATTGTTCCTTTGGGGGGGTATTGCAACTTTTGGCCATATTGAAGCGAAATTGTTCCTTTGGGGGGGTATTGCAATTTTTAACCATTTTGAGGCGAAATTGTTCCTTTGGAGGGGTATTGCAACTTTTTTGCCATTTTGAAGCGAAATTGTTCCTTTCAGGGGGTATTGCAACTTTTCAGCATTTTGAGGCGAAATTGTTCCTTTGGGGGGTATTGCAATTTTTTGCCATTTTGAGGCGAAATTGTTCCTTTGGGGGGTATTGCAACTTTTGGCCATTTTGAAGCGAAATTGTACCTTTGGGGGGGGTATTGCAACTTTTCGGCATTTTGAAGCGAAATTGTTCCTTTGGGGGGGTATTGCAATTATTTTTTCATTTTGAGGCGAAATTGTTCCTTTGGGGGGGTATTGCAATTTTTTGCCATTTTGAGGCGAAATTGTTCCTTTGGGGGGTATTGCAACTTTTGGCCATTTTGAGGCGAAATTGTTCCTTTGGGGGGGTATTGCAACTTTTCGGCATTTTGAAGCGAAATTGTTCCTTTGGGGGGTATTGCAATTTTTTGCCATTTTGAGGCGAAATTGTTCCTTTGGGGGGGGTATTGCAACTTTTGGCCATTTTGAAGCGAAATTGTTCCTTTGGGGGGTATTGCAATTTTTTTTCCATTTTGAGGTGAAATTGTTCCTTTGGGGGGGTATTGCAACTTTTGGCCCTTTTGAAGCGAAATTGTTCCTTTGGGGGGGTATTGCAACTTTTGGCCATTTTGAAGCGAAATTGTTCCTTTCGGGGGGTACTGCAACTTTTCAGCATTTTGAGGCGAAATTGTTCCTTTGGGGGGGTATTGCAACTTTTGGCCATTTTGAAGCGAAATTGTTCCTTTGGGGGGGGTATTGCAACTTTTGGCCATTTTGAAGCGAAATTGTACCTTTGGGGGGGTATTGCAACTTTTCGGCATTTTGAAGCGAAATTGTTCCTTTGGGGGGGTATTGCAATTTTTTGCCATTTTGAGGCGAAATTGTTCCTTGGGGGGGTATTGAAACTTTTGGCCATTTTGAAGCGAAATTGTTCCTTTCGGGGGGTATTGCAACTTTTCGGCATTTTGAGGCGAAATTGTTCCTTTGGGGGGGTATTGCAACTTTTGGCCATTTTGAAGCGAAATTGTTCCTTTGGGGGGGGTATTGCAACTTTTCGGCATTTTGAGGCGAAATTGTTGCTTTGGGGGGGTATTGCAATTTTTTGCCATTTTGAGGCGAAATTGTTCCTTTGGGGGGGTATTGCAACTTTTGGCCATTTTGAAGCGAAATTGTTCCTTTGGGGGGGTATTGCAATTTTTTGCCATTTTGAGGCGAAATTGTTCCTTTGGGGGGGGTATTGCAACTTTTGGCCATTTTGAAGCGAAATTGTTCCTTTCGGGGGGTATTGCAACTTTTCGGCATTTTGATGCGAAATTGTTCCTTTGGGGGGGTATTGCAATTTTTTTTCCATTTTGAGGCGAAATTGTTTCTTTGGGGGGGTATTGCAACTTTTGGCCATTTTGAAGCGAAATTGTTCCTTTCGGGGGGTATTGCAACTTTTCGGCATTTTGAAGCGAAATTGTTCCTTTGGGGGGGTATTGCAATTTTTTGCCATTTTGAGGTGAAATTGTTCCTTTGGGGGGGTATTGCAACTTTTGGCCATTTTGAAGCGAAATTGTTCCTTTGGGGGCGTATTGCAATTTTTTGCCATTTTGAGGCGAAATTGTTCCTTTGGGGGGGGGGGATTGCAACTTTTCGGCATTTTGAAGCGAAATTGTTCCTTTGAGGGGGTATTGCAACTTTTGGCCATTTTGAAGCCAAATTGTTCTTTTGGGGGGGTATTGCAATTTTTTGCCATTTTGAGGCGAAATTGTTCCTGGGGGGGTATTTCAACTTTTGGCCATATTGAAGCGAAATTGTTCCTTTGGGGGGGTATTGCAATTTTTAACCATTTTGAGGCGAAATTGTTCCTTTGGGGGGGTATTGCAACTTTTCAGCATTTTGAGACGAAATTGTTCCTTTGGGGGGGTATTGCAATTTTTTGCCATTTTGAGGCGAAATTGTTCCTTTGGGGGGGTATTGCAACTTTTGGCCATTTTGAAGCGAAATTGTTCCTTTGGGGGGGTATTGCAATTTTTTGCCATTTTGAGGCGAAATTGTTCCTTTGGGGGGGTATTGCAACTTTTGGCCATTTTGAAGCGAAATTGTTCCTTTCGGGGGGTATTGCAACTTTTCGGCATTTTGATGCGAAATTGTTCCTTTGGGGGGGTATTGCAATTTTTTTTCCATTTTGAGGCGAAATTGTTTCTTTGGGGGGGTATTGCAACTTTTGGCCATTTTGAAGCGAAATTGTTCCTTTCGGGGGGTATTGCAACTTTTCGGCATTTTGAAGCGAAATTGTTCCTTTGGGGGGGTATTGCAATTTTTTGCCATTTTGAGGTGAAATTGTTCCTTTGGGGGGGTATTGCAACTTTTGGCCATTTTGAAGCGAAATTGTTCCTTTGGGGGCGTATTGCAATTTTTTGCCATTTTGAGGCGAAATTGTTCCTTTGGGGGGGGGGATTGCAACTTTTCGGCATTTTGAAGCGAAATTGTTCCTTTGAGGGGGTATTGCAACTTTTGGCCATTTTGAAGCCAAATTGTTCTTTTGGGGGGGTATTGCAATTTTTTGCCATTTTGAGGCGAAATTGTTCCTGGGGGGGTATTTCAACTTTTGGCCATATTGAAGCGAAATTGTTCCTTTGGGGGGGTATTGCAATTTTTAACCATTTTGAGGCGAAATTGTTCCTTTGGGGGGGTATTGCAACTTTTCAGCATTTTGAGACGAAATTGTTCCTTTGGGGGGGTATTGCAATTTTTTGCCATTTTGAGGCGAAATTGTTCCTTTGGGGGAGTATTGCAACTTTTCGGCATTTTGAGGCGAAATTGTTCCTTTCGGGGGGTATTGCAATTTTTTTTCCATTTTGAGGCGAAATTGTTCCTTTCGGGGGGTATTGCAACTTTTCGGCATTTTGAAGCGAAATTGTTCCTTTGGGGGGTATTGCAATTTTTTTTCCATTTTGAGGCGAAATTGTTCCTTTCGGGGGGTATTGCAACTTTTCGGCATTTTGAAGCGAAATTGTTCCTTTGGGGGGTATTGCAATTTTTTGCCATTTTGAGGCGAAATTGTTCCTTTGGGGGGTATTGCAACTTTTGGCCATTTTGAAGCGAAATTGTTCCTTTGGGAGGGTATTGTAATTTTTTGCCATTTTGAGGCGAAATTGTTCCTTTGGGGGAGTATTGCAACTTTTGGCCATTTTGAAGCGAAATTGTTCCTTTGGGGGGGTATTGCAATTTTTTGCCATTTTGAGGCGAAATTGTTCCTTTGGGGGGGTATTGCAACTTTTGGCCATTTTGAAGCGAAATTGTTCCTTTGGGGGGGTATTGCAATTTTTTGCCATTTTAAGGCGAAATTGTTCCTTTCGGGGGTATTGCAACTTTTCGGCATTTTGAAGCGAAATTGTTCCTTTGGGGGGTATTGCAATTTTTTGCCATTTTGAGGCGAAATTGTTCCTTTGGGGGGTATTGCAACTTTTGGCCATTTTGAAGCGAAATTGTTCCTTTGGGAGGGTATTGCAATTTTTTGCCATTTTGAGGCGAAATTGTTCCTTTGGGGGGGTATTGCAACTTTTGGCCATTTTGAAGCGAAATTGTTCCTTTGGGGGGGTATTGCAATTTTTTGCCATTTTGAGGCGAAATTGTTCCTTTGGGGGGGTATTGCAACTTTTGGCCATTTTGAAGCGAAATTGTTCCTTTGGGGGGGTATTGCAATTTTTTGCCATTTTGAGGCGAAATTGTTCCTTTGGGGGGTATTGCAACTTTTGGCCATTTTGAAGCGAAATTGTTCCTTTCGGGGGGTATTGCAACTTTTCGGCATTTTGAGGCGAAATTGTTCCTTTGGGGGGGTATTGCAATTTTTTTTCTATTTTGAGGTGAAATTGTTCCTTTGGGGGGGGTATTGCAATTTTTTGCCATTTTGAGGCGAAATTGTTCCTTTGGGGGGTATTGCAACTTTTCGGCATTTTGAAGCGAAATTGTTCCTTTGGGGGGGTATTGCAATTTTTTTTTCATTTTGAGGCGAAATTGTTCCTTTGTGGGGGTATTGCAACTTTTCGCCATTTTGAGGCGAAATTGTTCCTTTGGGGGGGTATTGCAACTTTTGGCCATTTTGAAGCGAAATTGTTCCTTTGGGGGGGTATTGCAATTTTTTGCCATTTTGAGGCGAAATTGTTCCTTTGGAATGTATTGCAACTTTTGGCCATTTTGAAGCGAAATTGTTCCTTTCGGGGGGTATTGCAACTTTTCGGCATTTTGAGGCGAAATTGTTCCTTTGGGGGGGTATTGCAATTTTTTTTCTATTTTGAGGTGAAATTGTTCCTTTGGGGGGGGTATTGCAATTTTTTGCCATTTTGAGGCGAAATTGTTCCTTTGGGGGGTATTGCAACTTTTCGGCATTTTGAAGCGAAATTGTTCCTTTGGGGGGGTATTGCAATTTTTTTTTCATTTTGAGGCGAAATTGTTCCTTTGGGGGGGTATTGCAACTTTTCGCCATTTTGAGGCGAAATTGTTCCTTTGGGGGGGTATTGCAACTTTTGGCCATTTTGAAGCGAAATTGTTCCTTTGGGGGGGTATTGCAATTTTTTGCCATTTTGAGGCGAAATTGTTCCTTTATGGGGGTATTGCAACTTTTGGCCATTTTGAGGCGAAATTGTTCCTTTGGGGGGGTATTGCAACTTTTTGCCATTTTGAAGCGAAATTGTTCCTTTGGGGGGGTATTGCAACTTTTCGGCATTTTGAGGCGAAATTGTTCCTTTGGGGGGGTATTGCAACTTTTCGGCATTTTGAGGCGAAATTGTTCCTTTGGGGGGGTATTGCAACTTTTGGCCATTTTGAAGCGAAATTGTTCCTTTGGGGGGGTATTGCAATTTTTAACCATTTTGAGGCGAAATTGTTCCTTTGGGGGGGTATTGCAACTTTTGGCCATTTTGAAGTGAAATTGTTCCTTTGGGGGGGTATTGCAACTTTTGGCCATTTTGAAGTGAAATTGTTCCTTTGGGGGGGGTATTGCAACTTTTCGGCATTTTGAGGCGAAATTGTTCCTTTGGGGGGGTATTGCAATTTTTTTTCCATTTTGAGGCGAAATTGTTCCTTTCGGGGGGGTATTGCAACTTTTGGTCATTTTGAAGCGAAATTGTACCTTTGGGGGGGGTATTGCAACTTTTCGGCATTTTGAAGCGAAATTGTTCCTTTGGGGGTATTGCAATTTTTTGCCATTTTGAGGCGAAATTGTTCCTTTGGGGGGGTATTGCAACTTTTGGCCATTTTGAAGCGAAATTGTTCCTTTGGGTGGGTATTGCAATTTTTTGCCATTTTGAGGCGAAATTGTTCCTTTGGGGGGGTATTGCAACTTTTGGCCATTTTGAAGCGAAATTGTTCCTTTCGGGGGGTATTGCAACTTTTCGGCATTTTGAGGCGAAATTGTTCCTTTGGGGGGGTATTGCAATTTTTTTTCTCTTTTGAGGCGAAATTGTTCCTTTGGGGGGGTATTGCAACTTTTCGGCATTTTGAAGCGAAATTGTTCCTTTGGGGGGTATTGCAATTTTTTGAAATTTTGAGGCGAAATTGTTCCTTTGGGGGGGTATTGCAACTTTTCGGCATTTTGAAGCGAAATTGTTCCTTTGGGGGGGTATTGCAATTTTTTTTTCATTTTGAGGCGAAATTGTTCCTTTGGGGGGGTATTGCAACTTTTGGCACTTTTGAAGCGAAATTGTTCCTTTGGGGGGGTATTGCAACTTTTCGGCATTTTGAGGCGAAATTGTTCCTTTGGGGGGGTATTGCAACTTTTGGCCATTTTGAAGCGAAATTGTTCCTTTGGGGGGTATTGCAATTTTTTGCCATTTTGAGGCGAAATTGTTCCTTTATGGGGGTATTGCAACTTTTGGCCATTTTGAGGCGAAATTGTTCCTTTGGGGGGGTATTGCAACTTTTGGCCATTTTGAAGCGAAATTGTTCCTTTGGGGGGGGTATTGCAACTTTTCGGCATTTTGAGGCGAAATTGTTCCTTCGGGGGGGTATTGCAATTTTTTGCTATTTTGAGGCGAAATTGTTCCTTTGGGGGCGTATTGCAACTTTTGGCCATTTTGAAGCGAAATTGTTCCTTTGGGGGGGTATTGCAACTTTTCGGCATTTTGAGGCGAAATTGTTCCTTTGGGGGGGTATTGCAACTATTGGCCATTTTGAAGCGAAATTGTTCCTTTTGGAGGGGAATTGCAATTTTTAACCATTTTGAGGCGAAATTGTTCCTTTGGGGGGGTATTGCAACTTTTGGCCATTTTCAAGTGAATTTGTTCCTTTGGGGGGGGTATTGCAACTTTTGGCCATTTTGAAGCGAAATTGTTCCTTTCGGGGGGTATTTCAACTTTTCGGCATTTTGAGGCGAAATTGTTCCTTTGGGGGGGTATTGCAATTTTTTTTCCATTTTGAGGCGAAATTGTTCCTTTCGGGGGGGTATTACAACTTTTGGTCATTTTGAAGCGAAATTGTACCTTTGGGGGGGTATTGCAACTTTTCGGCATTTTGAAGCGAAATTGTTCCTTTAGGGGTATTGCAATTTTTTGCCATTTTAAGGCGAAATTGTTCCTTTGGGGGGGTATTTCAACTTTTGGCCATTTTGAAGCGAAATTGTACCTTTGGGGGGGTATTGCAACTTTTCGGCATTTTGAAGCGAAATTGTTCCTTTGGGGGGGTATTGCAATTTTTTTTTCATTTTGAGGCGAAATTGTTCCTTTGGGGGGGGTATTGCAACTTTTGGCCATTTTGAAGCGAAATTGTTCCTTTGGGGGGGTATTGCAACTTTTCGGCATTTTGAGGCGAAATTGTTCCTTTGAGGGGGTATTGCAACTTTTGGCCATTTTGAAGCGAAATTGTTCCTTTGGGGGGGGTATTGCAATTTTTTGCCATTTTGAGGCGAAATTGTTCCTTTGGGGGGGTATTGCAACTTTTGGCTATTTTGAAGCGAAAATGTTCCTTTGGGGGGGTATTGCAACTTTTCGGCATTTTGAGGCGAAATTGTTCCTTTGGGGGGGTATTGCAATTTTTTGCCATTTTGAAGCGAAATTGTTCCTTTGTGGGGGTATTGCAACTTTTCGGCATTTTGAGGCGAAATTGTTCCTTTGGGGGGGTATTGCAACTTTTGGCCATTTTGAAGCGAAATTGTTCCTTTGGGGGGGTATTGCAATTTTTTGCCATTTTGAGGCGAAATTGTTCCTTTGGAATGTATTGCAACTTTTGGCCATTTTGAAGCGAAATTGTTCCTTTCGGGGGGTATTGCAACTTTTCGGCATTTTGAGGCGAAATTGTTCCTTTGGGGGGGTATTGCAATTTTTTTTCTATTTTGAGGTGAAATTGTTCCTTTGGGGGGGGTATTGCAATTTTTTGCCATTTTGAGGCGAAATTGTTCCTTTGGGGGGTATTGCAACTTTTCGGCATTTTGAAGCGAAATTGTTCCTTTGGGGGGGTATTGCAATTTTTTTTTCATTTTGAGGCGAAATTGTTCCTTTGGGGGGGTATTGCAACTTTTCGCCATTTTGAGGCGAAATTGTTCCTTTGGGGGGGTATTGCAACTTTTGGCCATTTTGAAGCGAAATTGTTCCTTTGGGGGGGTATTGCAATTTTTTGCCATTTTGAGGCGAAATTGTTCCTTTATGGGGGTATTGCAACTTTTGGCCATTTTGAGGCGAAATTGTTCCTTTGGGGGGGTATTGCAACTTTTGGCCATTTTGAAGCGAAATTGTTCCTTTGGGGGGGTATTGCAACTTTTCGGCATTTTGAGGCGAAATTGTTCCTTTGGGGGGGTATTGCAACTTTTCGGCATTTTGAGGCGAAATTGTTCCTTTGGGGGGGTATTGCAACTTTTGGCCATTTTGAAGCGAAATTGTTCCTTTGGGGGGGTATTGCAATTTTTAACCATTTTGAGGCGAAATTGTTCCTTTGGGGGGGTATTGCAACTTTTGGCCATTTTGAAGTGAAATTGTTCCTTTGGGGGGGTATTGCAACTTTTGGCCATTTTGAAGTGAAATTGTTCCTTTGGGGGGGTATATCAACTTTTCGGCATTTTGAGGCGAAATTGTTCCTTTGGGGGGGTATTGCAATTTTTTTTCCATTTTGAGGCGAAATTGTTCCTTTCGGGGGGGTATTGCAACTTTTGGTCATTTTGAAGCGAAATTGTACCTTTGGGGGGGGTATTGCAACTTTTCGGCATTTTGAAGCGAAATTGTTCCTTTGGGGGTATTGCAATTTTTTGCCATTTTGAGGCGAAATTGTTCCTTTGGGGGGGTATTGCAACTTTTGGCCATTTTGAAGCGAAATTGTTCCTTTGGGTGGGTATTGCAATTTTTTGCCATTTTGAGGCGAAATTGTTCCTTTGGGGGGGTATTGCAACTTTTGGCCATTTTGAAGCGAAATTGTTCCTTTCGGGGGGTATTGCAACTTTTCGGCATTTTGAGGCGAAATTGTTCCTTTGGGGGGGTATTGCAATTTTTTTTCTCTTTTGAGGCGAAATTGTTCCTTTGGGGGGGTAATGCAACTTTTGGCCATTTTGAAGCGAAATTGGACCTTTGGGGGGGTATTGCAACTTTTCGGCATTTTGAAGCGAAATTGTTCCTTTGGGGGGTATTGCAATTTTTTGAAATTTTGAGGCGAAATTGTTCCTTTGGGGGGGTATTGCAACTTTTCGGCATTTTGAAGCGAAATTGTTCCTTTGGGGGGGTATTGCAATTTTTTTTTCATTTTGAGGCGAAATTGTTCCTTTGGGGGGGTATTGCAACTTTTGGCACTTTTGAAGCGAAATTGTTCCTTTGGGGGGGTATTGCAACTTTTCGGCATTTTGAGGCGAAATTGTTCCTTTGGGGGGGTATTGCAACTTTTGGCCATTTTGAAGCGAAATTGTTCCTTTGGGGGGTATTGCAATTTTTTGCCATTTTGAGGCGAAATTGTTCCTTTATGGGGGTATTGCAACTTTTGGCCATTTTGAGGCGAAATTGTTCCTTTGGGGGGGTATTGCAACTTTTGGCCATTTTGAAGCGAAATTGTTCCTTTGGGGGGGTATTGCAACTTTTCGGCATTTTGAGGCGAAATTGTTCCTTCGGGGGGGTATTGCAATTTTTTGCTATTTTGAGGCGAAATTGTTCCTTTGGGGGCGTATTGCAACTTTTGGCCATTTTGAAGCGAAATTGTTCCTTTGGGGGGGTATTGCAACTTTTCGGCATTTTGAGGCGAAATTGTTCCTTTGGGGGGGTATTGCAACTATTGGCCATTTTGAAGCGAAATTGTTCCTTTGGGGGGGAATTGCAATTTTTAACCATTTTGAGGCGAAATTGTTCCTTTGGGGGGGTATTGCAACTTTTGGCCATTTTCAAGTGAATTTGTTCCTTTGGGGGGGGTATTGCAACTTTTGGCCATTTTGAAGCGAAATTGTTCCTTTCGGGGGGTATTTCAACTTTTCGGCATTTTGAGGCGAAATTGTTCCTTTGGGGGGGTATTGCAATTTTTTTTCCATTTTGAGGCGAAATTGTTCCTTTCGGGGGGGTATTACAACTTTTGGTCATTTTGAAGCGAAATTGTACCTTTGGGGGGGTATTGCAACTTTTCGGCATTTTGAAGCGAAATTGTTCCTTTAGGGGTATTGCAATTTTTTGCCATTTTAAGGCGAAATTGTTCCTTTGGGGGGGTATTTCAACTTTTGGCCATTTTGAAGCGAAATTGTACCTTTGGGGGGGTATTGCAACTTTTCGGCATTTTGAAGCGAAATTGTTCCTTTGGGGGGGTATTGCAATTTTTTTTTCATTTTGAGGCGAAATTGTTCCTTTGGGGGGGGTATTGCAACTTTTGGCCATTTTGAAGCGAAATTGTTCCTTTGGGGGGGTATTGCAACTTTTCGGCATTTTGAGGCGAAATTGTTCCTTTGAGGGGGTATTGCAACTTTTGGCCATTTTGAAGCGAAATTGTTCCTTTGGGGGGGGTATTGCAATTTTTTGCCATTTTGAGGCGAAATTGTTCCTTTGGGGGGGTATTGCAACTTTTGGCTATTTTGAAGCGAAAATGTTCCTTTGGGGGGGTATTGCAACTTTTCGGCATTTTGAGGCGAAATTGTTCCTTTGGGGGGGTATTGCAATTTTTTGCCATTTTGAAGCGAAATTGTTCCTTTGTGGGGGTATTGCAACTTTTCGGCATTTTGAGGCGAAATTGTTCCTTTGGGGGGGTATTGCAATTTTTTGCCATTTTGAGGCGAAATTGTTCCTTTGGGGGGGTATTGCAACTTTTGACCATTTTGAAGCGAAATTGTTCCTTTGGGGGGGTATTGCAATTTTTTGCCATTTTGAGGCGAAATTGTTCCTTTGGGGGGGTATTGCAACTTTTTGCCATTTTGAAGCGAAATTGTTCCTTTCGGGGGGTATTGCAACTTTTCGGCATTTTGAGGCGAAATTGTTCCTTTGGGGGGGTATTGCAACTTTTGGCCATATTGAAGGGAAATTGTTCCTTTGGGGGGGTATTGCAATTTTTAACCATTTTGAGGCGAAATTGTTCCTTTGGGGGGTATTGCAACTTTTGGCCATTTTGAAGCGAAATTGTTCCTTTCGGGGGGTATTGCAACTTTTCAGCATTTTGAGGAGAAATTGTTCCTTTGGGGGGTATTGCAATTTTTTGGCCATTTTGAAGCGAAATTGTTCCTTTGGGGGGGTATTGCAATTATTTTTTCATTTTGAGGCAAAATTGTTCCTTTGGGAGGGGTATTGCAACTTTTGGCCATTTTGAAGCGAAATTGTTCCTTTGGGGGGGTATTGCAACTTTTCGGCATTTTGAGGCGAAATTGTTCCTTTGGGGGGGTATTGCAACTTTTGGCCATTTTGAAGCGAAATTGTTCCTTTGGGGGGTATTGCAATTTTTTGCCATTTTGAGGCGAAATTGTTCCTTTGGGGGGGTATTGCAAATTTTCGGCATTTTGAGGCGAAATTGTTCCTTTGGGGGGGTATTGCAACTTTTAACCATTTTGAAGCAAAATTGTTCCTTTGGGGGGGTATTGCAATTTTTAACCATTTTGAGGCGAAATTGTTCCTTTGGGGGGGTATTGCAACTTTTGGCCATTTTGAAGTGAAATTGTTCCTTTCGGGGGGTATTGCAACTTTTCAGCATTTTGAGGCGAAATTGTTCCTTTGGGGGGGTATTGTATTTTTTTGCCATTTTGAGGCGAAATTGTTCCTTTGGGGGGGTATTGCAACTTTTCGGCATTTTGAGGCGAAATTGTTCCTTTGTGGGGTATTGCAATTTTTTTTCCATTTTGAGGCGAAATTGTTCCTTTGGGAAAATATTGCAACTTTTGGCCATTTTGAGGCGAAATTGTTCCTTTGGGGGGTATTGCAACTTTTCGGCATTTTGAAGCGAAATTGTTCCTTTGGGGGGGTATTGCAATTTTTTGCCATTTTGAGGCGAAATTGTTCCTTTGGGGGGTATTGCAATTTTTTTTCCATTTTGAGGTGAAATTGTTCCTTTGGGGGGGTATTGCAAATTTTGGCCCTTTTGAAGCGAAATTGTTCCTTTGGGGGGGTATTGCAACTTTTGGCCATTTTGAAGCGAAATTGTTCCTTTGGGGGGGTATTGCAACTTTTCGGCATTTTGAAGCGAAATTGTTCCTTTGGGGGGGTACTGCAACTTTTCAGCATTTTGGGGCGAAATTGTTCCTTTGGGGGGTATTGCAATTTTTTGCCATTTTGAGGCGAAATTGTTCCTTTTGGGGGGGGTATTGCAACTTTTGGCCATTTTGAAGCGAAATTGTTCCTTTGGGGGGGTATTGCAACTTTTCGGCATTTTGAAGCGAAATTGTTCCTTTGGGGGGGTATTGCAATTTTTTTTTCATTTTGAGGCGAAATTGTTCCTTTGGGGGGGTATTGCAACTTTTGGCCATTTTTAAGCGAAATTGTTCCTTTGGGGGGGTATTGCAACTTTTCGGCATTTTGAGGCGAAATTGTTCCTTTGGGGGGGTATTGCAACTTTTGGCCATTTTGTAGCGAAATTGTTCCTTTGGGGGGTATTGCAACTTTTCGGCAATTTGAGTTAAAATTGTTCCTTTGGGGGGGTATTGCAATTTTTTGCCATTTTGAGGCGAAATTGTTCCTTTGGGGGGGTATTGCAACTTTTGGCCATTTTGAAGCGAAATTGTTCCTTTCGGGGGTATTGCAACTTTTCGGCACTTTGAGGCGAAATTGTTCCTTTGGGGGGGTATTGCAACTTTTCGCCATTTTGAAGCGAAATTGTTCCTTTGGGGGGGTATTGCAACTTTTCGGTATTTTGAGGCGAAATTGTTCCTTTGGGGCATAATTGCAATTTTTTGCCATTTTGATGCGAAATTGTTCCTTTGGGGGGGTATTGCAACTTTTGGCCATTTTGAAGCGAAATTGTTCCTTTCGGGGGGTATTGCAACTTTTCGGCATTTTGAGGCGAAATTGTTCCTTTGGGGGGGTATTGCAACTTTTCGCCATTTTGAAGTGAAATTGTTCCTTTGGGGGGGTATTGCAACTTTTGGCCATTTTGAAGTGAAATTGTTCCTTTCGGGGGGTATTGCAACTTTTCAGCATTTTGAGGCGAAATTGTTCCTTTGGGGGGGTATTGTATTTTTTTGCCATTTTGAGGCGAAATTGTTCCTTTGGGGGGGTATTGCAACTTTTCGGCATTTTGAGGCGAAATTGTTCCTTTGTGGGGTATTGCAATTTTTTTTCCATTTTGAGGCGAAATTGTTCCTTTGGGAAAATATTGCAACTTTTGGCCATTTTGAGGCGAAATTGTTCCTTTGGGGGGTATTGCAACTTTTCGGCATTTTGAAGCGAAATTGTTCCTTTGGGGGGGTATTGCAATTTTTTGCCATTTTGAGGCGAAATTGTTCCTTTGGGGGGTATTGCAATTTTTTTTCCATTTTGAGGTGAAATTGTTCCTTTGGGGGGGTATTGCAAATTTTGGCCCTTTTGAAGCGAATTTGTTCCTTTGGGGGGGTATTGCAACTTTTGGCCATTTTGAAGCGAAATTGTTCCTTTGGGGGGTATTGCAACTTTTCGGCATTTTGAAGCGAAATTGTTCCTTTGGGGGGGTATTGCAATTTTTTTTTCATTTTGAAGCGAAATTGTTCCTTTCGGGGGGTACTGCAACTTTTCAGCATTTTGGGGCGAAATTGTTCCTTTGGGGGGTATTGCAATTTTTTGCCATTTTGAGGCGAAATTGTTCCTTTTGGGGGGGGTATTGCAACTTTTGGCCATTTTGAAGCGAAATTGTTCCTTTGGGGGGGTATTGCAACTTTTCGGCATTTTGAAGCGAAATTGTTCCTTTGGGGGGGTATTGCAATTTTTTTTTCATTTTGAGGCGAAATTGTTCCTTTGGGGGGGTATTGCAACTTTTGGCCATTTTTAAGCGAAATTGTTCCTTTGGGGGGGTATTGCAACTTTTCGGCATTTTGAGGCGAAATTGTTCCTTTGGGGGGGTATTGCAACTTTTGGCCATTTTGTAGCGAAATTGTTCCTTTGGGGGGTATTGCAACTTTTCGGCATTTTGAGTTGAAATTGTTCCTTTGGGGGGGTATTGCAATTTTTTGCCATTTTGAGGCGAAATTGTTCCTTTGGGGGGGTATTGCAACTTTTGGCCATTTTGAAGCGAAATTGTTCCTTTCGGGGGTATTGCAACTTTTCGGCATTTTGAGGCGAAATTGTTCCTTTGGGGGGGTATTGCAACTTTTCGCCATTTTGAAGCGAAATTGTTCCTTTGGGGGGGTATTGCAACTTTTCGGCATTTTGAGGCGAAATTGTTCCTTTGGGGGGGTATTGCAACTTTTGGCCATTTTGAAGCGAAATTGTTCCTTTGGGGGGTATTGCAACTTTTGGCCATATTGAGGCGAAATTGTTCCTTTGGGGGGGTATTGCAACTTTTGGCCATATTGAAGCGAAATTGTTCCTTTGGGGGGGTATTGCAACTTTTCGGCATTTTGAGGCGAAATTGTTCCTTTGGGGGGGTATTGCAATTTTTTGCCATTTTGAGGCGAAATTGTTCCTTTGGGGGGTATTGCAACTTTTGGCCATTTTGAAGCGAAATTGTTCCTTTGGGGGGTATTGCAATTTTTTGCCATTTTGAGGCGAAATTGTTCCTTTGGGGGGGTATTGCAACTTTTGGCCATATTGAAGCGAAATTGTTCCTTTGGGGGGGTATTGCAATTTTTAACCATTTTGAGGCGAAATTGTTCCTTTGGGGGGGTATTGCAACTTTTGGCCATTTTGAAGCGAAATTGTTCCTTTCGGGGGGTATTGCAACTTTTCAGCATTTTGAGACGAAACTGTTCCTTTGGGGGGGTATTGCATTTTTTTGCCATTTTGAATCGAAATTGTTCCTTTGGGGGGGTATTGCAACTTTTCGGTATTTTGAGGCGAAATTGTTCCTTTGGGGGATAATTGCAATTTTTTGCCATTTTGATGCGAAATTGTTCCTTTGGGGGGGTATTGCAACTTTTGGCCATTTTGAAGCGAAATTGTTCCTTTCGGGGGGTATTGCAACTTTTCGGCATTTTGAGGCGAAATTGTTCCTTTGGGGGTATTGCAATTTTTTTTCCATTTTGAGGCGAAATTGTTCCTTTGGGGGGGTATTGCAACTTTTCGCCATTTTGAAGTGAAATTGTTCCTTTCGGGGGGTATTGCAACTTTTCGGCATTTTGAAGCGAAATTGTTCCTTTGGGGGGGTATTGCAATTTTTTTTTCATTTTGAGGCGAAATTGTTCCTTTGGGGGGGTATTGCAACTTTTCGCCATTTTGAAGCGAAATTGTTCCTTTGGGGGGGGTATTGCAATTTTTTCCCATTTTGAGGCGAAATTGTTCCTTTGGGGGGGTATTGCAACTTTTGGCCATTTTGAAGCGAATTGTTCTATTGGGGGGGTATTGCAACTTTTCGGCATTTTGAGGCGAAATTGTTCCTTTGGGGGGGTATTGCAACTTTTAGCCATTTTGAAGCGAAATTGTTCCTTTGGGGGGGTATTGCAATTTTTTGCCATTTTGAAGCGAAATTGTTCCTTTGGGGGGGTATTGCAACTTTTGGCCATTTTGAAGCGAAATTGTTCCTTTGGGGGGGTATTGCAACTTTTCGGCATTTTGAGGCGAAATTGTTCCTTTGGGGGGTATTGCAATTTTTTGCCATTTTGAGGTGAAATTGTTCCTTTGGGGGGTATTGCAACTTTTGGCCATTTTGAAGCGAAATTGTTCCTTTGGGGGGTATTGCAATTTTTTGCCATTTTGAGGCGAAATTGTTCCTTTGGGGGGTATTGCAACTTTTGGCCATATTGAAGCGAAATTGTTCCTTTGGGGGGGTATTGCAATTTTTAACCATTTTGAGGCGAAATTGTTCCTTTGGGGGGGTATTGCAACTTTTGGCCATTTTGAAGCGAAATTGTTCCTTTCGGGGGTATTGCAACTTTTCAGCATTTTGAGACGAAATTGTTCCTTTGGGGGGTATTGCAATTTTTTTTCCATTTTGAGGCGAAATTGATCCTTTCAGGGGGTATTGCAACTTTTCGGCATTTTGAGGCGAAATTGTTCCTTTGGGGGGGTATTGCAACCTTTGGCCATTTTGAAGCGAAATTGTTCCTTTGGGGGGGTATTGCAACTTTTCGGCATTTTGAGGCGAAATTGTTCCTTTGGGGGGTATTGCAACTTTTGGCCATTTTGAAGCGAAATTGTTCCTTTGGGGGGTATTGCAATTTTTTGCCATTTTGAGGCGAAATTGTTCCTTTGGGGGGGTATTGCAACTTTTGGCCATATTGAAGCGAAATTGTTCCTTTGGGGGGGGTATTGCAATTTTTAACCATTTTGAGGCGAAATTGTTCCTTTGGGGGGGTATTGCAACTTTTGGCCATTTTGAAGCGAAATTGTTCCTTTCGGGGGGTATCGCAACTTTTCAGCATTTTGAGACGAAATTGTTCCTTTGGGGGGTATTGCAATTTTTTTTTCCATTTTGAGGCGAAATTGTTCCTTTCAGGGGGTATTGCAACTTTTCGGATTTTTGAAGCGAAATTGTTCCTTTGGGGGGTATTGCAATTTTTTGCCATTTTGAGGCGAAATTGTTCCTTTGGGGGGGTATTGCAACTTTTGGCCATTTTGAAGCGAAATTGTTCCTTTGGGGGGGTATTGCAATTTTTTGCCATTTTGAGGCGAAATTGTTCCTTTGGGGGGGTATTGCAACTTTTGGCCATTTTGAAGCGAAATTGTTCCTTTGGGGGGGGTATTGCAATTTTTTGCCATTTTGAGGCGAAATTGTTCTTTTGGGGGGGTATTGCAACTTTTGGCCATTTTGAAGCGAAGTTGTACCTTTGGGGGGTATTGCAACTTTTCGGCATTTTGAAGCGAAATTGTTCCTTTGGGGGGGTATTGCAACTTTTCGGCATTTTGAGGCGAAATTGTTCCTTTGGGGGGGTATTGCAACTTTTGGCCATTTTGAAGCGAAATTGTTCCTTTGGGGGGGTATTGCAACTTTTCGGCATTTTGAGGCGAAATTGTTCCTTTGGGGGGGTATTGCAACTTTTGGCCATTTTGAAGCGAAATTGTTCCTTTGGGGGGGCATTGCAATTTTTTGCCATTTTGAGGCGAAATTGTTCCTTTGGGGGGGTATTGCAACTTTTGGCCATTTTGAAGCGAAATTGTTCCTTTGGGGGGTATTGCAACTTTTCGGCATTTTGAGGCGAAATTGTTCCTTTGGGGGGGTATTGCAACTTTTGGCCATTTTGAGGCAAAATTGTTCCTTTGGGGGGGTATTGCAACTTTTGGCCATTTTGAAGCGAAATTGTTCCTTTCGGGGGGTATTGCAACTTTTCGGCATTTTGAGGCGAAATTGTTCCTTTGGGGGGGTATTGCAACTTTTGGCCATTTTGAAGCGAAATTGTTCCTTTGGGGGGGTATTGCAACTTTTCGGTATTTTGAGGCGAAATTGTTCCTTTGGTGGATAATTGCAATTTTTTGCTATTTTGATGCGAAATTGTTCCTTTGGGGGGGTATTGCAACTTTTGGCCATTTTGAAGCGAAATTGTTCCTTTCGGGGGGTATTGCAACTTTTCGGCATTTTGAGGCGAAATTGTTCCTTTGGGGGGTATTGCAATTTTTTTTCCATTTTGAGGCGAAATTGTTCCTTTGGGGGGGTATTGCAACTTTTGGCCATTTTGAAGTGAAATTGTTCTTTTCGGGGGGTATTGCAACTTTTCGGCATTTTGAAGCGAAATTGTTCCTTTGGGGAGGTATTGCAATTTTTTGCCATTTTGAGGCGAAATTGTTCCTTTGGGGGGGTATTGCAACTTTTGGCCATTTTGAAGCGAAATTGTTCCTTTGGGGAGGTATTGCAATTTTTTTTTCATTTTGAGGCGAAATTGTTCCTTTGGGGGGGTATTGCAACTTTTGGCCATTTTGAAGCGAAATTGTTCCTTTGGGGGGGGTATTGCAATTTTTTGCCATTTTGAGGCGAAATTGTATCTTTGGGGGGGTATTGCGACTTTTCGGCATTTTGAAGCGAAATTGTTCCTTTGGGGGGGTATTGCAATTTTTTTTTCATTTTGAGGCGAAATTGTTCCTTTGGGGGGGTATTGCAACTTTTGGCCATTTTGAAGCGAAATTGTTCCTTTGGGGGGGTATTGCAACTTTTCGGCATTTTGAGGCGAAATTGTTCCTTTGGGGGGGTATTGCAACTTTTGGCCATTTTGAAGCGAAATTGTTCCTTTGGGGGGGTATTGCAACTTTTGGCCATTTTGAAGCGAAATTGTTCCTTTCGGGGGTATTGCAACTTTTCGGCATTTTGAGGCGAAATTGTTCCTTTGGGGGGGTATTGCAACTTTTTGCCATTTTGAGGCGAAATTGTTCCTTTGGGGGGGTATTGCAACTTTTGGCCATTTTGAAGCGAATTGTTCCTTTGGGGGGGTATTGCAACTTTTCGGCATTTTGAGGCGAAATTGTTCCTTTGGGGGGGTATTGCAACTTTTGGCCATTTTGAAGCGAAATTGTTCCTTTGGGGGGGTATTGCAATTTTTTGCCATTTTGAGGCGAAATTGTTCCTTTGGGGGGGTATTGCAACTTTTGGCCATTTTGAAGCGAAATTGTTCCTTTGGGGGGGTATTGCAACTTTTCGGCATTTTGAGGCGAAATTGTTCCTTTGGGGGGGTATTGCAATTTTTTGCCATTTTGAGGCGAAATTGTTCCTTTGGGGGGGTATTGCAACTTTTGGCCATTTTGAAGCGAAATTGTTCCTTTCGGGGGGTATTGCAACTTTTCGGCATTTTGAGGCGAAATTGTTCCTTTGGGGGGTATTGCAATTTTTTTTCCATTTTGAGGCGAAATTGTTCCTTTGGGGGGGTATTGCAACTTTTGGCCATTTTGAAGTGAAATTGTTCTTTTCGGGGGGTATTGCAACTTTTCGGCATTTTGAAGCGAAATTGTTCCTTTGGGGGGGTATTGCAATTTTTTGCCATTTTGAGGCGAAATTGTTCCTTTGGGGGGGTATTGCAACTTTTGGCCATTTTGAAGCGAAATTGTTCCTTTGGGGAGGTATTGCAATTTTTTTTTCATTTTGAGGCGAAATTGTTCCTTTGGGGGGGGTATTGCATCTTTTGGCCATTTTGAAGCGAAATTGTTCCTTTGGGGGGGTATTGCAACTTTTCGGCATTTTGAGGCGAAATTGTTCCTTTGGGGGGGGTATTGCAATTTTTTGCCATTTTGAGGCGAAATTGTTCCTTTGGGGGGGTATTGCAACTTTTGGCCATTTTGAAGCGAAATTGTTCCTTTCGGGGGTATTGCAACTTTTCGGCATTTTGAGGCGAAATTGTTCCTTTGGGGGGGTATTGCAACTTTTGGCCATTTTGAAGCGAAATTGTTCCTTTGGGGGGGTATTGCAATTTTTTTTGCCATTTTGAGGCGAAATTGTTCCTTTGGGGGGGAATTGCAACTTTTGGCCATATTGAAGCGAAATTGTTCCTTTGGGGGGGGTATTGCAATTTTTTGCCATTTTGAAGCGAAATTGTTCCTTTGGGGGGGTATTGCAATTTTTTGCCATTTTGAGGCGAAATTGTTCCTTTGGGGGGGTATTGCAACTTTTGGCCATTTTGAAGCGAACTGTTCCTTTGGGGGGGTATTGCAACTTTTCGGCATTTTGAGGCGAAATTGTTCCTTTGGGGGGGTATTGCAACTTTTGGCCATTTTGAAGCGAAATTGTTCCTTTGGGGGGGTATTGCAATTTTTTGCCATTTTGAGGCGAAATTGTTCCTTTGGGGGGGTATTGCAACTTTTGGCCATTTTGAAGCGAAATTGTTCCTTTGGGGGGGTATTGCAACTTTTCGGCATTTTGAGGCGAAATTGTTCCTTTGGGGGGGTATTGCAATTTTTTGCCATTTTGAGGCGAAATTGTTCCTTTGGGGGGGAATTGCAACTTTTGGCCATTTTGAAGCGAAATTGTTCCTTTCGGGGGGTATTGCAACTTTTCGGCATTTTGAGGCGAAATTGTTCCTTTGGGGGGTATTGCAATTTTTTTTCCATTTTGAGGCGAAATTGTTCCTTTGGGGGGGTATTGCAACTTTTGGCCATTTTGAAGTAAAATTGTTCTTTTCGGGGGGTATTGCAACTTTTCGGCATTTTGAAGCGAAATTGTTCCTTTGGGGGGGTATTGCAACTTTTGGCCATTTTGAAGCGAAATTGTTCCTTTGGGGAGGTATTGCAATTTTTTTTTTCATTTTGAGGCGAAATTGTTCCTTTGGGGGGGGTATTGCAACTTTTGGCCATTTTGAAGCGAAATTGTTCCTTTGGGGGGGTATTGCAACTTTTCGGCATTTTGAGGCGAAATTGTTCCTTTGGGGGGGGTATTGCAATTTTTTGACATTTTGAGGCGAAATTGTTCCTTTGGGGGGGTATTGCAACTTTTGGCCATTTTGAAGCGAAATTGTTCCTTTCGGGGGTATTGCAACTTTTCGGCATTTTGAGGCGAAATTGTTCCTTTGGGGGGGTATTGCAACTTTTGGCCATTTTGAAGCGAAATTGTTCCTTTGGGGGGTATTGCAATTTTTTGCCATTTTGAGGCGAAATTGTTCCTTTGGGGGGGTATTGCAACTTTTGGCCATTTTGAAGCGAAATTGTTCCTTTGGGGGGGTATTGCAATTTTTTTTTGCCATTTTGAGGCGAAATTGTTCCTTTGGGGGGGAATTGCAACTTTTGGCCATATTGAAGCGAAATTGTTCCTTTGGGGGGGTATTGCAATTTTTTGCCATTTTGAGGCGAAATTGTTCCTTTTGGGGGGTATTGCAACTTTTGGCCATTTTGAAGCGAATTGTTCCTTTGGGGGGGTATTGCAACTTTTGGCCATTTTGAAGCGAAATTGTTCCTTTGGGGGGGTATTGCAATTTTTTGCCATTTTGAGGCGAAATTGTTCCTTTGGGGGGGTATTGCAACTTTTGGCCATTTTGAAGCGAAATTTTTCCTTTGGGGGGGTATTGCAACTTTTCGGCATTTTGAGGCGAAATTGTTCCTTTGGGGGGGTATTGCAATTTTTTGCCATTTTGAGGCGAAATTGTTCCTTTGGGGGGGTATTGCAACTGTTCCTTTGGGGGGATATTGCAATTTTTTGCCATTTTGAGGCGAAATTGTTCCTTTGGGGAGGTATTGCAACTTTTGGCCTTTTTGAGGCGAAATTGTTCCTTTTGGGGGGTATTGCAACTTTTGGCCATTTTTAAGCGAAATTGTTCCTTTGGGGGGGTATTGCAACTTTTCGGCATTTTGAGGCGAAATTGTTCCTTTGGGGGGGTATTGCAATTTTTTGCCATTTTGAGGCGAAATTGTTCCTTTGGGGGGGTATTGCAACTTTTGGCCATTTTGAAGCGAAATTGTTCCTTTGGGGGGGGTATTGCAACTTTTGGGCATTTTGAGGCGAAATTGTTCCTTGGAGGGGTATTGCAACTTTTGGCCATTTTGAAGCGAAATTGTTCCTTTGGGGGGTATTGCAATTTTTAACCATTTTGAGGCGAAATTGTTCCTTTGGGGGGGGTATTGCAACTTTTGGCCATTTTGAAGTGAAATTGTTCCTTTCGGGGGGTATTGCAACTTTTCAGCATTTTGAAGCGAAATTGTTCCTTTGGGAGGTATTGCAATTTTTTGCCATTTTGAGGCGAAATTGTTCCTTTGGAGGGGTATTGCAACTTTTGGCCATTTTGAAGCGAAATTGTTCCTTTGGGGGTATTGCAATTTTTTGCCATTTTGAGGCGAAATTGTTCCTTTCGGGGGGTATTGCAACTTTTGGCCATATTGAAGCGAAATTGTTCCTTTGGGGGGTTTTTACAATTTTTGGCCATTTTGAGGCGAAATTGTTCCTTTCGGGGGGTATTGCAACTTTTCGGCATTTTGAGGCGAAATTGTTCCTTTGGGGGGGTATTGCAACTTTTGGCCATTTTGAAGCGAAATTGTTCCTTTGGGGGGGTATTGCAATTTTTTGCCATTTTGAGGCGAAATTGTTCCTTTGGGGGGGTATTGCAACTTTTGGCCATTTTGAAGCGAAATTGTTCCTTTGGGGGGGTATTGCAACTTTTCGGCATTTTGAGGCGAAATTGTTCCTTTGGGGGGTATTGCAATTTTTTGCCATTTTGAGGCGAAATTGTTCCTTTGGGGGGGTATTGCAACTTTTGGCCATTTTGAAGCGAAATTGTTCCTTTCGGGGGGTATTGCAACTTTTCGGCATTTTGAGGCGAAATTGTTCCTTTGGGGGGGTATTGCAACTTTTGGCCATTTTGAAGCGAAATTGTTCCTTTGGGGGGGTATTGCAACTTTTCGGCTTTTTGAGGCGAAATTGTTCCTTTGGGGGGGTATTGCAATTTTTTGCCATTTTGAGGTGAAATTGTTCCTTTGGGGGGGTATTGCAACTTTTGGCCATTTTGAAGCGAAATTGTTCCTTTGGGGGGTATTGCAATTTTTTGCCATTTTGAGGCGAAATTGTTCCTTTGGGGGGGTATTGCAACTTTTGGCCATATTGAAGCGAAATTGTTCCTTTGGGGGGGTTTTGCAATTTTTAACCATTTTGAGGCGAAATTGTTCCTTTGGGGGGGTATTGCAACTTTTGGCCATTTTGAAGCGAAATTGTTCCTTTCGGGGGGTATTGCAACTTTTCAGCATTTTGAGGCGAAATTGTTCTTTTGGGGGGGTATTGCAATTTTTTGCCATTTTGAGGTGAAATTGTTCCTTTGGGGGGGTATTGCAACTTTTCGGCATTTTGAGGCGAAATTGTTCCTTTGGGGGGTATTGCAATTTTTTTTCCATTTTGAGGCGAAATTGTTCCTTTGGGGGGTATTGCAATTTTTTGCCATTTTGAGGCGAAATTGTTCCTTTGGGGGGGTATTGCAACTTTTCGGCATTTTGAGGCGAAATTGTTCCTTTGAGGGGGTATTGCAATTTTTTGCCATTTTGAGGTGAAATTGTTCCTTTGGGGGGGTATTGCAACTTTTGGCCATTTTGAAGCGAAATTGTTCCTTTGGGGGGTATTGCATTTTTTTGACATTTTGAGGCGAAATTGTTCCTTTGGGGGGGTATTGCAACTTTTGGCCATTTTGAAGCGAAATTGTTCCTTTCGGGGGGTATTGCAACTTTTCGGCATTTTGAGGCGAAATTGTTCCTTTGGGGGGGTATTGCAACTTTTGGCCATTTTGAAGCGAAATTGTTCCTTTGGGGGGGTATTGCAACTTTTCGGCATTTTGAGGCGAAATTGTTCCTTTGGGGGGGTATTGCAATTTTTTGCCATTTTGAGGCGAATTTGTTCCTTTGGGGGGGTATTGCAACTTTTGGCCATTTTGAAGCGAAATTGTTCCTTTGGGGGGGTATTGCAATTTTTTGCCATTTTGAGGCGAAATTGTTCCTTTGGGGGGGTATTGCAACTTTTGGCCATATTGAAGCGAAATTGTTCCTTTGGGGGGGTATTGCAATTTTTAACCATTTTGAGGCGAAATTGTTCCTTTGGGGGGGTATTGCAACTTTTGGCCATTTTGAAGCGAAATTGTTCCTTTCGGGGGGTATTGCAACTTTTCAGCATTTTGAGGCGAAATTGTTCCTTTGGGGGGGTATTGCAATTTTTTGCCATTTTGAGGTGAAATTGTTCCTTTGGGGGGGTATTGCATCTTTTCGGCATTTTGAGGCGAAATTGTTCCTTTGGGGGGTATTGCAATTTTTTTCCATTTTGAGGCGAAATTGTTCCTTTGGGGGGTATTGCAATTTTTTGCCATTTTGAGGCGAAATTGTTCCTTTGGGGGGGTATTGCAACTTTTGGCCATTTTGAAGCGAAATTGTTCCTTTGGGGGGAATTGCAATTTTTTTTTCATTTTGAGGCGAAATTGTTCCTTTGGGGGGGGAGGTATTGCAAATTTTGGCCATTTTAAAGCGAAATTGTTCCTTTGGGGGGGTATTGCAATTTTTTGCTATTTTGAGGCGAAATTGTTCCTTTGGGGGGGTATTGCAACTTTTCGGCATTTTGAGGCGAAATTGTTCCTTTGAGGGGGTATTGCAATTTTTTGCCATTTTGAGGTGAAATTGTTCCTTTGGGGGGTATTGCAACTTTTGGCCATTTTGAAGCGAAATTGTTCCTTTGGGGGGGTATTGCAGTTTTTGGCCTTTTTGAGGCGAAATTGTTCCTTTGGGGGGGTATTGCAACTTTTGGCCATTTTGAAGCGAAATTGTTCCTTTGGGGGGTATTGCAATTTTTTGCCATTTTGAGGCGAAATTGTTCCTTTGGGGGGGTATTGCAACTTTTGGCCATTTTGAAGCGAAATTGTTCCTTTGGGGGGGATTGCAATTTTTTTTTCATTTTGAGGCGAAATTGTTCCTTTGGGGGGGTATTGCAACTTTTGGCCATTTTGAAGCGAAATTGTTCCTTTGGGGGTTATTGCAACTTTTGGCCATTTTGAAGCGAAATTGTTCCTTTGGGGGGTATTGCATTTTTTTGCCATTTTGAGGCGAAATTGTTCCTTTGGGGGGGTATTGCAACTTTTGGCCATTTTGAAGCGAAATTGTTCCTTTGGGGGGGTATTGCAGTTTTTTGCCATTTTGAGGCGAAATTGTTCCTTTGGGGGTATTGCAACTTTTGGCCATTTTGAAGTGAAATTGTTCCTTTCGGGGGGTATTGCAACTTTTCAGCATTTTGAAGCGAAATTGTTCCTTTGGGGGGGTATTGCAATTTTTTGCCATTTTGAGGCGAAATTGTTCCTTTGGGGGGGTATTGCAATTTTTTGCCATTTTGAGGCGAAAGTGTTCCTTTGGGGGTGTATTGCAACTTTTGGCCATTTTGAAGCGAAATTGTTCCTTTGGGGGGGTATTGCAATTTTTTGCCATTTTGAGGCGAAATTGTTCCTTTCGGGGGGTATTGCAACTTTTGGCCATATTGAAGCGAAATTGTTCCTTTCGGGGGGTATTGAAACTAGAGTTGAGCGCGGTTCGTGGTTCGTGGTTCTCCAGTTCTAGGCTCGAGTGATTTTTGGGCTGTTCGAGATCGAACTAGAACTCGAGCTTTTTGCTAAAAGCTCGATAGTTCTAGATACGTTCGAGAACGGTTCTAGCAGCAAAAAGCAGGGCTTTTTACAGCTACAGTGAGCAGGAGCCATCGCTGGCAGCCTGCCACAAGCTGGTAACCAAGATAAACATCGGGTATCCAAGCAAAGCGCTTTGGTTAGTAACCCGATGTTTATCTTAGTTACGTGCAGGAAGCCCACACTTTCCCGCTCAGCTCACTCCGCCCCCTCCTGCCCGCGGCATGTACACATACATACACATACACAAACACACACACACACACACATCCACACCCCCCCCCCCCCGCCCGCCCGCCCGCCCGCTCGCTCGCTCGCTCGGCTTACCTGCGGTGATGAAGTCCCGCCATCCCGACCTCAGCGCTGTCACTGTCCTCCATGGCCGCCGCTTGTCACATCACCTATCGCTTCCGACCCGAGACTGACACTGGCGGTGACGTCACGGACCTCTCGCGATACTTGATGTGAAGGCGCCGGTCATTGACCTCAGTGACAGGGGCTGTCAGTGTGCTGGAGATCAGCGCAGGTAATGTACCTCACTGACAGCAGCACTTGTCACCCCCCTGCAGTGACCTGGGCTGACCCATTGATGTTAGCTCAGGTCACTGCACTGCTCTCCCAGCCAATGGGGAACATCCTGCTCTTCATTGACTGGGACAGTGTGCATCGTCATGGCAACCCCTTGGATTACACCAGACCTGGATTTGTTTTTCAATCTAATAAATTGGTTAAAGAGGGAATGTTTTGGGGAGTGTTTTTTCAAATAAAAATGTGTTTGTCGTCTATTTTTTTTTTATTACTGACTGGGTTGGTGATGTCGGGTATCTGATAGACGCCTGACCTCACCAACCCCAGGGCTTGATGCCAGGTGACATTACACATCTGGTATTAACCCCAAATATTACCCCGTTTGCCACCGCACCAGGGCGCGGGATGAGCTGGGGCGAAGCACCAGGATTGGCGCATCTAATGGATGCGCCACTTCTGGGGCGGCTGCGGCCTGCTATTTTTAGGCTGGGGAGATTCCAATAACCATGGACCTCCCTAGTCTGAGAATATCAGGCCCCAGCTGTCTGCTTTACCTTGGCTGGTGATCCAATTTTGGGGGACCCCTAAGTGTTTTTTTTTTTAATTATTTATTTAATTTAAAATAACAGCGTGGGGTGCCCTCAGTTTTGGATTACCAGCCAAGGTGAGGTTGCCAGCTGTGGTCTGCAGGCTGCAGCCGTCTGCTTTACCCTAGCTGGCTACAAAACTAGGGGGAACCCTATGTCATTTTTTTTCATTTTTTTGGCTAAATACAAAGCTAAGCACCCCTTAGTGCCACATGAAAGGTACCAAAGGGTGTTCCACTTTTTCTCCATTTTTTTCTCCACTTTCTCTCCACTTTTTCTCCACTTTTTCTCCATTTTTTTCTCCACTTATTCTCCACTTTTTCTCCTCTTATTCTCCACTTTTTCTCCACTTTTTCTCCACTTTTTCTCCTCTTATTCTCCACTTTTTCTCCACTTTTTCTCCATTTTTTTTCTCCACTTTCTCCACTTTTTCTCCACTTTTTTCTCCACTTTTTCTCCTCTTATGCTCCACTTTTTCTCCTCTTAATCTCCACTTTTTCTCCACTTTTTCTCCACTTTTTCTCCACTTTTTTCTCCACTTTTTCTCCTCTTATGCTCCACTTTTTCTCCACTTTTTCTCCACTTTTTCTCCACTTTTTCTCCACTTTTTCTCCACTTTTTCTCCTCTTAATCTCCACTTTTTCTCCTCTTATGCTCCACTTTTTCTCCACTTTTTCTCTACTTTTTCTCCACGTTTTCTCCACTTTTTTCTCCACTTTTTCTCCTCTTATGCTCCACTTTTTCTCCACTTTTTCTCCACTTTTTCTCCACTTTTTCTCCACGTTTTCTCCACGTTTTCTCCACTTTTTTCTCCACTTTTTCTCCTCTTATGCTCCACTTTTTCTCCACTTTTTCTCCTCTTAATCTCCACTTTTTCTCCACTTTTTCTCCACTTTTTCTCCACTTTTTCTCCACTTTTTCTCCACTTTTTTCTCCACTTTTTTCTCCACTTTTTCTCCACTTTTTCTCCTCTTATGCTCCACTTTTTCTCCACTTTTTCTCCACTTTTTCTCCACTTTTTCTCCACGTTTTCTCCACGTTTTCTCCACTTTTTTCTCCACTTTTTCTCCTCTTATGCTCCACTTTTTCTCCACTTTTTCTCCTCTTAATCTCCACTTTTTCTCCACTTTTTCTCCACTTTTTCTCCACTTTTTCTCCACTTTTTCTCCACTTTTTTCTCCACTTTTTCTCCTCTTATGCTCCACTTTTTCTCCACTTTTTCTCCACTTTTTCTCCTCTTATGCTCCACTTTTTCTCCACTTTTTCTCCACTTTTTCTCCACTTTTTCTCCTCTTATGCTCCACTTTTTCTCCACTTTCTCTCCACTTTTTCTCCACTTTTTCTCCACTTTCTCTCCACTTTTTCTCCACTTTTTCTCCATTTTTTTCTCCACTTATTCTCCACTTTTTCTCCTCTTATTCTCCACTTTTTCTCCACTTTTTCTCCACTTTTTCTCCACTTTTTCTCCTCTTATTCTCCACTTTTTCTCCACTTTTTCTCCACTTTTTCTCCATTTTTTTTCTCCACTTTCTCCACTTTTTCTCCACTTTTTTCTCCACTTTTTCTCCTCTTATGCTCCACTTTTTCTCCTCTTAATCTCCACTTTTTCTCCACTTTTTCTCCACTTTTTCTCCACTTTTTTCTCCACTTTTTCTCCTCTTATGCTCCACTTTTTCTCCACTTTTTCTCCACTTTTTCTCCACTTTTTCTCCACTTTTTCTCCACTTTTTCTCCTCTTAATCTCCACTTTTTCTCCTCTTATGCTCCACTTTTTCTCCACTTTTTCTCTACTTTTTCTCCACGTTTTCTCCACTTTTTTCTCCACTTTTTCTCCTCTTATGCTCCACTTTTTCTCCACTTTTTCTCCACTTTTTCTCCACTTTTTCTCCACGTTTTCTCCACGTTTTCTCCACTTTTTTCTCCACTTTTTCTCCTCTTATGCTCCACTTTTTCTCCTCTTAATCTCCACTTTTTCTCCACTTTTTCTCCACTTTTTCTCCACTTTTTCTCCACTTTTTTCTCCACTTTTTCTCCACTTTTTCTCCTCTTATGCTCCACTTTTTCTCCACTTTTTCTCCACTTTTTCTCCACTTTTTCTCCACGTTTTCTCCACGTTTTCTCCACTTTTTTCTCCACTTTTTCTCCTCTTATGCTCCACTTTTTCTCCACTTTTTCTCCTCTTAATCTCCACTTTTTCTCCACTTTTTCTCCACTTTTTCTCCACTTTTTCTCCACTTTTTCTCCACTTTTTTCTCCACTTTTTCTCCTCTTATGCTCCACTTTTTCTCCACTTTTTCTCCACTTTTTCTCCACTTTTTCTCCTCTTATGCTCCACTTTTTCTCCACTTTTTCTCCACTTTTTTCTCCACTTTTTCTCCTCTTATGCTCCACTTTTTCTCCACTTTTTCTCCACTTTTTCTCCTCTTATTCTCCACTTTTTCTCCACTTTTTCTCCACTTTTTCTCCACTTTTTCTCCATTTTTTTCTCCACTTTCTCCACTTTTTCTCCACTTTTTTCTCCACTTTTTCTCCTCTTATGCTCCACTTTTTCTCCTCTTAATCTCCACTTTTTCTCCACTTTTTCTCCACTTTTTCTCCACTTTTTCTCCACTTTTTCTTTACTTTTTCTCCACTTTTTTCTCCACTTTTTCTCCACTTTTTCTCCTCTTATGCTCCACTTTTTCTCCACTTTTTCTCCACTTTTTCTCCACTTTTTCTCCTCTTATGCTCCACTTTTTCTCCACTTTTTCTCCACTTTTTCTCCACTTTTTCTCCTCTTATGCTCCACTTTTTCTCCACTTTTTCTCCACTTTTTTCTCCACTTTTTCTCCACTTTTTCTCCACTTATTCTCCACTTATTCTCCACTTTTTCTCCTCTTATTCTCCACTTTTTCTCCACTTTTTCTCCACTTTTTCTCCTCTTATTCTCCACTTTTTCTCCACTTTTTCTCCACTTTTTCTCCATTTTTTTCTCCACTTTCTCCACTTTTTCTCCACTTTTTTCTCCACTTTTTCTCCTCTTATGCTCCACTTTTTCTTCTCTTAATCTCCACTTTTTCTCCACTTTTTCTCCACTTTTTCTCCACTTTTTCTCCACTTTTTCTCCACTTTTTCTCCTCTTAATCTCCACTTTTTCTCCTCTTATGCTCCACTTTTTCTCCACTTTTTCTCCACTTTTTCTCCACTTTTTCTCCACTTTTTCTCCTCTTATGCTCCACTTTTTCTCCACTTTTTCTCCTCTTAATCTCCACTTTTTCTCCTCTTATGCTCCACTTTTTCTCCACCTTTTCTCCACTTTTTCTCCTCTTATGCTCCACTTTTTCTCCACTTTTTCTCCACTTTTTCTCCTCTTATGCTCCACTTTTTCTCCACTTTTTCTCCACTTTTTCTCCACTTTTTTCTCCACTTTTTCTCCTCTTATGCTCCACTTTTTCTCCACTTTTTCTCCACTTTTTCTCCACTTATGCTCCACTTTTTCTCCACTTTTTCTCCACTTTTTTCTCCACTTTTTCTCCTCTTAATCTCCACTTTTTCTCCACTTTTTCTCCACTTTTTCTCCACTTTTTCTCCACTTTTTCTCCACTTTTTTCTCCACTTTTTTCTCCACTTTTTCTCCACTTTTTCTCCTCTTATGTTCCACTTATTCTCCACTTTTTCTCCACTTTTTCTCTACTTTTTCTATGGTCGGTCTACCCATTAGCTCTGCCATGCATAGTGTAGCTCTACACCTACTGCACATGTTACTTTATGATTGACATCTCTTTCGTACCAGAGCTGTCTAAGTCTACTCTGACCCCATATTTGTCATTACTATATTGTCCTTGTACTGTATTATGACATTTGTATCATGTGTTTCATTTCTTGCTGTGTTGCAATTTTTTGCTGCATCCCAATTGTACCTCTACATTGTTCGAGTTTATGTTATTGTTCTCTCACTCTTATGTGATACTGATTATTGTCATTTTTCATGATTACATGCAGATAAGTCCAATCTGACGAAGGCTCAGGCCGAAACGTCATTTGTAACTTGTTTTGGACAAAAACATATATGCTTATGAAAAAAAAATTTTCTTAATACGGACCAATAAAGAGTGATTTTGCATTACTATCCGTTGTGACTTACTGACTTAGTCTGGGAGATATAGAGTGCCGAGGTTACTCACTAATTTTATCTATTATTACCTCTGAGCACCTATATACCAGTGAGCAGAGCTTCCTCTACAGTAGTTCTCCTGATTAGGCATGCCCTTACCTCATGAGCAGGGCATTGCAGCTTTGGTAGCAATCATTACGACATGGACTCTGCTGCTGTGGACCCGGGGAGAGTGAGTGCAGATTCATTGCACCCACACTCCTCACATGAAGGGTCCGCACTCCTAGAAAATGGGGGATATGTTCCCTGAGTGTCTCCCCCCCATATTCTAGACGGTCCAGAGTCGTCGTGGGACCCCTTTATTTTTTTTCTTACAATAAATTGGTGAAAGAGGAAATGTTTTGGGGACTGTTTTTTCAAATAAATTTCTTTTGTCGATTTTTTGTTTTTGTTAGTACTGACAGTTTATGATGTTGGGTATCTAATAGACGCCATGACATCACAAACTGCTGGGCTTGATCTCAGGTGACTTTACAGCTAGTATCAACCCGATTTATTACCCCGTTTGCCACTGCACCAGGGCACGGGATGAGCTGGGGTGAAGCGCCAGGATTGGCGCATCTAGTGGATGCGCCACGTCTGGGGTGCCTGCGGCCTGCTATTTTTAGGCTGTGAAGGCCCAATAACTATGGACCTTCCCACCCTGAGAATACCAGACCACAGCTGTCCGCTTTACCTTGGCTGGTGATCCAATTTGGGGGGTCCCCTACTTTTATTGTGTAATTATTAATATTTATAAAATAATTATAAAAAAGAGCCTGAGGGGACCTCCACATTGGATCCCCAACCACGGTAAAGCTGCCAGCTGTGGTTTTCAGGCTACAGCCGTCTGCTTTACCCTAGCTGGCTATCAAAAATGGGGGGACCCAACGTAATTTTTTTTTTTAACTATTTTTTAAATAGAAAAAATTAATGGGCTTCCCTGTATTTTGATTGCCAACCAAGGTAACGGCAGGCAGATGGGGGTGGCAACCCATAGCTGTCTGCTTTATCTGCGCTGAGAATCAAAAATACCGCGGAGCGCTACGTCATTTTTTTAAAGATTTATTTTTACAGCACTGTGATGTCCAGCAATCAAAATACAGGGAAGCCCATTTTATTTTTAGTTATTTAAATAAATAATTAAAAAAAATATATGTTAGCTCCCACTGCATTTTTTGTATTGCTAGCTAAGGGTAATCCAAGCAGCTACTGGCTGCTAACCCCCACTGCTTGGTGTTACCTTCACTGGCAATGGAAAATCCAGGGAAGCATTTTTTTTTTTTTTTTGCCAAAAAGCTACAAAAAAAGGACGTGAGCTACGCCATATTTTTGTATGCTAGCCAGGTATAGCAGGCAGGTGCTGGAAGAGTTGGATACAGCGCCAGAAGATGGCGCTTCTATGAAAATGCCATTTTCTGAGGTGGCTGCAGACTGCAATTCGCAGCAGTGGGGCCCAGAAAGCTCAGGCCAACCGGTGGTGCGGATTCCAATCCCAGCTGCCTAGTTGTACCTGGCTGGACACAAAAATGGGGCAAAGCCTACGTCATTTGTTTTCTAATTATTTCATGAAATTCATGAAATAATAAAAAAAGGGCTTCCCTTTATTTTTGGTTCCCAGCCGGGTACAAATAGGCAACTGGGGGTTGGGGGCAGCCGTACCTGCCTGCTGTACCTGGCTAGCATACAAAAATATGGCGAAGCCACATAATTTTTTCAGGGGGCAAAAAACTTCTGCATACAGTCCTGGATGGAGTATGCTGAGCCTTGTAGTTCTGCAGCTGCTGTCTGTCTGTATGGAGAAGAGCAGACAGCAGCTGCAGAACTACAAGGCTCAGCATACTCCATCCAGGACTGTATGCAGAAGTTTTTTGCCCACCAAAAAAATGACGTGGGCTTCGCCATATTTTTGTATGCTAGCCAGGTACAGCTGGCAGCCACGGGCTGCCTCCAACCCCCAGTTGCCTATTTGTACCCGGCTGGGAACCAAAAATATAGGGAAGCCCGTTTTTTTTAATTATTTCACTTATTTCATGAAATAATTAAAAAACAAATGACGTGGGCTTCGCCCTATTTTTGTGTCCAGCCGGGTACAACTAGGCAGCTGGGGATTGGAATCCGCAGCACAGGTTAGCCTGAGGTTTGTGGGCGCCTCTGCTGCGGATTTCAGTCCGCAGCCGTCCCAGAAAATGGCGCTCTCATAGAAGCGCCATCATCTGGCGCTGTATCCAACTCTTCCAACAGCCCTGGAGCCGGGTGGCTTGTTGGGTAATCATGAGTTAATACTGGCTTTGTTTTACCAGCCAGTATTAAGCCAGAGATTCTTAATGTCAGGCACGTTTGACCCGGCCATTAAGAATCTCCAATAAAGGGTTAAAAAAAGACACCACACAGAGAAAAAATACTTTAATAGAAATAAATACACAGACACATTAGAGACTACATCTTTATTACCCCTGTCAGCCCTCCACGATCCTGCTCTTCTGTCTTCTTTCTTTCTAGTGTAGTAGTAGTGACGATTGTAGTGAGGGGCATCACTTGGGGCTGGGGAACCTCCATCCTAACTACAATGCTCACTACAATCGGGAAGCAGCGTGCAGCCTTCATTCCGTGAGTGATCACTGCTGGCTGCTAGCGGTAACGCTGACAGACGCGTTACCATAGCAACGGTGCTCCCGGAGCCGCGGTTAGCGGTGACGTCACCGCTAACTGCGTTGCTATGGCAACGGTGATCTCCGTTAATGACCGGCTGTGTCAGCCGGTCCCTAACGGAACGGGGAGTCGACCGTGTGCTAGAGCATGTCGCCGGTACACGGCGATACACATATGTGCACCGTGTACCGGAGAGATGCACTCGCAGGTCCTACATGACGTGTCATAGTCATGTGACCAGTCTGTAGCCAATGAGATAATAGCCACGTGACTGGTCACATGGCTATTTTGACGTCACGATAGGTCCTGCTTCTCTGCTGGCAGTGCAGGTCACCGGGAGGATTCAGCGATCATCGGATGGAATAGCGGCAGGAGACGGAGTGCAGAAGGGATCGCGAGGACCGGTAAGTGTTATGGCAATGTTTATTAACTGTTTGTGTACATGTATAATGCATTTTTATGTGTTTGTGATTGCCTCCCATTATAGCCTATACGTTCGAGTTCGGTTCGTCGAACGTTCGACGAACCGAACTCGAACGGGACCCCCGTTCGGCGAACCGGCCTCGAGCCGAACCGGGACCGGTTCGCTCATCTCTAATTTTGAGGCGAAATTGTTCCTTTCGGAGGGTATTGCAACTTTTCGGCATTTTGAGGCGAAATTGTTCCTTTGGGGGGGGTTTTGCAACTTTTGGCCATTTTGAAGCGAAATTGTTCCTTTGGGGGGTATTGCAATTTTTTGCCATTTTGAGGCGAAATTGTTCCTTTGGGGGGGGTATTGCAACTTTTGGCCATTTTGAAGCGAAATTGTTCCTTTGGGGGGGTATTGCAACTTTTCGGCATTTTGAGGCGAAATTGTTCCTTTGGGGGGGTATTGCAATTTTTTGCCATTTTGAAGCGAAATTGTTCCTTTGGGGGGGTATTGCAACTTTTGGCCATTTTGAAGCGAAATTGTTCCTTTCGGGGGGTATTGCAACTTTTCGGCATTTTGAGGCGAAATTGTTCCTTTGGGGGGTATTGCAACTTTTGGCCATTTTGAAGCGAAATTGTTCCTTTGGGGGGGTATTGCAACTTTTCGGCATTTTGAGGCGAAATTGTTCCTTTGGGGGGGTATTGCAATTTTTTGCCATTTTGAGGCGAAATTGTTCCTTTGGGGGGGTATTGCAACTTTTGGCCATTTTGAAGCGAAATTGTTCCTTTGGGGGGGTATTGCAATTTTTTGCCGTTTTGAGGCGAAATTGTTCCTTTGGGGGGTATTGCAACTTTTGGCCATTTTGAAGCGAAATTGTTCCTTTCGGGGGGTATTGCAACTTTTCGACATTTTGAGGCGAAATTGTTCCTTTGGGGGGGTATTGCAATTTTTTGCCATTTTGAGGCGAAATTGTTTCTTTGGGGGGGTATTGCAACTTTTGGCCATTTTGAAGCGAAATTGTTCCTTTCGGGGGGTATTGCAATTTTTTGCCATTTTGAGGCGAAATTGTTCCTTTGGGGGGGTATTGCAACTTTTGGCCATATTGAAGCGAAATTGTTCCTTTGGGGGGGTATTGCAATTTTTAACCATTTTGAGGCGAAATTGTTCCTTTGGGGGGGTATTGCAACTTTTGGCCATTTTGAAGCGAAATTGTTCCTTTCGGGGGGTATTGCAACTTTTCAGCATTTTGAGGCGAAATTGTTCCTTTGGGGGGGTATTGCAATTTTTTTTCCATTTTGAGGCGAAATTGTTCCTTTGAGGGGGTATTGCAATTTTTTGCCATTTTGAGGTGAAATTGTTCCTTTGGGGGGGTATTGCAACTTTTGGCCATTTTGAAGCGAAATTGCTCCTTTGGGGGGTATTGCATTTTTTTGCCATTTTGAGGCGAAATTGTTCCTTTGGGGGGGTATTGCAACTTTTGGCCATTTTGAAGCGAAATTGTTCCTTTGGGGGGGTATTGAAATTTTTTGCCATTTTGAGGCGAAATTGTTCCTTTGGGGGGGTATTGCAGTTTTTGGCCTTTTTGAGGCGAAATTGTTCCTTTGGGGGGGTATTGCAACTTTTGGCCATTTTGAAGCGAAATTGTTCCTTTGGGGGGTATTGCAATTTTTTGCCATTTTGAGGCGAAATTGTTCCTTTGGGGGGGTATTGCAACTTTTGGCCATTTTGTAGCGAAATTGTTCCTTTGGGGGGGATTGCAATTTTTTTTTCATTTTGAGGCGAAATTGTTCCTTTGGGGGGGTATTGCAAATTTTGGCCATTTTGAAGCGAAATTGTTCCTTTGGGGGGGTATTGCAATTTTTTGCCATTTTGAGGCGAAATTGTTCCTTTGGGGGGTATTGCAACTTTTCGGCATTTTGAGGCGAAATTGTTCCTTTGGGGGGGTATTGCAATTTTTTGCCATTTTGAGGTGAAATTGTTCCTTTGGGGGGGTATTGCAACTTTTGGACATTTTGAAGCGAAATTGTTCCTTTGGGGGGTATTGCTATTTTTTGCCATTTTGAGGCGAAATTGTTCCTTTGGGGGGGTATTGCAACTTTTGGCCATTTTGAAGCGAAATTGTTCCTTTGGGGGGGTATTGCAATTTTTTGCCATTTTGAGGCGAAATTGTTCCTTTGGGGGGGTATTGCAACTTTTGGCCTTTTTGAGGCGAAATTGTTCCTTTGGGAGGGTATTGCAACTTTTGGCCATTTTGAAGCGAAATTGTTCCTTTGGGGGTTATTGCAACTTTTGGCCATTTTGAAGCGAAATTGTTCCTTTGGGGGGTATTGAAACAGCAGAAAAAAAGTCTTTAAATTTGCCTTATATTACATCATATCCCATGGCCCAAGAACCACCAACACCAAAGTAAGTTGCACATAGAAAAACTTTAATTGGTTGGGTCAAGCATATAAATATTACATGGGATATAAAAATTGTGACAAGTAAGAAGGTTAAATGACACATAAGAGCGAATAAAGAACCCCATGTGGGGCTGCATGGATCAAATTAGGTGCACACAAAAGGGTGTACTCCCAGCAGGGCCAGTGTAAGTGCCTTTTACAAAACGCAGGTTCACCTAATCAAGAACTCTAGGCACATTACAAATAAATGAACAGGAATATATTCCCAGCAGAGCCAGTGTAAGTGCCTATACAAAAGATAAATTCACAGTCAGTGACAGAATAACACTTTAATAGATGACAATAGGCATGTTACTCACACACATCATCCGGTGAACAGGGATATGTTCCCAGCAAGGTCAGTGTAAATGCCATTGCAATAAACAGGTTCACAGTAAGTGATAGAGTAACACTTAAGTATATGAACATAGGCACACTGCCCAGGCATCTAGTCCAATGGACAGGGATATATTCCCAGCAGGGCCAGTGTACGTGCCTATATCATAAACAGGTTCACAGCAAATGACAGAGTAACACTTTAGTGCATGACAATAGGCACATTACACAAACACATGGTCCAGCGAACAGGGAAGTATTCCCAGCAAAACCAATGTAAGTGCCTTTCCAAGTTCACAGTAATGACAGGATAACACTTAGTACATAATCATAGGCCCGTGAATCCACGTGGCAAACTCAATTGAAAAAGGTTTTTGACACAGAGGGCGAAGTGGACAATTCAGTGGATTCAAGAAATCATAGGGAGCTTTGCAACCAAGTCAAATCATTGTTCAACCGCAGAATGAGACTCTGGTGGAACAAGGCCTTCATGCAGCGCTATGTTGATCGGGGGTTAATACCTAGAGGGCTTAGGGTACAGGTCTTTCCCTCTTTCAGTGTCACGGATGAGACGTTTAAAAGGGACTGGGAGGAAGCAGCTTCTGCTTGCTCCAGGTCCTTTATGGGGCTTCTTATTAATAACAATGAGGCCTCTCTCCGTGCCATTGATGAGGAGATTTCTGTGTTACAAGACCGGACCACGAAGGAACTCACCCCCGCTGAGTTATCGAATTTCCATGAGACATTGAATAAGGAGTTTGTTAAATGGGAAAAGGAGTTGGTCTCTACCAAAACAAAAAAATATCAACGTGACGTTACTGATTATAAAAACCAGCAGGTGTATCGATGGAAGGGGACAACACGCCGGAGGAGACATTTTGTCGGACTCCCTAACTCCGTATCGGCCTCCTCCATCTCCTCAATGGAGGATGAAAGCTCTACATCTCAGGCTTCATCTAGACCTGTAACGAGAGGTTTTTCGGGTAAAAATAGACCCGATAAAACACCCCCAGCCCCTGGAAAATCTACCTTGGGAGCAATTCCAAAGAAGGGCAATTCCAACCAACGTGAGGTGATTAACTTGTCTCAGGTCCAACTGTCTGATGACCAGATTGAGGTCCTAAAATTAGGTTTAACCTTTGTACCTGATTGTAGTTTTGATCTTTTTACAGTCGCTAAGGACCTGAATCTGTTCCTCAGAAAGGTGGTTCTCCATAAAATACACGCTAGAGGATCCAGTCTGAATCCCTGTACCATGGAGAGGGAGGAGGAGGCTGTGCGGATACTTGAAGAATTGGAGGGACAGGCATCTGGTGAGTTGGATAATATTTTTCCTACATGTTTGTACCCGCGCTCCACCACGTTCCCCCCATTTTCGCTGTGCCCTCAGGTCCAAGTCTTCCATGACCTAGTTATGGGTGACTTGAGATCTCTCTCCAAGAGAGTAAAAAATAACAACCTTTCTGTTAAACATCGACGGGCCCTTGAGGAATTAAGGAAAATGGAGGGAGTAATCATTAAACCGGCGGACAAGGGGGGTAACGTGGTGGTCTGGCCATCTGCCATGTACGAGCGGGAGGTATATAAACAACTAAGAAATGCAGACTTTTACCAGATGCTGCCCTCTAATCCAACTAGTGTTTTCCTCACCCAGCTGATGCTCATACTCGAGAATGCTCTTGCCTCAGGTACCATTACTAAAAAGATGTATGATGGTCTCCTTCCAGATATGCCGGTAACACCCACGTTCTACCTCTTGCCTAAAATACATAAAAACCCTCGGGTTCCCCCTGGACGTCCGATTGTCTCTGGCATCGGAGGGCTATGCGATGCAGTATGCAAATTTATCGATTTCTATCTCCAACCTTTGGTTGAGACGCTGCCCTCCCATGTCAGAGACACTTCGGACGTCCTTAGGAGGATTGATGGCTTGACGGTTGAGCGTGGGATTTTGCTGGCGACTCTGGATGTCGAGACCTTATACACGAATATCTGTCACGAGCACGGCCTGCAGGCAGTTGAGTATTTCCTGGGTATGAGCAACTGGGCACCACCATTACAACACCTGATTCTGGAATTATTGGAGTTCGTACTGACGCACAACGCCTTCACCTTCGGTGAGCGGTTCTTCCTCCAGCGGCGCGGCACTGCGATGGGGGCGGCTTGCGCGCCGTCGTACGCAAACCTCTTCCTGGGATACTGGGAGAGGGAGGTTTTCGGCGACGGCGTGCCGGTCAGCTCCCATGTGCAGTGCTGGCTCCGCTTCATCGATGACATCTTTGTCATCTGGGGGGGGACCGCCCCGGAGCTTGAGGGCTTTGTGCGCCACTTGAACTCCAATTCTTATAACATCTACCTCACTTATCAGGCTGATCCGACTAGGGTCGATTTTTTGGACATTGGCATTTCCATTAATGATCAGGGTCTTCTGACCACTGACATCTATCGGAAACCCTCCTCTGTGAATGCTTTGTTACACGCATCTTCTGGCCATCCGCATTCGACCATCAATGCTATCCCTACTGGGCAATTTATCCGTTTGAAACGGATTTGCTCAGAGACGGATACATTTGAGGGTAGGGCCAGTGAGATGCGTGATAGATTCAGGGAGAGAGGGTACAGCTCCAGATCCATTAAAAAGGCCTATAGTCGGGCTAAAGTAGCTCCGAGAGACCGACTTCTTTTACGTTTCAATCCTGATAAGACGAAGCCTGCTGAACCGAAGGTGCGTTTTATCTCCTCATTCAACCGTCAATGGGATCATATTCGTGGCATATTAACTAAGCACTGGTCTGTCTTACAAACGGAACCTGTGCTGAAAGATATGCTTCCAGACCGACCCCTCATGACGGCACGTCGGGGCCGGAGCCTACGTGATATGTTGGTCCACAGCCACTATGTGGCACAAAAGAAACCACCATTTATGATGGGACGTTCTATCTGTGGATCATTTCCATGTGGCTCATGCATTGCGTGCCGTCACGGTAACATCATCAGGGCAACATCCTTTGCCTCCTCGGACGGCTCCAAAACATTCGAGATCCGGCAATATATTTCTTGCAGTAGCACGGGCGTAATTTATTACGCTACGTGCGCTTGCGACTTAATATATGTCGGACTCACTAGTCGTGAATTGCGGGTCCGGACGAGGGAGCATACTAGGGACATCATCGCGGCTAAAAAAGCGAAACCTGAGGATGTTGATTCCCTGAAGACCATCCCCCGCCATTTTAGGGTGCATCACGGGTCTGACCCCTCAAGCTTTAAGGTGAGGGGGATTGACCGTGTACACCTTGGATTGAGGGGTGGTAATATTCATAAGGTGTTGGCACGGGTTGAATGTCGTTGGATATTTCTCCTCGACACAGTGGCCCCTCGAGGTTTGAATGAGAGGCAGACCTTTAGTTCCTATTTATAATCCAGTAGGTCTCGTCTGCGTTTGACATATACCCCATTACGGGCAATATTTGTTTGGTTGCGGATCCCCTGTGATTGAATCTGCTTTGTACATAATGGTTTTTATAAATATTTTTTTAACTGGATTCTTTGTGTCCTCTTTTTTCTACAGTTGTCTACGTTTGTGCTCTTGGTGCAATATTTCTCTGTGTCACTAACCTGGTGGTCTGCCTGCATTGGAGAATGAGTTGGGAAGGAATACAGTATATCCTGATCGTCTATATGAGATTGTTCACTGGACTGCGTCTTACTGTTTAATATGTTGTTATATGCATGAATAATGTCCTTACGCTCTATGTATACAGTACTGGATGTAATTATGATGTAATTATATGTATTCTTATCCCTCTATAGTGCTATGCACTTTGTATGATTCCCAATGCGATTTGCCCTTTCTTTTGCCAGGAGTAGACATGGCATTTGCAGCTTTACTTCCTGTTTGCGGCTCTGCACATGTGCAGTGTGTGTGGCTCTCCTTGAAGTGTCCCCTGGGTAATATTGACGTCATCAAAGGGGTTTTCCCTGGCCCAGGTGATGCTGGAGTAGCCGCCCACGCCTGCTCAGTGTGCCTTAGTGCTTTGTAGCAGCGACAGGTGCAGCAAATGATCTAATATACACTAGTGTATAAATGCAACCATTTCCCTCCTTTTGTCCATGGTCCCCTGAGGAAGTCATCACGAAATACGTATTGGGACTTTTTTCCCCTTGTGTGACTGCATGTGAGTGCTATAATTGGTGGAATATCCACCGGGCTATGTGTTTGGGTAATGTGCCTATGATTATGTACTAAGTGTTATCCTGTCATTACTGTGAACTTGGAAAGGCACTTACATTGGTTTTGCTGGGAATACTTCCCTGTTCGCTGGACCATGTGTTTTTGTAATGTGCCTATTGTCATGCACTAAAGTGTTACTCTGTCATTTGCTGTGAACCTGTTTATGATATAGGCACGTACACTGGCCCTGCTGGGAATATATCCCTGTCCATTGGACTAGATGCCTGGGCAGTGTGCCTATGTTCATATACTTAAGTGTTACTCTATCACTTACTGTGAACCTGTTTATTGCAATGGCATTTACACTGACCTTGCTGGGAACATATCCCTGTTCACCGGATGATGTGTGTGAGTAACATGCCTATTGTCATCTATTAAAGTGTTATTCTGTCACTGACTGTGAATTTATCTTTTGTATAGGCACTTACACTGGCTCTGCTGGGAATATATTCCTGTTCATTTATTTGTAATGTGCCTAGAGTTCTTGATTAGGTGAACCTGCGTTTTGTAAAAGGCACTTACACTGGCCCTGCTGGGAGTACACCCTTTTGTGTGCACCTAATTTGATCCATGCAGCCCCACATGGGGTTCTTTATTCGCTCTTATGTGTCATTTAACCTTCTTACTTGTCACAATTTTTATATCCCATGTAATATTTATATGCTTGACCCAACCAATTAAAGTTTTTCTATGTGCAACTTACTTTCGTGTTGGTGGTTCTTGGGCCATGGGATATGATGTAATATAAGGCAAATTTAAAGACTTTTTTTCTGCTGTTTCAATATGTCCCTGAAGTTGTTGTCTTTTACCTTATATAAGTCTGCTTTAACTGTCCTGGTTGTTGCTAATTTTCCTTTGGGGGGTATTGCATTTTTTTGCCATTTTGAGGCGAAATTGTTCCTTTGGGGGGGTATTGCAACTTTTGGCCATTTTGAAGCGAAATTGTTCCTTTGGGGGGTTTTTACAATTTTTGGCCGTTTTGAGGCGAAGTTGTTCCTTTCAGAGGGTATTGCAACTTTTCAGCATTTTGAAGCGAAATTGTTCCTTTGGGGGGGTATTGCAATTTTTTGCCATTTTGAGGCGAAATTGTTCCTTTGGGGGGGGGGTATTGCAATTTTTTGCCATTTTGAGACGAAATTGTTCCTTTGGGGGGGTATTGCAACTTTTGGCCATTTTGAAGCGAAATTGTTCCTTTGGGGGGTTTTTACAATTTTTGGCCATTTTGAGGCGAAATTGTTCCTTTCGGAGGGTATTGCAACTTTTCGGCATTTTGAGGCGAAATTGTTCCTTTGGGGGGGTATTGCAACTTTTGGCCATTTTGAAGCGAAATTGTTCCTTTGGGGGGGTATTGCAATTTTTTGCCATTTTGAGGCGAAATTGTTCCTTTGGGGGGTATTGCAACTTTTCGGCATTTTGAAGCGAAATTGTTCCTTTCGGGGGGTATTGCAACTTTTCGGCATTTTGAGGCGAAATTGTTCCTTTGGGGGGGTATTGCAACTTTTGGCCATTTTGAAGCGAAATTGTTCCTTTGGGGGGGTATTGCAATTTTTAACCATTTTGAGGCGAAATTGTTCCTTTGGGGGGTATTGCAATTTTTTTCCATTTTGAGGCGAAATTGTTCCTTTAGGGGGGTATTGCAAATTTTCGGCATTTTGAGGCGAAATTGTTCCTTTGGGGGGTATTGCAATTTTTTTTCCATTTTGAGGCGAAATTGTTCCTTTGGGGGGGTATTGCAACTTTTGGCCATTTTGAAGCGAAATTGTTCCTTTCGGGGGGTATTGCAACTTTTGGCCATTTTGAAGCGAAATTGTTCCTTTGGGGGGGTATTGCAATTTTTTGCCATTTTGAAGCGAAATTGTTCCTTTGGGGGGGTATTGCAACTTTTGGCCTTTTTGAGGCGAAATTGTTCCTTTGGGGGGGTATTGCAACTTTTGGCCATTTTGAAGCGAAATTGTTCCTTTTGGGGGGTATTGCAACTTTTCGGCATTTTGAGGCGAAATTGTTCCTTTGGGGGGGTATTGCAATTTTTTGCCATTTTGAGGCGAAATTGTTCCTTTGGGGGGGTATTGCAACTTTTCGGCATTTTGAGGCGAAATTGTTCCTTTGGGGGGGTATTGCAACTTTTGGCCATTTTGAAGCGAAATTGTTCCTTTGGGGAGGTATTTCAATTTTTTGCCATTTTGAGGCGAAATTGTTCCTTTGGGGGGGTATTGCAATTTTTTGCCATTTTGAGGCGAAATTGTTCCTTTGGGGGGGTATTGCAACTTTTGGCCATTTTGAAGCGAAATTGTTCCTTTGGGGAGGTATTTCAATTTTTTGCCATTTTGAGGCGAAATTGTTCCTTTGGGGGGGTATTGCAACTTTTGGCCATTTTGAAGCGAAATTGTTCCTTTCGGGGGGTATTGCAACTTTTCGGCATTTTGAGGCGAAATTGTTCCTTTGGGGGGGTATTGCAACTTTTGGCCATATTAAAGCGAAATTGTTCCTTTGGGGGGGTATTGCAATTTTTAACCATTTTGAGGCGAAATTGTTCCTTTGGGGGGTATTGCAACTTTTGGCCATTTTGAAGCGAAATTGTTCCTTTGGGGGTATTGCAATTTTTTTTCCATTTTGAGGCGAAATTGTTCCTTTGGGGGGGTATTGCAACTTTTGGCCATTTTGAAGCGAAATTGTTCCTTTCGGGGGGTATTGCAACTTTTCGGCATTTTGAAGAGAAATTGTTCCTTTGGGGGGTATTGCAATTTTTTGCCATTTTGAGGCGAAATTGTTCCTTTGGGGGGGTATTGCAACTTTTGGCCATTTTGAAGCGAAATTGTTCCTTTGGGGGGGTATTGCAATTTCTTGCCATTTTGAGGCGAAATTGTTCCTTTGGGGGGTATTGCAACTTTTCGACATTTTGAGGCGAAATTGTTCCTTTGGGGGGGTATTGCAACTTTTGGCCATTTTGAAGCGAAATTGTTCCTTTGGGGGGGTATTGCAACTTTTCGGCATTTTGAGGCGAAATTGTTCCTTTGGGGGGGTAATGAAATTTTTTGCTATTTTGAGGCGAAATTGTTCCTTTGGGGGGGTATTGCAACTTTTGGCCATTTTGAAGCGTAATTGTTCCTTTCGGGGGGTATTGCAACTTTTCGGCATTTTGAGGCGAAATATTTCCTTTGGGGGGATATTGCAACTTTTGGCCATTTTGAAGCGAAATTGTTCCTTTGGGGGGGTTTTGCAACTTTTCGGCATTTTGAGGCGAAATTGTTCCTTTGGGGGGGTATTGCAATTTTTTGCCATTTTGAGGCAAAATTGTTCCTTTGGGGGGGTATTGCAACTTTTGGCCATTTTGAAGCGAAATTGTTCCTTTCGGGGGGTATTGCAACTTTTCGGCATTTTGAGGCGAAATTGTTCCTTTGGGGGGTATTGCAACTTTTGGCCATTTTGAAGCGAAATTGTTCCTTTGGGGAGGTATTTCAATTTTTTGCCATTTTGAGGCGAAATTGTTCCTTTGGGGGGGTATTGCAACTTTTGGCCATTTTGAAGCGAAATTGTTCCTTTCGGGGGGTATTGCAAATTTTCGGCATTTTGAGGCGAAATTGTTCCTTTGGGGGGGTATTGCAACTTTTGGCCATATTAAAGCGAAATTGTTCCTTTGGGGGGTATTGCAATTTTTAACCATTTTGAGGCGAAATTGTTCCTTTGGGGGGTATTGCAACTTTTGGCCATTTTGAAGCGAAATTGTTCCTTTCGGGGGGTATTGCAACTTTTCATCATTTTGAGGCGAAATTGTTCCTTTAGGGGGGTATTGCAATTTTTCGCCATTTTGAAGCGAAATTGTTCCTTTGGGGGTATTGCATTTTTTTGCCATTTTGAGGCGAAATTGTTCCTTTGGGGGAGTATTGCAACTTTTCGGCATTTTGAGGCGAAATTGTTCCTTGGGGGGGTATTGCAACTTTTGGCCATTTTGAGGCGAAATTGTTCCTTTGGGGGGGTATTGCAACTTTTCAGCATTTGGAAGCGAAATTGTTCCTTTGGGGGGTATTGCAACTTTTGGCCATTTTGAAGCGAAATTGTTCCTTTGGGGGGGTATTGCAACTTTTCGGCATTTTGAGGCGAAATTGTTCCTTTGGGGGGTATTGCAATTTTTTTTCCATTTTGAGGCGAAATTGTTCCTTTGGGGGGGGTATTGCAACTTTTGGCCATTTTGAAGCGAAATTGTTCCTTTCGGGGGGTATTGCAACTTTTCGGCATTTTGAAGCGAAATTGTTCCTTTGGGGGGTATTGCAATTTTTTTGCCATTTTGAGGCGAAATTGTTCCTTTGGGGGGTATTGCAAATTTTGGCCATTTTGAAGCGAAATTGTTCCTTTGGGGGGGTATTGCAATTTTTTGCCATTTTGAGGCGAAATTGTTCCTTTAGGGGGGTATTGCAACTTTTCGGCATTTTGAGGCGAAATTGTTCCTTTGGGGGGGTATTGCAACTTTTGGCCATTTTGAAGCGAAATTGTTCCTTTCGGGGGGTATTGCAACTTTTCGGCATTTTGAGGCGAAATTGTTCCTTTGGGGGGGTATTGCAACTTTTGGCCATATTAAAGCGAAATTGTTCCTTTGGGGGGTATTGCAATTTTAAACCATTTTGAGGCGAAATTGTTCCTTTGGGGGGTATTGCAACTTTTGGCCATTTTGAAGCGAAATTGTTCCTTTCGGGGGGTATTGCAACTTTTCATCATTTTGAGGCGAAATTGTTCCTTTAGGGGGGTATTGCATTTTTTTGCCATTTTGAGGCGAAATTGTTCCTTTGGGGGAGTATTGCAACTTTTCGGCATTTTGAGGCGAAATTGTTCCTTGGGGGGGTATTGCAACTTTTGGCCATTTTAAGGCGAAATTGTTCCTTTGGGGGGTATTGCAACTTTTCAGCATTTTGAAGCGAAATTGTTCCTTTGGGGGGGTATTGCAATTTTTTGCCATTTTGAGGCGAAATTGTTCCTTTGGGGGGGTATTGCAACTTTTGGCCATATTGAAGCGAAATTGTTCCTTTCGGGGGGTATTGCAACTTTTCGGCATTTTGAGGCGAAATTGTTCCTTTGGGGGGGTATTGCAACTTTTGGCCATTTTGAGGCGAAATTGTTCCTTTCGGGGGGTATTGCAACTTTTCGGCATTTTGAGGCGAAATTGTTCCTTTGGGGGGTATTGCAACTTTTGGCCATTTTGAAGCGAAATTGTTCCTTTCGGGGGGTATTGCAACTTTTCGGCATTTTGAGGCGAAATTGTTCCTTTGGGGGGGTATTGCAACTTTTGGCCATTTTGAAGCGAAATTGTTCCTTTGGGGGGGTATTGCAACTTTTCGGCATTTTGAGGCGAAATTGTTCCTTTGGAGGGGTATTGCAACTTTTGGCCATTTTGAAGCGAAATTGTTCCTTTGGGGGGGTATTGCAACTTTTGGCCATTTTGAGGCGAAATTGTTCCTTTGGGGGGGTATTGCAACTTTTCCGCATTTTGAGGCGAAATTGTTCCTTGGGCGGGTATTGCAACTTTTGGCCATTTTGAAGTGAAATTGTTCCTTTGGGGGGGTATTGCAATTTTTCAGCATTTTGAAGCGAAATTGTTCCTTTGGGGGGGTATTGCAATTTTTTTGCCATTTTGAGGCGAAATTGTTCCTTTGGGGGGGTATTGCAACTTTTGGCCATTTTGAAGCGAAATTGTTCCTTTGGGGGGGTATTGCAATTTTTTGCCATTTTGAGGCGAAATTGTTCCTTTGGGGGGGTATTGCAACTTTTGGCCATATTGAAGCGAAATTGTTCCTTTGGGGGGTTTTTACAATTTTTGGCCATTTTGAGGCGAAATTGTTCCTTTGGGGGGGTATTGCAACTTTTGGCCATTTTGAAGCGAAATTGTTCCTTTCGGGGGGTATTGCAACTTTTCGGCATTTTGAGGCGAAATTGTTCCTTTGGAGGGGTATTGCATATTTTGGCCATTTTGAAGCGAAATTGTTCCTTTGGGGGGGTATTGCAACTTTTGGCCATTTTGAGGCGAAATTCTTCCTTTGGGGGGGTATTGCAACTTTTGGCCATTTTGAAGCGAAATTGTTCCTTTGGGGGGGTATTGCAACTTTTCGGCATTTTGAGGCGAAATTGTTCCTTTGGGGGGGTATTGCAATTTTTTGCCATTTTGAGGCGAAATTGTTCCTTTGGGGGGGTATTGCAACTTTTGGCCATTTTGAAGCGAAATTGTTCCTTTCGGGGGGTATTGCAACTTTTCGGCATTTTGAGGCGAAATTGTTCCTTTGGGGGGGTATTGCAACTTTTGGCCATATTGAAGCGAAATTGTTCCTTTGGGGGGGTATTGCAACTTTTGGCCATTTTGAAGCGAAATTGTTCCTTTCGGGGGGTATTGCAACTTTTCAGCATTTGGAGGCGAAATTGTTCCTTTGGGGGGGTATTGCAACTTTTCGGCATTTTGAGGCGAAATTGTTCCTTTGGGGGGTATTGCAATTTTTTTTCCATTTTGAGGCGAAATTGTTCCTTTGGGGGGGTATTGCAACTTTTGGCCATTTTGAAGCGAAATTGTTCCTTTCGGGGGGTATTGCAACTTTTCGGCATTTTGAAGCGAAATTGTTCCTTTGGGGGGTATTGCAATTTTTTTGCCATTTTGAGGCGAAATTGTTCCTTTGGGGGGTATTGCAAATTTTGGCCATTTTGAAGCGAAATTGTTCCTTTGGGGGGGTATTGCAATTTTTTGCCATTTTGAGGCGAAATTGTTCCTTTAGGGGGGTATTTCAACTTTTCGGCATTTTGAGGCGAAATTGTTCCTTTGGGGGGGTATTGCAACTTTTGGCCATTTTGAAACGAAATTGTTCCTTTCGGGGGGTATTGCAACTTTTCGGCATTTTGAGGCGAAATTGTTCCTTTGGGGGGGTATTGCAACTTTTGGCCATATTAAAGCGAAATTGTTCCTTTGGGGGGTATTGCAATTTTTAACCATTTTGAGGCGAAATTGTTCCTTTGGGGGGTATTGCAACTTTTGGCCATATTGAAGCGAAATTGTTCCTTTCGGGGGGTATTGCAACTTTTCATCATTTTGAGGCGAAATTGTTCCTTTAGGGGGGTATTGCAATTTTTCGCCATTTTGAAGCGAAATTGTTCCTTTGGGGGTATTGCATTTTTTTGCCATTTTGAGGCGAAATTGTTCCTTTGGGGGGGTATTGCAATTTTTTGCCATTTTGAGGCGAAATTGTTCCTTTGGGGGAGTATTGCAACTTTTCGGCATTTTGAGGCGAAATTGTTCCTTGGGGGGGTATTGCAACTTTTGGCCATTTTGAGGCGAAATTGTTCCTTTGGGGGGGTATTGCAACTTTTCAGCATTTTGAAGCGAAATTGTTCCTTTGGGGGGGTATTGCAATTTTTTTGCCATTTTGAGGCGAAATTGTTCCTTTGGGGGGGTATTGCAACTTTTGGCCATTTTGAAGCGAAATTGTTCCTTTGGGGGGGTATTGCAACTTTTCGGCATTTTGAGGCGAAATTGTTCCTTTGGAGGGGTATTGCAACTTTTGGCCATTTTGAAGCGAAATTGTTCCTTTGGGGGGGTATTGCAACTTTTGGCCATTTTGAGGCGAAATTGTTCCTTTGGGGGGGTATTGCAACTTTTGGCCATTTTGAAGTGAAATTGTTCCTTTGGGGGGGTATTGCAATTTTTAACCATTTTGAGGCGAAATTGTTCCTTTTGGGGGGGTATTGCAACTTTTCAGCATTTTGAAGCGAAATTGTTCCTTTGGGGGGGTATTGCAATTTTTTTGCCATTTTGAGGCGAAATTGTTCCTTTGGGGGGGTATTGCAACTTTTGGCCATTTTGAAGCGAAATTGTTCCTTTGGGGGGGTATTGCAATTTTTTGCCATTTTGAGGCGAAATTGTTCCTTTGGGGGGGTATTGCAACTTTTGGCCATATTGAAGCGAAATTGTTCCTTTGGGGGGTTTTTACAATTTTTGGCCATTTTGAGGCGAAATTGTTCCTTTGGGGGGGTATTGCAACTTTTGGCCATTTTGAGGCGAAATTGTTCCTTTGGGGGGGTATTGCAACTTTTGGCCATATTGAAGCGAAATTGTTCCTTTGGGGGGGTATTGCAACTTTTCGGCATTTTGAGGCGAAATTGTTCCTTTGGGGTATTGCAATTTTTTTTCCATTTTGAGGCGAAATTGTTCCTTTGGGGGGGTATTGCAATTTTTTGCCATTTTGAGGCGAAATTGTTCCTTTGGGGGGGTATTGCAACTTTTGGCCATTTTGAAGCGAAATTCTTCCTTTCGGGGGGTATTGCAACTTTTCGGCATTTTGAGGCGAAATTGTTCCTTTGGGGGGGTATTGCAACTTTTGGCCATATTGAAGCGAAATTGTTCCTTTGGGGGGGTATTGCAACTTTTGGCCATTTTGAAGCGAAATTGTTCCTTTCGGGGGGTATTGCAACTTTTCAGCATTTGGAGGCGAAATTGTTCCTTTGGGGGGGTATTGCAACTTTTCGGCATTTTGAGGCGAAATTGTTCCTTTGGGGGGTATTGCAATTTTTTTTCCATTTTGAGGCGAAATTGTTCCTTTGGGGGGGGGTATTGCAACTTTTGGCCATTTTGAAGCGAAATTGTTCCTTTCGGGGGGTATTGCAACTTTTCGGCATTTTGAAGCGAAATTGTTCCTTTGGGGGGTATTGCAATTTTTTTGCCATTTTGAGGCGAAATTGTTCCTTTGGGGGGTATTGCAAATTTTGGCCATTTTGAAGCGAAATTGTTCCTTTGGGGGGGTATTGCAATTTTTTGCCATTTTGAGGCGAAATTGTTCCTTTAGGGGGGTATTGCAACTTTTCGGCATTTTGAGGCGAAATTGTTCCTTTGGGGGGGTATTGCAACTTTTGGCCATTTTGAAGCGAAATTGTTCCTTTCGGGGGGTATTGCAACTTTTCGGCATTTTGAGGCGAAATTGTTCCTTTGGGGGGGTATTGCAACTTTTGGCCATATTAAAGCGAAATTGTTCCTTTGGGGGGTATTGCAATTTTTAACCATTTTGAGGCGAAATTGTTCCTTTGGGGGGTATTGCAACTTTTGGCCATTTTGAAGCGAAATTGTTCCTTTCGGGGGGTATTGCAACTTTTCATCATTTTGAGGCGAAATTGTTCCTTTGGGGGAGTATTGCAACTTTTCGGCATTTTGAGGCGAAATTGTTCCTTGGGGGGGTATTGCAACTTTTGGCCATTTTGAAGCAAAATTGTTCCTTTCGGGGGGTATTGCAACTTTTCATCATTTTGAGGCGAAATTGTTCCTTTGGGGGAGTATTGCAACTTTTCGGCATTTTGAGGCGAAATTGTTCCTTGGGGGGGTATTGCAACTTTTGGCCATTTTGAGGCGAAATTGTTCCTTTGGGGGGGTATTGCAACTTTTCAGCATTTTGAAGCGAAATTGTTCCTTTGGGGGGGTATTGCAATTTTTTGCCATTTTGAGGCGAAATTGTTCCTTTGGGGGGGTATTGCAACTTTTGGCCATTTTGAAGTGAAATTGTTCCTTTGGGGGGGTATTGCAACTTTTGGCCATTTTGAGGCGAAATTGTTCCTTTGGGGGGGTATTGCAACTTTTGGCCATTTTGAAGCGAAATTGTTCCTTTGGGGGGGTATTGCAATTTTTTGCCATTTTGAGGCGAAATTGTTCCTTTGGGGGGGTATTGCAATTTTTTGCCATTTTGAGGCGAAATTGTTCCTTGGGGGGGTATTGCAACTTTTGGCCATTTTGAGGCGAAATTGTTCCTTTGGGGGGGTATTGCAACTTTTGGCCATTTTGAAGCGAAATTGTTCCTTTGGGGGGGTATTGCAATTTTTTGCCATTTTGAGGCGAAATTGTTCCTTTGGGGGGGTATTGCAACTTTTGGCCATTTTGAAGCGAAATTGTTCCTTTGGGGGGGTATTGCAACTTTTCGGCATTTTGAGGCGAAATTGTTCCTTTGGAGGGGTATTGCAACTTTTGGCCATTTTGAAGCGAAATTGTTCCTTTGGGGGGGTATTGCAACTTTTGGCCATTTTGAGGCGAAATTGTTCCTTTGGGGGGGTATTGCAACTTTTGGCCATTTTGAAGTGAAATTGTTCCTTTGGGGGGTATTGCAATTTTTAACCATTTTGAGGCGAAATTGTTCCTTTTGGGGGGGTATTGCAACTTTTCAGCATTTTGAAGCGAAATTGTTCCTTTGGGGGGGTATTGCAATTTTTTTGCCATTTTGAGGCGAAATTGTTCCTTTGGGGGGGTATTGCAACTTTTGGCCATTTTGAAGCGAAATTGTTCCTTTGGGGGGGTATTGCAATTTTTTGCCATTTTGAGGCGAAATTGTTCCTTTGGGGGGGTATTGCAACTTTTGGCCATTTTGAAGCGAAATTGTTCCTTTCGGGGGGTATTGCAACTTTTCGGCATTTTGAGGCGAAATTGTTCCTTTGGGGGGGTATTGCAACTTTTGGCCATATTAAAGCGAAATTGTTCCTTTGGGGGGTATTGCAACTTTTGGCCATTTTGAAGCGAAATTGTTCCTTTGGGGGGGTATTGCAACTTTTCGGCATTTTGAGGCGAAATTGTTCCTTTGGGGGGGTATTGAAATTTTTTGCCATTTTGAGGCGAAATTGTTCCTTTGGGGGGGGTATTGCAACTTTTGGCCATTTTGAAGCGTAATTGTTCCTTTCGGGGGGTATTGCAACTTTTCGGCATTTTGAGGCGAAATATTTCCTTTGGGGGGATATTGCAACTTTTGGCCATTTTGAAGCGAAATTGTTCCTTTGGGGGGGTTTTGCAACTTTTCGGCATTTTGAGGCGAAATTGTTCCTTTGGGGGGGGTATTGCAATTTTTTGCCATTTTGAGGCAAAATTGTTCCTTTGGGGGGGTATTGCAACTTTTGGCCATTTTGAAGCGAAATTGTTCCTTTCGGGGGGTATTGCAACTTTTCGGCATTTTGAGGCGAAATTGTTCCTTTGGGGGGTATTGCAACTTTTGGCCATTTTGAAGCAAAATTGTTCCTTTGGGGAGGTATTTCAATTTTTTGCCATTTTGAAGCGAAATTGTTCCTTTCGGGGGGTATTGCAACTTTTCGGCATTTTGAGGCGAAATTGTTCCTTTGGGGGGGTATTGCAACGTTTGGCCATTTTGAAGCTTAATTGTTCCTTTCGGGGATTATTGCAACTTTTCGGCATTTTGAGGCGAAATATTTCCTTTGGGGGGATATTGCAACTTTTGGCCATTTTGAAGCGAAATTGTTCCTTTGGGGGGGTTTTGCAACTTTTCGGCATTTTGAGGCGAAATTGTTCCTTTGGGGGGGTATTGCAATTTTTTGCCATTTTGAGGCAAAATTGTTCCTTTGGGGGGGTATTGCAACTTTTGGCCATTTTGAAGCGAAATTGTTCCTTTCGGGGGGTATTGCAACTTTTCGGCATTTTGAGGCGAAATTGTTCCTTTGGGGGGGTATTGCAACTTTTGGCCATTTTGAAGCGAAATTGTTCCTTTGGGGAGGTATTTCAATTTTTTGCCATTTTGAAGCGAAATTGTTCCTTTCGGGGGGTATTGCAACTTTTCGGCATTTTGAGGCGAAATTGTTCCTTTGGGGGGGTATTGCAACTTTTGGCCATTTTGAAGCGAAATTGTTCCTTTCGGGGGGTATTGCAACTTTTCATCATTTTGAGGCGAAATTGTTCCTTTAGGGGGGTATTGCAATTTTTCGCCATTTTGAAGCGAAATTGTTCCTTTGGGGGTATTGCATTTTTTTTGCCATTTTGAGGCGAAATTGTTCCTTTGGGGGGGTATTGCAATTTTTTGCCATTTTGAGGCGAAATTGTTCCTTTGGGGGAGTATTGCAACTTTTCGGCATTTTGAGGCGAAATTGTTCCTTGGGGGGGTATTGCAACTTTTGGCCATTTTGAGGCGAAATTGTTCCTTTGGGGGGGTATTGCAACTTTTCAGCATTTTGAAGCGAAATTGTTCCTTTGGGGGGGTATTGCAATTTTTTTGCCATTTTGAGGCGAAATTGTTCCTTTGGGGGGGTATTGCAACTTTTGGCCATTTTGAAGCGAAATTGTTCCTTTGGGGGGGTATTGCAATTTTTTGCCATTTTGAGGCGAAATTGTTCCTTTGGGGGGGTATTGCAACTTTTGGCCATATTGAAGCGAAATTGTTCCTTTGGGGGGTTTTTACAATTTTTGGCCATTTTGAGGCGAAATTGTTCCTTTGGGGGGGTATTGCAACTTTTGGCCATTTTGAAGCGAAATTGTTCCTTTGGGGGGGTATTGCAACTTTTCGGCATTTTGAGGCGAAATTGTTCCTTTGGAGGGGTATTGCAACTTTTGGCCATTTTGAAGCGAAATTGTTCCTTTGGGGGGGTATTGCAACTTTTGGCCATTTTGAGGCGAAATTGTTCCTTTGGGGGGGTATTGCAACTTTTGGCCATTTTGAAGTGAAATTGTTCCTTTGGGGGGGTATTGCAATTTTTAACCATTTTGAGGCGAAATTGTTCCTTTTGGGGGGGTATTGCAACTTTTCAGCATTTTGAAGCGAAATTGTTCCTTTGGGGGGGTATTGCAATTTTTTTGCCATTTTGAGGCGAAATTGTTCCTTTGGGGGGGTATTGCAACTTTTGGCCATTTTGAAGCGAAATTGTTCCTTTGGGGGGGTATTGCAATTTTTTGCCATTTTGAGGCGAAATTGTTCCTTTGGGGGGGTATTGCAACTTTTGGCCATATTGAAGCGAAATTGTTCCTTTGGGGGGTTTTTACAATTTTTGGCCATTTTAAGGCGAAATTGTTCCTTTGGGGGGGTATTGCAACTTTTGGCCATTTTGAAGCGAAATTGTTCCTTTCGGGGGGTATTGCAACTTTTCGGCATTTTGAGGCGAAATTGTTCCTTTGGGGGGGTATTGCAATTTTTGGCCATATTAAAGCGAAATTGTTCCTTTGGGGGGGTATTGCAATTTTTAACCATTTTGAGGCGAAATTGTTCCTTTGGGGGGTATTGCAACTTTTGGCCATTTTGAAGCGAAATTGTTCCTTTGGGGGGTATTGCAATTTTTTTTCCATTTTGAGGCGAAATTGTTCCTTTGGGGGGGTATTGCAACTTTTGGCCATTTTGAAGCGAAATTGTTCCTTTGGGGGGGTATTGCAATTTCTTGCCATTTTGAGGCGAAATTGTTCCTTTGGGGGGTATTGCAACTTTTCGACATTTTGAGGCGAAATTGTTCCTTTGGGGGGGTATTGCAACTTTTGGCCATTTTGAAGCGAAATTGTTCCTTTGGGGGGGTATTGCAACTTTTCGGCATTTTGAGGCGAAATTGTTCCTTTGGGGGGGTATTGAAATTTTTTGCCATTTTGAGGCGAAATTGTTCCTTTGGGGGGGTATTGCAACTTTTGGCCATTTTGAAGCGTAATTGTTCCTTTCGGGGGGTATTGCAACTTTTCGGCATTTTGAGGCGAAATATTTCCTTTGGGGGGATATTGCAACTTTTGGCCATTTTGAAGCGAAATTGTTCCTTTGGGGGGGTTTTGCAACTTTTCGGCATTTTGAGGCGAAATTGTTCCTTTGGGGGGGTATTGCAATTTTTTGCCATTTTGAGGCAAAATTGTTCCTTTGGGGGGGTATTGCAACTTTTGGCCATTTTGAAGCGAAATTGTTCCTTTCGGGGGGTATTGCAACTTTTCGGCATTTTGAGGCGAAATTGTTCCTTTGGGGGGGTATTGCAACGTTTGGCCATTTTGAAGCTTAATTGTTCCTTTCGGGGGGTATTGCAACTTTTCGGCATTTTGAGGCAAAATATTTCCTTTGGGGGGATATTGCAACTTTTGGCCATTTTGAAGCGAAATTGTTCCTTTGGGGGGGTTTTGCAACTTTTCGGCATTTTGAGGCGAAATTGTTCCTTTGGGGGGGTATTGCAATTTTTTGCCATTTTGAGGCAAAATTGTTCCTTTGGGGGGGTATTGCAACTTTTGGCCATTTTGAAGCGAAATTGTTCCTTTCGGGGGGTATTGCAACTTTTGGCCATTTTGAAGCGAAATTGTTCCTTTGGGGAGGTATTTCAATTTTTTGCCATTTTGAAGCGAAATTGTTCCTTTCGGGGGGTATTGCAACTTTTCGGCATTTTGAGGCGAAATTGTTCCTTTGGGGGGGTATTGCAACTTTTGGCCATATTAAAGCGAAATTGTTCCTTTGGGGGGTATTGCAACTTTTGGCCATTTTGAGGCGAAATTGTTCCTTTAGGGGGGTATTGCAATTTTTCGCCATTTTGAAGCGAAATTGTTCCTTTGGGGGTATTGCATTTTTTTGCCATTTTGAGGCGAAATTGTTCCTTTGGGGGGGTATTGCAACTTTTGGCCTTTTTGAAGCGAAATTGTTCCTTTGGGGGGGTATTGCAATTTTTCGCCATTTTGAAGCGAAATTGTTCCTTTGGGGGTATTGCATTTTTTTGCCATTTTGAGGCGAAATTGTTCCTTTGGGGGAGTATTGCAACTTTTGGCCATTTTGAGGCGAAATTGTTCCTTTGGGGGGGTATTGCAACTTTTCAGCATTTTGAAGCGAAATTGTTCCTTTGGGGGGGTACTGCAATTTTTTTGCCATTTTGAGGCGAAATTGTTCCTTTGGGGGGGTATTGCAACTTTTGGCCATTTTGAAGCGAAATTGTTCCTTTGGGGGGGTATTGCAATTTTTTGCCATTTTGAGGCGAAATTGTTCCTTTGGGGGGGTATTGCAACTTTTGGCCATATTGAAGCGAAATTGTTCCTTTGGGGGGTTTTTACAATTTTTGGCCATTTTGAGGCGAAATTGTTCCTTTCGGGGGGTATTGCAACTTTTCGGCATTTTGAGGCGAAATTGTTCCTTTGGGGGGTATTGCAACTTTTGGCCATTTTGAAGCGAAATTGTTCCTTTCGGGGGGTATTGCAACTTTTCGGCATTTTGAGGCGAAATTGTTCCTTTGGGGGGGTATTGCAACTCTTGGCCATTTTGAAGCGAAATTGTTCCTTTGGGGGGGTATTGCAACTTTTCGGCATTTTGAGGCGAAATTGTTCCTTTGGAGGGGTATTGCAACTTTTGGCCATTTTGAAGCGAAATTGTTCCTTTGGGGGGGTATTGCAACTTTTCGGCATTTTGAGGCGAAATTGTTCCTTTGGGGGGTATTGCAATTTTTTTTCCATTTTGAGGCGAAATTGTTCCTTTGGGGGGGTATTGCAACTTTTGGCCATTTTAAGGCGAAATTGTTCCTTTGGGGGGGTATTGCAACTTTTCCGCATTTTGAGGCGAAATTGTTCCTTGGGCGGGTATTGCAACTTTTGGCCATTTTGAAGTGAAATTGTTTCTTTGGGGGGGTATTGCAACTTTTGGCCATTTTGAAGCGAAATTGTTCCTTTGGGGGTATTGCATTTTTTTGCCATTTTGAGGCGAAATTGTTCCTTTGGGGGGGTATTGCAACTTTTGGCCTTTTTGAAGCGAAATTGTTCCTTTGGGGGGGTATTGCAATTTTTCGCCATTTTGAAGCGAAATTGTTCCTTTGGGGGTATTGCATTTTTTTGCCATTTTGAGGCGAAATTGTTCCTTTGGGGGAGTATTGCAACTTTTCGGCATTTTGAGGCGAAATTGTTCCTTGGGGGGGTATTGCAACTTTTGGCCATTTTGAGGCGAAATTGTTCCTTTGGGGGGGTATTGCAACTTTTCAGCATTTTGAGGCGAAATTGTTCCTTTGGGGGGGTATTGCAACTTTTGGCCATTTTGAAGCGAAATTGTTCCTTTGGGGGGGTATTGCAATTTTTTGCCATTTTGAGGCGAAATTGTTCCTTTGGGGGGGTATTGCAACTTTTGGCCATATTGAAGCGAAATTGTTCCTTTGGGGGGTTTTTACAATTTTTGGCCATTTTGAGGCGAAATTGTTCCTTTCGGGGGGTATTGCAACTTTTCGGCATTTTGAGGCGAAATTGTTCCTTTGGGGGGTATTGCAACTTTTGGCCATTTTGAAGCGAAATTGTTCCTTTGGGGGGGTATTGCAACTTTTTGGCATTTTGAGGCGAAATTGTTCCTTTGGAGGGGTATTGCAACTTTTGGCCATTTTGAAGCGAAATTGTTCCTTTGGGGGGGTATTGCAACTTTTGGCCATTTTGAAGTGAAATTGTTCCTTTGGGGGGGTATTGCAATTTTTAACCATTTTGAGGCGAAATTGTTCCTTTTGGGGGGGTATTGCAACTTTTCAGCATTTTGAAGCGAAATTGTTCCTTTGGGGGGGTATTGCAATTTTTTTGCCATTTTGAGGCGAAATTGTTCCTTTGGGGGGGTATTGCAACTTTTGGCCATTTTGAAGCGAAATTGTTCCTTTGGGGGGGTATTGCAATTTTTTGCCATTTTGAGGCGAAATTGTTCCTTTGGGGGGGTATTGCAACTTTTGGCCATATTGAAGCGAAATTGTTCCTTTGGGGGGTTTTTACAATTTTTGGCCATTTTAAGGCGAAATTGTTCCTTTGGGGGGGTATTGCAACTTTTGGCCATTTTGAAGCGAAATTGTTCCTTTCGGGGGGTATTGCAACTTTTCGGCATTTTGAGGCGAAATTGTTCCTTTGGGGGGGTATTGCAATTTTTGGCCATATTAAAGCGAAATTGTTCCTTTGGGGGGGTATTGCAATTTTTAACCATTTTGAGGCGAAATTGTTCCTTTGGGGGGTATTGCAACTTTTGGCCATTTTGAAGCGAAATTGTTCCTTTGGGGGGTATTGCAATTTTTTTTCCATTTTGAGGCGAAATTGTTCCTTTGGGGGGGTATTGCAACTTTTGGCCATTTTGAAGCGAAATTGTTCCTTTGGGGGGGTATTGCAATTTCTTGCCATTTTGAGGCGAAATTGTTCCTTTGGGGGGTATTGCAACTTTTCGACATTTTGAGGCGAAATTGTTCCTTTGGGGGGGTATTGCAACTTTTGGCCATTTTGAAGCGAAATTGTTCCTTTGGGGGGGTATTGCAACTTTTCGGCATTTTGAGGCGAAATTGTTCCTTTGGGGGGGTATTGAAATTTTTTGCCATTTTGAGGCGAAATTGTTCCTTTGGGGGGGGTATTGCAACTTTTGGCCATTTTGAAGCGTAATTGTTCCTTTCGGGGGGTATTGCAACTTTTCGGCATTTTGAGGCGAAATATTTCCTTTGGGGGGATATTGCAACTTTTGGCCATTTTGAAGCGAAATTGTTCCTTTGGGGGGGTTTTGCAACTTTTCGGCATTTTGAGGCGAAATTGTTCCTTTGGGGGGGTATTGCAATTTTTTGCCATTTTGAGGCAAAATTGTTCCTTTGGGGGGGTATTGCAACTTTTGGCCATTTTGAAGCGAAATTGTTCCTTTCGGGGGGTATTGCAACTTTTCGGCATTTTGAGGCGAAATTGTTCCTTTGGGGGGGTATTGCAACGTTTGGCCATTTTGAAGCTTAATTGTTCCTTTCGGGGGGTATTGCAACTTTTCGGCATTTTGAGGCAAAATATTTCCTTTGGGGGGATATTGCAACTTTTGGCCATTTTGAAGCGAAATTGTTCCTTTGGGGGGGTTTTGCAACTTTTCGGCATTTTGAGGCAAAATTGTTCCTTTGGGGGGGTATTGCAATTTTTTGCCATTTTGAGGCAAAATTGTTCCTTTGGGGGGGTATTGCAACTTTTGGCCATTTTGAAGCGAAATTGTTCCTTTCGGGGGGTATTGCAACTTTTGGCCATTTTGAAGCGAAATTGTTCCTTTGGGGAGGTATTTCAATTTTTTGCCATTTTGAAGCGAAATTGTTCCTTTCGGGGGGTATTGCAACTTTTCGGCATTTTGAGGCGAAATTGTTCCTTTGGGGGGGTATTGCAACTTTTGGCCATATTAAAGCGAAATTGTTCCTTTGGGGGGTATTGCAACTTTTGGCCATTTTGAGGCGAAATTGTTCCTTTAGGGGGGTATTGCAATTTTTCGCCATTTTGAAGCGAAATTGTTCCTTTGGGGGTATTGCATTTTTTTGCCATTTTGAGGCGAAATTGTTCCTTTGGGGGGGTATTGCAACTTTTGGCCTTTTTGAAGCGAAATTGTTCCTTTGGGGGGGTATTGCAATTTTTCGCCATTTTGAAGCGAAATTGTTCCTTTGGGGGTATTGCATTTTTTTGCCATTTTGAGGCGAAATTGTTCCTTTGGGGGAGTATTGCAACTTTTCGGCATTTTGAGGCGAAATTGTTCCTTGGGGGGGTATTGCAACTTTTGGCCATTTTGAGGCGAAATTGTTCCTTTGGGGGGGTATTGCAACTTTTCAGCATTTTGAAGCGAAATTGTTCCTTTGGGGGGGTATTGCAATTTTTTTGCCATTTTGAGGCGAAATTGTTCCTTTGGGGGGGTATTGCAACTTTTGGCCATTTTGAAGCGAAATTGTTCCTTTGGGGGGGTATTGCAATTTTTTGCCATTTTGAGGCGAAATTGTTCCTTTGGGGGGGTATTGCAACTTTTGGCCATATTGAAGCGAAATTGTTCCTTTGGGGGGTTTTTACAATTTTTGGCCATTTTGAGGCGAAATTGTTCCTTTCGGGGGGTATTGCAACTTTTCGGCATTTTGAGGCGAAATTGTTCCTTTGGGGGGTATTGCAACTTTTGGCCATTTTGAAGCGAAATTGTTCCTTTCGGGGGGTATTGCAACTTTTCGGCATTTTGAGGCGAAATTGTTCCTTTGGGGGGGTATTGCAACTCTTGGCCATTTTGAAGCGAAATTGTTCCTTTGGGGGGGTATTGCAACTTTTCGGCATTTTGAGGCGAAATTGTTCCTTTGGAGGGGTATTGCAACTTTTGGCCATTTTGAAGCGAAATTGTTCCTTTGGGGGGGTATTGCAACTTTTCGGCATTTTGAGGCGAAATTGTTCCTTTGGGGGGTATTGCAATTTTTTTTCCATTTTGAGGCGAAATTGTTCCTTTGGGGGGGGTATTGCAACTTTTGGCCATTTTAAGGCGAAATTGTTCCTTTGGGGGGGTATTGCAACTTTTCCGCATTTTGAGGCGAAATTGTTCCTTGGGCGGGTATTGCAACTTTTGGCCATTTTGAAGTGAAATTGTTCCTTTGGGGGGGTATTGCAACTTTTGGCCATTTTGAAGCGAAATTGTTCCTTTGGGGGTATTGCATTTTTTTGCCATTTTGAGGCGAAATTGTTCCTTTGGGGGGGTATTGCAACTTTTGGCCTTTTTGAAGCGAAATTGTTCCTTTGGGGGGGTATTGCAATTTTTCGCCATTTTGAAGCGAAATTGTTCCTTTGGGGGTATTGCATTTTTTTGCCATTTTGAGGCGAAATTGTTCCTTTGGGGGAGTATTGCAACTTTTCGGCATTTTGAGGCGAAATTGTTCCTTGGGGGGGTATTGCAACTTTTGGCCATTTTGAGGCGAAATTGTTCCTTTGGGGGGGTATTGCAACTTTTCAGCATTTTGAGGCGAAATTGTTCCTTTGGGGGGGTATTGCAACTTTTGGCCATTTTGAAGCGAAATTGTTCCTTTGGGGGGGTATTGCAATTTTTTGCCATTTTGAGGCGAAATTGTTCCTTTGGGGGGGTATTGCAACTTTTGGCCATATTGAAGCGAAATTGTTCCTTTGGGGGGTTTTTACAATTTTTGGCCATTTTGAGGCGAAATTGTTCCTTTCGGGGGGTATTGCAACTTTTCGGCATTTTGAGGCGAAATTGTTCCTTTGGGGGGTATTGCAACTTTTGGCCATTTTGAAGCGAAATTGTTCCTTTCGGGGGGTATTGCAACTTTTCGGCATTTTGAGGCGAAATTGTTCCTTTGGGGGGGTATTGCAACTCTTGGCCATTTTGAAGCGAAATTGTTCCTTTGGGGGGGTATTGCAACTTTTCGGCATTTTGAGGCGAAATTGTTCCTTTGGAGGGGTATTGCAACTTTTGGCCATTTTGAAGCGAAATTGTTCCTTTGGGGGGGTATTGCAACTTTTCGGCATTTTGAGGCGAAATTGTTCCTTTGGGGGGTATTGCAATTTTTTTTCCATTTTGAGGCGAAATTGTTCCTTTGGGGGGGGTATTGCAACTTTTGGCCATTTTGAGGCGAAATTGTTCCTTTGGGGGGGTATTGCAACTTTTCCGCATTTTGAGGCGAAATTGTTCCTTGGGCGGGTATTGCAACTTTTGGCCATTTTGAAGTGAAATTGTTCCTTTGGGGGGGTATTGCAATTTTTCAGCATTTTGAAGCGAAATTGTTCCTTTGGGGGGGTATTGCAATTTTTTTTGCCATTTTGAGGCGAAATTGTTCCTTTGGGGGGGTATTGCAACTTTTGGCCATTTTGAAGCGAAATTGTTCCTTTGGGGGGGTATTGCAATTTTTTGCCATTTTGAGGCGAAATTGTTCCTTTGGGGGGGTATTGCAACTTTTGGCCATATTGAAGCGAAATTGTTCCTTTGGGGGGTTTTTACAATTTTTGGCCATTTTGAGGCGAAATTGTTCCTTTGGGGGGGTATTGCAACTTTTGGCCATTTTGAAGCGAAATTGTTCCTTTGGGGGGGTATTGCAACTTTTCGGCATTTTGAGGCGAAATTGTTCCTTTGGAGGGGTATTGCAACTTTTGGCCATTTTGAAGCGGGGGGGTATTGCAACTTTTGGCCATTTTGAGGCGAAATTGTTCCTTTGGGGGGGTATTGCAACTTTTGGCCATTTTGAAGCGAAATTGTTCCTTTGGGGGGGGTATTGCAACTTTTCGGCATTTTGAGGCGAAATTGTTCCTTTGGGGGGGTATTGCAATTTTTTGCCATTTTGAGGCGAAATTGTTCCTTTGGGGGGGTATTGCAACTTTTGGCCATTTTGAAGCGAAATTGTTCCTTTGGGGGGGTATTGCAATTTTTTGCCATTTTGAGGCGAAATTGTTCCTTTGGGGGGGTATTGCAACTTTTGGCCATTTTGAGGCGAAATTGTTCCTTTGGGGGTATTGCAATTTTTTTTCCATTTTGAGGCGAAATTGTTCCTTTGGGGGGGTATTGCAATTTTTTGCCATTTTGAGGCGAAATTGTTCCTTTGGGGGGGTATTGCAACTTTTGGCCATTTTGAAGCGAAATTGTTCCTTTCGGGGGGTATTGCAACTTTTCGGCATTTTGAGGCGAAATTGTTCCTTTGGGGGGGTATTGCAACTTTTGGCCATATTGAAGCGAAATTGTTCCTTTGGGGGGGTATTGCAACTTTTGGCCATTTTGAAGCGAAATTGTTCCTTTCGGGGGGTATTGCAACTTTTCAGCATTTGGAGGCGAAATTGTTCCTTTGGGGGGGTATTGCAACTTTTCGGCATTTTGAGGCGAAATTGTTCCTTTGGGGGGTATTGCAATTTTTTTTCCATTTTGAGGCGAAATTGTTCCTTTGGGGGGGGTATTGCAACTTTTGGCCATTTTGAAGCGAAATTGTTCCTTTCGGGGGGTATTGCAACTTTTCGGCATTTTGAGGCGAAATTGTTCCTTTGGGGGGGTATTGCAATTTTTTGCCATTTTGAGGTGAAATTGTTCCTTTTGGGGGGTATTGCAACTTTTGGCCATTTTGAAGCGAAATTGTTCCTTTGGGGGGGTATTGTAACTTTTCGGCATTTTGAGGCGAAATTGTTCCTTTGGGGGGGTATTGCAATTTTTTGCCATTTTGAGGTGAAATTGTTCCTTTGGGGGGGTATTGCAACTTTTGGCCATTTTGAAGCGAAATTGTTCCTTTGGGGGGGTATTGCAATTTTTTTTTCATTTTGAGGCGAAATTGTTCCTTTGGGGGGGGTATTGCAAATTTTGGCCATTTTGAAGCGAAATTGTTCCTTTGGGGGGGTATTGCAATTTTTTGCCATTTTGAGGCGAAATTGTTCCTTTGGGGGGCTATTGCAACTTTTCGGCATTTTGAGGCGAATTTGTTCCTTTGGGCGGGTATTGCAAATTTTGGCCATTTTGAAGCGAAATTGTTCCTTTGGGGGGGGTATTGCAATTTTTTGCCATTTTAATGCGAAATTGTTCCTTTGGGGGGGTATTGCAACTTTTGGCCATATTGAAGCGAAATTGTTCCTTTGGGGGGTTTTTACAATTTTTGGCCATTTTGAAGCGAAATTGTTCCTTTGTGGGGGTATTGCAACTTTTGGCCATTTTGAAGCGAAATTGTTCCTTTGGGGGGGGTATTGCAATTTTTTGCCATTTTGAGGCGAAATTGTTCCTTTGGGGGGGTATTGCAACTTTTGGCCATTTTGAAGCGAAATTGTTCCTTTGGGGGGTATTGCAACTTTTCGGCATTTTGAGGCGAAATTATTCCTTTGGGGGGGTATTGCAATGTTTTGCCATTTTGAGGCGAAATTGTTCCTTTGGGGGGGTATTGCAACTTTTGGCCATTTTGAAGCGAAATTGTTCCTTTCGGGGGGTATTGCAATTTTTAACCATCTTGAGGCGAAATTGTTCCTTTGGGGGGGTATTGCAACTTTTGGCCATTTTGAAGCGAAATTGTTCCTTTCGGGGGGTATTGCAATTTTTCGACATTTTGAGGCGAAATTATTCCTTTGGGGGGTATTGCAATTTTTTTTCCATTTTGAGGCGAAATTGTTCCTTTGGGGGGGGTATTGCAAATTTTGGCCATTTTGAAGCGAAATTGTTCCTTTCGGGGGGTATTGCAACTTTTCGGCATTTTGAGGCGAAATTGTTCCTTTTTGGGGTTTTGCAACTTTTGGCCATTTTGAAGCGAAATTGTTCCTTTGGGGGGGTATTGCAACTTTTCGGCATTTTGAGGCGAAATTGTTCCTTTGGGGGGGTATTGCAATTTTTTTTGCCATTTTGAGGCGAAATTGTTCCTTTGGGGGGGGTATTGCAACTTTTGGCCATTTTGAAGCGAAATTGTTCCTTTGGGGGGGTATTGCAATTTTTTGCCATTTTGAGGTGAAATTGTTCCTTTGGGGGGGTATTGCAACTTTTGGCCATTTTGAAGCGAAATTGTTCCTTTCGGGGGGTATTGCAACTTTTCAGCATTTTGAGGCGAAATTCTTCCTTTGGGGGGGTATTGCAATTTTTTGCCATTTTGAGGTGAAATTGTTCCTTTCAGGGGGTATTGCAACTTTTCGGCATTTTGAAGCGAAATTGTTCCTTTGGGGGGTATTGCAATTTTTTGCCATTTTGAGGCGAAATTGTTCCTTTGGGGGGTATTGCAACTTTTGGCCATTTTGAAGCGAAATTGTTCCTTTGGGGGGGTATTGCAATTTTTTGCCATTTTGAGGTGAAATTGTTCCTTTGGGGGGGTATTGCAACTTTTGGCCATTTTGAAGCGAAATTGTTCCTTTCGGGGGGTATTGCAACTTTTCAGCATTTTGAGGCGAAATTCTTCCTTTGGGGGGGTATTGCAATTTTTTGCCATTTTGAGGTGAAATTGTTCCTTTCGGGGGGTATTGCAACTTTTCGGCATTTTGAAGCGAAATTGTTCCTTTGGGGGGTATTGCAATTTTTTGCCATTTTGAGGCGAAATTGTTCCTTTGGGGGGTATTGCAACTTTTGGCCATTTTGAAGCGAAATTGTTCCTTTGGGGGGGTATTTCAATTTTTTGCCTCTTTGAGGCGAAATTGTTCCTTTGGGGGGGTATTGCAACTTTTTGCCATTTTGAGGCGAAATTGTTCCTTGGGGGGGTATTGCAACTTTTGGCCATTTTGAAGCGAAATTGTTCCTTTCAGGGGGTATTGCAACTTTTGGCCATTTTGAAGCGAAATTGTTCCTTTGGGGGGGTATTGCAATTTTTGGCCATTTTGAGGCGAAATTGTTCCTTTGGGGGGGTATTGCAACTTTTGGCCATTTTGAAGCGAAATTGTTCCTTTGGGGGGGTATTGCAATTTTTTGCCATTTTGAGGCGAAATTGTTCCTTTGGGGGGGTATTGCAATTTTTTTGCCATTTTGAGGCGAAATTGTCCCTTTGGGGGGGGTATTGCAACTTTTGGCCATTTTGAAGCGAAATTGTTCCTTTGGGGGGGTATTGCAATTTTTTGCCATTTTGAGGTGAAATTGTTCCTTTGGGGGGGTATTGCAACTTTTGGCCATTTTGAAGCGAAATTGTTCCTTTCGGGGGGTATTGCAACTTTTCAGCATTTTGAGGCGAAATTGTTCCTTTGGGCGGTATTGCAATTTTTGGCCATTTTGAAGCGAAATTGTTCCTTTGGGGGGGTATTGCAACTTTTCGGCATTTTGAGGCGAAATTGTTCCTTTGGGGGGGTATTGCAACTTTTGGCCATTTTGAAGCGAAATTGTTCCTTTTGGGGGGTTATTGCAACTTTTCGGCATTTTGAAGCGAAATTGTTCCTTTGGGGGGTATTGCAATTTTTTGCCATTTTGAGGCGAAATTGTTCCTTTAGGGGGTATTGCAACTTTTGGCCATTTTGAAGCGAAATTGTTCCTTTGGGGGGGTATTGCTAATTTTGGCCATTTTGAGGCGAAATTGTTCCTTTAGGGGGGGGTATTGCTAATTTTGGCCATTTTGAGGCGAAATTGTTCCTTTGGGGGGGTATTGCAACTTTTGGCCATTTTGAAGCGAAATTGTTCCTTTGGGGGGCTATTGCAACTTTTCGGCATTTTGAGGCGAAATTGTTCCTTTGGGGGGGTATTGCAATTTTTTGCCATTTTGAGGCGAAATTGTTCCTTTGGGGGGGTATTGCAACTTTTGGCCATTTTGAAGCGAAATTGTTCCTTTCGGGGGGTATTGCAACTTTTCGGCATTTTGAGGCGAAATTGTTCCTTTGGGGGGGTATTGCAACTTTTGGCCATTTTGAAGCGAAATTGTTCCTTTGGGGGGTATTGCAATTTTTTTTCCATTTTGAGGCGAAATTGTTCCTTTGGGGGGTATTGCAACTTTTGGCCATTTTGAAGCGAAATTGTTCCTTTCAGGGGGTATTGCAACTTTTGGCCATTTTGAGGCGAAATTGTTCCTTTGGGGGGGTATTGCAACTTTTCGGCATTTTGAGGCGAAATTGTTCCTTTGGGGGGGTATTGCAACTTTTGGCCATTTTGAAGCGAAATTGTTCCTTTGGGGGGGTATTGCAATTTTTTGCTATTTTGAGGCGAAATTGTTCCTTTCGGGGGGTATTGCAACTTTTCGGCATTTTGAGGAGAAATTGTTCCTTTGGGAGGGTATTGCAACTTTTGGCCATATTGAAGCGAAATTGTTTCTTTGGGGGGTATTGCAATTTTTAACCATTTTGAGGCGAAATTGTTCCTTTGGGGGGTATTGCAATTTTTGGCCATTTTGAGGCGAAATTGTTCCTTTGGGGGGGTATTGCAACTTTTGGCCATTTTGAAGCGAAATTGTTCCTTTCGGGGGGTATTGCAACTTTTCGGCATTTTAAAGCGAAATTGTTCCTTTGGGGGGTATTGCAATTTTTTGCCATTTTGAGGCGAAATTGTTCCTTTGGGGGGTATTGCAACTTTTGGCCATTTTGAAGCGAAATTGTTCCTTTTGGGGGGGTATTGCAATTTTTTTTTCATTTTGAGGCGAAATTGTTCCTTGGGGGGGTATTGCAACTTTTGGCCATTTTGAAGCGAAATTGTTCCTTTCAGGGGGTATTGCAACTTTTGGCCATTTTGAAGCGAAATTGTTCCTTTGGGGGGGTATTGCAATTTTTGGCCATTTTGAGGCGAAATTGTTCCTTTGGGGGGGTATTGCAACTTTTGGCCATTTTGAAGCGAAATTGTTCCTTTGGGGGGGTATTGCAATTTTTTGCCATTTTGAGGCGAAATTGTTCCTTTGGGGGGGTATTGCAATTTTTTGCCATTTTGAGGCGAAATTGTTCCTTTGGGGAGGTATTGCAACTTTTGGCCATTTTGAAGCGAAATTGTTCCTTTCGGGGGGTATTGCAACTTTTCGGCATTTTGAGGTGAAATTGTTCCTTTGGGGGGTTTTGCAACTTTTGGCCATTTTGAAGCGAAATTGTTCCTTTGGGGGGGTATTGCAACTTTTCGGCATTTTGAGGCGAAATTGTTCCTTTGGGGGGTATTGCAATTTTTTTGCCATTTTGAGGCGAAATTGTTCCTTTGGGGGGGGTATTGCAACTTTTGGCCATTTTGAAGCGAAATTGTTCCTTTGGGGGGGTATTGCAATTTTTTGCCATTTTGAGGTGAAATTGTTCCTTTGGGGGGTATTGCAACTTTTGGCCATTTTGAAGCGAAATTGTTCCTTTCGGGGGGTATTGCAACTTTTCAGCATTTTGAGGCTCAAATTGTTCCTTTGGGGGGGTATTGCAATTTTTGGCCATTTTGAAGCGAAATTGTTCCTTTGGGGGGGTATTGCAACTTTTCGGCATTTTGAGGCGAAATTGTTCCTTTGGGGGGGTATTGCAACTTTTGGCCATTTTGAAGCGAAATTGTTCCTTTTGGGGGGTTATTGCAACTTTTCGGCATTTTGAAGCGAAATTGTTCCTTTGGGGGGTATTGCAATTTTTTGCCATTTTGAGGCGAAATTGTTCCTTTAGGGGGTATTGCAACTTTTGGCCATTTTGAAGCGAAATTGTTCCTTTGGGGGGGTATTGCTAATTTTGGCCATTTTGAGGCGAAATTGTTCCTTTAGGGGGGGGTATTGCTAATTTTGGCCATTTTGAGGCGAAATTGTTCCTTTGGGGGGGTATTGCAACTTTTCGGCATTTTGAGGCGAAATTGTTCCTTTGGGGGGGTATTGCAACTTTTGGCCATTTTGAAGCGAAATTGTTCCTTTGGGGGGTATTGCAATTTTTTTTCCATTTTGAGGCGAAATTGTTCCTTTGGGGGGTATTGCAACTTTTGGCCATTTTGAAGCGAAATTGTTCCTTTCAGGGGGTATTGCAACTTTTGGCCATTTTGAGGCGAAATTGTTCCTTTGGGGGGGTATTGCAACTTTTCGGCATTTTGAGGCGAAATTGTTCCTTTGGGGGGGTATTGCAACTTTTGGCCATTTTGAAGCGAAATTGTTCCTTTGGGGGGGTATTGCAATTTTTTGCTATTTTGAGGCGAAATTGTTCCTTTCGGGGGGTATTGCAACTTTTCGGCATTTTGAGGCGAAATTGTTCCTTTGGGAGGGTATTGCAACTTTTGGCCATATTGAAGCGAAATTGTTTCTTTGGGGGGTATTGCAATTTTTAACCATTTTGAGGCGAAATTGTTCCTTTGGGGGGTATTGCAATTTTTGGCCATTTTGAGGCGAAATTGTTCCTTTGGGGGGGTATTGCAACTTTTGGCCATTTTGAAGCGAAATTGTTCCTTTCGGGGGGTATTGCAACTTTTCGGCATTTTAAAGCGAAATTGTTCCTTTGGGGGGTATTGCAATTTTTTGCCATTTTGAGGCGAAATTGTTCCTTTGGGGGGTATTGCAACTTTTGGCCATTTTGAAGCGAAATTGTTCCTTTGGGGGGGTATTGCAATTTTTTTTTCATTTTGAGGCGAAATTGTTCCTTGGGGGGGTATTGCAACTTTTGGCCATTTTGAAGCGAAATTGTTCCTTTCAGGGGGTATTGCAACTTTTGGCCATTTTGAAGCGAAATTGTTCCTTTGGGGGGTATTGCAATTTTTGGCCATTTTGAGGCGAAATTGTTCCTTTGGGGGGGTATTGCAACTTTTGGCCATTTTGAAGCGAAATTGTTCCTTTGGGGGGGTATTGCAATTTTTTGCCATTTTGAGGCGAAATTGTTCCTTTGGGGGGGTATTGCAATTTTTTGCCATTTTGAGGCGAAATTGTTCCTTTGGGGGGGGTATTGCAACTTTTGGCCATTTTGAAGCGAAATTGTTCCTTTGGGGGGGTATTGCAATTTTTTGCCATTTTGAGGTGAAATTGTTCCTTTGGGGGGGTATTGCAACTTTTGGCCATTTTGAAGCGAAATTGTTCCTTTCGGGGGGTATTGCAACTTTTCAGCATTTTGAGGCGAAATTGTTCCTTTGGGGGGGTATTGCAATTTTTGGCCATTTTGAAGCGAAATTGTTCCTTTGGGGGGGTATTGCAACTTTTCGGCATTTTGAGGCGAAATTGTTCCTTTGGGGGGGTATTGCAACTTTTGGCCATTTTGAAGCGAAATTGTTCCTTTTGGGGGGTTATTGCAACTTTTCGGCATTTTGAAGCGAAATTGTTCCTTTGGGGGGTATTGCAATTTTTTGCCATTTTGAGGCGAAATTGTTCCTTTAGGGGGTATTGCAACTTTTGGCCATTTTGAAGCGAAATTGTTCCTTTGGGGGGGTATTGCTAATTTTGGCCATTTTGAGGCGAAATTGTTCCTTTAGGGGGGGGTATTGCTAATTTTGGCCATTTTGAGGCGAAATTGTTCCTTTGGGGGGGTATTGCAACTTTTCGGCATTTTGAGGCGAAATTGTTCCTTTGGGGGGGTATTGCAACTTTTGGCCATTTTGAAGCGAAATTGTTCCTTTTGGGGGGTTATTGCAACTTTTCGGCATTTTGAAGCGAAATTGTTCCTTTGGGGGTATTGCAATTTTTTGCCATTTTGAGGCGAAATTGTTCCTTTAGGGGGTATTGCAACTTTTCGGCATTTTGAAGCGAAATTGTTCCTTTGGGGGGTATTGCAATTTTTTGCCATTTTGAGGCGAAATTGTTCCTTTGGGGGGGTATTGCAACTTTTGGCCTTTTTGAGGCGAAATTGTTCCTTTGGGGGGGTATTGCAACTTTTGGCCATTTTGAAGCGAAATTGTTCCTTTGGGGGGCTATTGCAACTTTTCGGCATTTTGAGGCGAAATTGTTCCTTTGGGGGGGTATTGCAATTTTTTGCCATTTTGAGGCGAAATTGTTCCTTTGGGGGGGTATTGCAACTTTTGGCCATTTTGAAGCGAAATTGTTCCTTTCGGGGGGTATTGCAACTTTTCGGCATTTTGAGGCGAAATTGTTCCTTTGGGGGGGTATTGCAACTTTTGGCCATTTTGAGGCGAAATTGTTCCTTTGGGGGGCTATTGCAATTTTTTGCCATTTTGAGGCGAAATTGTTCCTTTGGGGGGGTATTGCAACTTTTCGGCATTTTGAGGCGAAATTGTTCCTTGGGGGGGTATTGCAACTTTTGGCCATTTTGAAGCGAAATTGTTCCTTTGGGGTGTATTGCAATTTTTTTTCCATTTTGAGGCGAAATTGTTCCTTTGGGGGGTATTGCAACTTTTGGCCATTTTGAAGCGAAATTGTTCCTTTCAGGGGGTATTGCAACTTTTGGCCATTTTGAGGCGAAATTGTTCCTTTGGGGGGGTATTGCAACTTTTCGGCATTTTGAGGCGAAATTGTTCCTTTGGGGGGGTATTGCAACTTTTGGCCATTTTGAAGCGAAATTGTTCCTTTGGGGGGGTATTGCAATTTTTTGCTATTTTGAGGCGAAATTGTTCCTTTCGGGGGGTATTGCAACTTTTCGGCATTTTGAGGCGAAATTGTTCCTTTGGGAGGGTATTGCAACTTTTGGCCATATTGAAGCGAAATTGTTTCTTTGGGGGGTATTGCAATTTTTAACCATTTTGAGGCGAAATTGTTCCTTTGGGGGGTATTGCAATTTTTGGCCATTTTGAGGCGAAATTGTTCCTTTGGGGGGGTATTGCAACTTTTCAACATTTTGAGGCGAAATTGTTCCTTTGGGGGGGTATTGCAGCTTTTGGCCATTTTGAAGCGAAATTGTTCCTTTGGGGGGGTATTGCAATTTTTTGCCATTTTGAGGCGAAATTGTTCCTTTGGGGGGGTATTGCAATTTTTTGCCATTTTGAGGCGAAATTGTTCCTTTGGGGGGGTATTGCAACTTTTGGCCATTTTGAAGCGAAATTGTTCCATGGGGGTATTGCAATTTATTGCCATTTTGAGGCGAAATTGTTCCTTTGGGGGGGTATTGCAACTTTTGGCCATTTTGATGCGAAATTGTTCCTTTGGGGGGGTATTGCAATTTTTTGCCATTTTGAGGCGAAATTGTTCCTTTGGGAGGGTATTGCAACTTTTGGCCATATTGAAGCGAAATTGTTTCTTTGGGGGGGTATTGCAATTTTTAACCATTTTGAGGCGAAATTGTTCCTTTGGGAAGGTATTGCAACTTTTGGCCATTTTGAAGCGAAATTGTTCCTTTCGGGGGGTATTGCAACTTTTCAGCATTTTGAGGCGAAATTGTTCCTTTGGGGGGGTATTGCAACTTTTGGCCATTTTTTAGCGAAATTGTTCCTTTGGGGGGTATTGCAATTTTTCGGCATTTTGAAGCGAAATTGTTCCTTTGGGGGGTATTGCAATTTGCCATTTTGAAGCGAAATTGTTCCTTTGGGGGGGTATTGCAACTTTTGGCCATTTTGAAGCGAAATTGTTCCTTTGGGGGGTATTGAATTTTTTTGCCATTTTGAGGCGAAATTTTTCCTTTGGGGGGGTATTGCAACTTTTGGCCATTTTGAAGCGAAATTGTTCCTTTGGGGGGGTATTGCAATTTTTTGCCATTTTGAGGCGAAATTGTTCCTTTGAGGGGGTATTGCAACTTTTGGCCTTTTTGAAGCGAAAATGTTCCTTTGGGGGGGTATTGCAACTTTTCGGCATTTTAAGGCGAAATTGTTCCTTTGGGGGGGTATTGCAACTTTTCGGCATTTTGAGGCGAAATTGTTCCTTTGGGGGGGGTATTGCAATTTTTTGCCATTTTGAGGCGAAATTGTTCCTTTGGGGGGGTATTGCAATTTTTTGCCATTTTGAGGCGAAATTGTTCCTTTGGGGGGGTATTGCAATTTTTTGCCATTTTGAGGCGAAATTGTTCCTTTGGGGGGTATTGCAACTTTTGGCCATTTTGAAGCGAAATTGTTCCTTTCGGGGGGTATTGCAACTTTTCGGCATTTTGAGGCGAAATTGTTCCTTTGGGGAGGGTATTGCAACTTTTGGCCATATTGAAGCGAAATTGATCCTTTGGGGGGGTATTGCAATTTTTAACCATTTTGAGGCGAAATTGTTCCTTTGGGGGGTATTGCAACTTTTGGCTATTTTGAAGCGAAAATGTTCCTTTGGGGGGGTATTGCAACTTTTGGCCATTTTGAAGCGAAATTGTTCCTTTGGGGGGTATTGAATTTTTTTGCCATTTTGAGGCGAAATTTTTCCTTTGGGGGGTATTGCAACTTTTGGCCATTTTGAAGCGAAATTGTTCCTTTGGGGGGGTATTGCAATTTTTTGCCATTTTGAGGCGAAATTGTTCCTTTGGGGGGGTATTGCAATTTTTTGCCATTTTGAGGCGAAATTGTTCCTTTGGGGGGGTATTGCAACTTTTGGCCATTTTGAAGCGAAATTGTTCCATGGGGGGTATTGCAATTTATTGCCATTTTGAGGCGAAATTGTTCCTTTGGGGGGGTATTGCAACTTTTGGCCATATTGAAGCGAAATTGTTCCTTTGGGGGGTTTTTACAATTTTTGGCCATTTTGAGGCGAAATTGTTCCTTTTGGGGGGTATTGTAACTTTTCAACATTTTGAGGCGAAATTGTTCCTTTGGGGGGGTATTGCAACTTTTGGCCATTTTGAAGCGAAATTGTTCCTTTGGGGGGGTATTGCAATTTTTTGCCATTTTGAGGCGAAATTGTTCCTTTGGGGGGGTATTGCAATTTTTTGCCATTTTGAGGCGAAATTGTTCCTTTGGGGGGGTATTGCAACTTTTGGCCATTTTGAAGCGAAATTGTTCCTTTCGGGGGGTATTGCAACTTTTCGGCATTTTGAGGCGAAATTGTTCCTTTGGGGGGTTTTGCAACTTTTGGCCATTTTGAAGCGAAATTGTTCCTTTGGGGGGGTATTGCAACTTTTCGGCATTTTGAGGCGAAATTGTTCCTTGGGGGGTATTGCAATTTTTTGCCATTTTGAGGCGAAATTGTTCCTTTGGGGAGGTATTGCAACTTTTGGCCATTTTGAAGCGAAATTGTTCCTTTGGGGGGTATTGCAACTTTTCGGCATTTTGAGGCGAAATTGTTCCTTTGGGAGGGTATTGCAACTTTTGGCCATATTGAAGCGAAATTGTTTCTTTGGGGGGGTATTGCAATTTTTAACCATTTTGAGGCGAAATTGTTCCTTTGGGGGGGTATTGCAACTTTTGGCCATTTTGAAGCGAAATTGTTCCTTTCAGGGGGTATTGCAACTTTTCAGCATTTTGAGGCGAAATTGTTCCTTTGGGGGGGTATTGCAATTTTTGGCCATTTTGAGGCGAAATTGTTCCTTTGGGGGGGTATTGCAACTTTTCGGCATTTTGAGGCGAAATTGTTCCTTTGGGGGGGTATTGCAACTTTTGGCCATTTTGAAGCGAAATTGTTCCTTTCGGGGGGTATTGCAACTCTTCGGCATTTTGAAGCGAAATTGTTCCTTTGGGGGGTATTGCAATTTTTTGCCAATTTGAGGCGAAATTGTTCCTTTGGGGGGGTATTGCAACTTTTGGCCATTTTGAAGCGAAATTGTTCCTTTGGGGGGGTATTGCAATTTTTTTTTCATTTTGAGGCGAAATTGTTCCTTTGGGGGGGGTATTGCTAATTTTGGCCATTTTGAAGCGAAATTGTTCCTTTGGGGGGGTATTGCAATTTTTTGCCATTTTGAGGCGAAATTGTTCCTTTGGGGGGGTATTGCAACTTTTCGGCATTTTGAGGCGAAATTGTTCCTTTGGGGGGGTATTGCAATTTTTTGCCATTTTGAGGTGAAATTGTTCCTTTGGGGGGTATTGCAACTTTTGGCCATTTTGAAGCGAAATTGTTCCTTTGAGGGGGTATTGCAATTTTTTGCCATTTTGAGGCGAAATTGTTCCTTTGGAGGGGTATTGCAACTTTTAGCCTTTTTGAGGCGAAATTGTTCCTTTGGGGGGGTATTGCAACTTTTGGCCATTTTGAAGCGAAATTGTTCCTTTCGGGGGGTATTGCAACTTTTGGCCATTTTGAAGCGAAATTGTTCCTTTGGGGGGGTATTGCAACTTTTCGGCATTTTGAGGCGAAATTGTTCCTTTGGGGGGGTATTGTAATTTTTTGCCTTTTTGAGGCGAAATTGTTCCTTTGGGGGGGTATTGCAACTTTTGGCCATTTTGAAGCGAAATTGTTCCTTTCGGGGGGTATTGCAACTTTTCGGCATTTTGAGGCGAAATTGTTCCTTTGGGGGGGTATTGCAATTTTTTGCCATTTTGAGGCGAAATTGTTCCTTTGGGGGGGTATTGCAACTTTTGGCCATTTTGAAGCGAAATTGTTCCTTTGGGGGGGTATTGCAATTTTTTGCCATTTTGAGGCGAAATTGTTCCTTTGGGGGGTATTGCAACTTTTGGCCATTTTGAAGCGAAATTGTTCCTTTCGGGGGGTATTGCAACTTTTCGGCATTTTGAGGCGAAATTGTTCCTTTGGGAGGGTATTGCAACTTTTGGCCATATTGAAGCGAAATTGTTCCTTTGGGGGGGTATTGCAATTTTTAACCATTTTGAGGCGAAATTGTTCCTTTGGAGGGGTATTGCAACTTTTGGCCATTTTGAAGCGAAATTGTTCCTTTCGGGGGGTATTGCAACTTTTCAGCATTTTGAGGCGAAATTGTTCCTTTGGGGGGGGTATTGCAACTTTTCGGCATTTTGAGGCGAAATTGTTCCTTTGGGGGGGTATTGCAACTTTTCGGCATTTTGAGGCGAAATTGTTCCTTTGGGGGGTATTGCAACTTTTGGCCATTTTGAAGCGAAATTGTTCCTTTCGGGGGGTATTGCAACTTTTCGGCATTTTGAAGCGAAATTGTTCCTTTGGGGGGGTATTGCAACTTTTGGCCATATTGAAGCGAAATTGTTCCTTTCGGGGGGTATTGCAACTTTTCAGCACTTTGAGGCGAAATTGTTCCTTTGGGGGGGTATTGCAATTTTTTGCCATTTTGAGGCGAAATTGTTCCTTTGGGGGGGTATTGCAACTTTTGGCAATTTTGAAGCGAAATTGTTCCTTTGGGGGGGGTATTGCAACTTTTCGGCATTTTGAGGCGAAATTGTTCCTTGGGGGGGTATTGCAACTTTTGGCCATTTTGAAGCGAAATTGTTCCTTTGGGGGGGTATTGCAATTTTTAACCATTTTGAGGCGAAATTGTTCCTTTGGGGGGGTATTGCAACTTTTGGACATTTTGAAGTGAAATTGTTCCTTTCGGGGGGTATTGCAACTTTTGGCCATTTTGAAGCGAAATTGTTCCTTTGGGGGGGTATTGCAATTTTTTGCCATTTTGAGGCGAAATTGTTCCTTTGGGGGGGTATTGCAACTTTTGGCCATATTGAAGCGAAATTGTTCCTTTGGGGGGTTTTTACAATTTTTGGCCATTTTGAGGCGAAATTGTTCCTTTCGGGGGGTATTGCAATTTTTTGCCATTTTGAGGCGAAATTGTTCCTTTGTGGGGGTATTGCAACTTTTGGCCATTTTGAAGCGAAATTGTTCCTTTGGGGGGGTATTGCAACTTTTGGCCATTTTGAGGCGAAATTGTTCCTTTGGGGGGGTATTGCAACTTTTCGGCATTTTGAGGCGAAATTGTTCCTTTGGGGGGTATTGCAATTTTTTGCCATTTTGAGGCGAAATTGTTCCTTTTGGGGGGTATTGCAACTTTTGGCCATTTTGAAGCGAAATTGTTCCTTTGGGGGGTATTGACATTTTTTTTTCATTTTGAGGCGAAATTGTTCCTTTGGGGGGGGTATTGCAAATTTTGGCCATTTTGAAGCGAAATTGTTCCTTTGGGGGGTATTGCAATTTTTTGTCATTTTGAGGCGAAATTGTTCCTTTGGGGGGTATTGCAATTTTTTGCCATTTTGAGGCGAAATTGTTCCTTTGGGGGGGGTATTGCAACTTTTGGCCATTTTGAAGCGAAATTGTTCCTTTGGGGGGTATTGCAACTTTTTGGCATTTTGAGGCGAAATTGTTCCTTGGGGGGGTATTGCAACTTTTGGCCATTTTGAAGCGAAATTGTTCCTTTGGGGGGGTATTGCAACTTTTGGCCATATTGAAGCGAAATTGTTCCTTTGGGGGGTTTTTACAATTTTTGGCCATTTTGAGGCGAAATTGTTCCTTTCGGGGGGTATTGCAATTTTTTGCCATTTTGAGGCGAAATTGTTCCTTTGTGGGGGTATTGCAACTTTTGGCCATTTTGAAGCGAAATTGTTCCTTTGGGGGGGTATTGCAACTTTTGGCCATTTTGAGGCGAAATTGTTCCTTTGGGGGGGTATTGCAACTTTTCGGCATTTTGAGGCGAAATTGTTCCTTTGGGGGGTATTGCAATTTTTTGCCATTTTGAGGCGAAATTGTTCCTTTTGGGGGGTATTGCAACTTTTGGCCATTTTGAAGTGAAATTGTTCCTTTGGGGGGTATTGACATTTTTTTTTCATTTTGAGGCGAAATTGTTCCTTTGGGGGGGGTATTGCAAATTTTGGCCATTTTGAAGCGAAATTGTTCCTTTGGGGGGGTATTGCAATTTTTTGTCATTTTGAGGCGAAATTGTTCCTTTGGGGGGGTATTGCAACTTTTCGGCATTTTGAGGCGAAATTGTTCCTTTGGGGGGGTATTGCAATTTTTTGCCATTTTGAGGCGAAATTGTTCCTTTGGGGAGGTATTGCAACTTTTGGCCATTTTGAAGCGAAATTGTTCCTTTGGGGGGGTATTGCAACTTTTCGGCATTTTGAGGCGAAATTGTTCCTTTGGGAGGGTATTGCAACTTTTGGCCATATTGAAGCGAAATTGTTTCTTTGGGGGGGTATTGCAATTTTTAACCATTTTGAGGCGAAATTGTTCCTTTGGGGGGGTATTGCAACTTTTGGCCATTTTGAAGCGAAATTGTTCCTTTCAGGGGGTATTGCAACTTTTCAGCATTTTGAGGCGAAATTGTTCCTTTGGGGGGGTATTGCAATTTTTGGCCATTTTGAGGCGAAATTGTTCCTTTGGGGGGGTATTGCAACTTTTCGGCATTTTGAGGCGAAATTGTTCCTTTGGGGGGGTATTGCAACTTTTGGCCATTTTGAAGCGAAATTGTTCCTTTCGGGGGGTATTGCAACTTTTCGGCATTTTGAAGCGAAATTGTTCCTTTGGGGGGTATTGCAATTTTTTGCCATTTTGAGGCGAAATTGTTCCTTTGGGGGGTATTGCTAATTTTGGCCATTTTGAAGCGAAATTGTTCCTTTGGGGGGGTATTGCAATTTTTTGCCATTTTGAGGCGAAATTGTTCCTTTGGGGGGGTATTGCAACTTTTCGGCATTTTGAGGCGAAATTGTTCCTTTGGGGGGGTATTGCAATTTTTTGCCATTTTGAGGCGAAATTGTTCCTTTGGGGGGGTATTGCAACTTTTCGGCATTTTGAGGCGAAATTGTTCCTTTGGGGGGGTATTGCAATTTTTTGCCATTTTGAGGTGAAATTGTTCCTTTGGGGGGTATTGCAACTTTTGGCCATTTTGAAGCGAAATTGTTCCTTTGAGGGGGTATTGCAATTTTTTGCCATTTTGAGGCGAAATTGTTCCTTTGGAGGGGTATTGCAACTTTTAGCCTTTTTGAGGCGAAATTGTTCCTTTGGGGGGGTATTGCAACTTTTGGCCATTTTGAAGCGAAATTGTTCCTTTCGGGGGGTATTGCAACTTTTGGCCATTTTGAAGCGAAATTGTTCCTTTGGGGGGGTATTGCAACTTTTCGGCATTTTGAGGCGAAATTGTTCCTTTGGGGGGGTATTGTAATTTTTTGCCATTTTGAGGCGAAATTGTTCCTTGGGGGGGTATTGCAACTTTTGGCCATTTTGAAGCGAAATTGTTCCTTTCGGGGGGTATTGCAACTTTTCGGCATTTTGAGGCGAAATTGTTCCTTTGGGGGGGTATTGCAATTTTTTGCCATTTTGAGGCGAAATTGTTCCTTTGGGGGGGTATTGCAACTTTTGGCCATTTTGAAGCGAAATTGTTCCTTTGGGGGGGTATTGCAACTTTTGTCCATTTTGAAGCGAAATTGTTCCTTTGGGGGGGTATTGCAACTTTTGGCCATTTTGAGGCGAAATTGTTCCTTTGGGGGGGTATTGCAACTTTTGGCCATATTGAAGCGAAATTGTTCCTTTGGGGGGATTATACAATTTTTTGCCATTTTGAGGCGAAACTGTTCCTTTGGGGGGTATTGCAACTTTTGGCCATTTTGAAGCGAAATTGTTCCTTTCGGGGGGTATTGCAACTTTTCGGCATTTTGAGGCGAAATTGTTCCTTTGGGAGGGTATTGCAACTTTTGGCCATATTGAAGCGAAATTGTTCCTTTGGGGGGGTATTGCAATTTTTAACCATTTTGAGGCGAAATTGTTCCTTTGGGGGGGTATTGCAACTTTTGGCCATTTTGAAGCGAAATTGTTCCTTTCGGGGGGTATTGCAACTTTTCAGCATTTTGAGGCGAAATTGTTCCTTTGGGGGGGGTATTGCAACTTTTCGGCATTTTGAGGCGAAATTGTTCCTTTGGGGGGGTATTGCAACTTTTCGGCATTTTGAGGCGAAATTGTTCCTTTCGGGGGGTATTGCAACTTTTCGGCATTTTGAAGCGAAATTGTTCCTTTGGGGGGGTATTGCAACTTTTGGCCATATTGAAGCGAAATTGTTCCTTTCGGGGGGTATTGCAACTTTTCAGCACTTTGAGGCGAAATTGTTCCTTTGGGGGGGTATTGCAATTTTTTGCCATTTTGAGGCGAAATTGTTCCTTTGGGGGGGTATTGCAACTTTTGGCAATTTTGAAGCGAAATTGTTCCTTTGGGGGGGGTATTGCAACTTTTCGGCATTTTGAGGCGAAATTGTTCCTTGGGGGGGGTATTGCAACTTTTGGCCATTTTGAAGCGAAATTGTTCCTTTGGGGGGGTATTGCAATTTTTAACCATTTTGAGGCGAAATTGTTCATTTGGGGGGGTATTGCAACTTTTGGACATTTTGAAGTGAAATTGTTCCTTTCGGGGGGTATTGCAACTTTTGGCCATTTTGAAGCGAAATTGTTCCTTTGGGGGGGTATTGCAATTTTTTGCCATTTTGAGGCGAAATTGTTCCTTTGGGGGGGTATTGCAACTTTTGGCCATATTGAAGCGAAATTGTTCCTTTGGGGGGATTATACAATTTTTGGCCATTTTGAGGCGAAATTGTTCCTTTCGGGGGGTATTGCAATTTTTTGCCATTTTGAGGCGAAATTGTTCCTTTGTGGGGGTATTGCAACTTTTGGCCATTTTGAAGCGAAATTGTTCCTTTGGGGGGGTATTGCAACTTTTGGCCATTTTGAGGCGAAATTGTTCCTTTGGGGGGGTATTGCAACTTTTCGGCATTTTGAGGCGAAATTGTTCCTTTGGGGGGTATTGCAATTTTTTGCCATTTTGAGGCGAAATTGTTCCTTTTGGGGGGTATTGCAACTTTTGGCCATTTTGAAGCGAAATTGTTCCTTTGGGGGGTATTGACATTTTTTTTTCATTTTGAGGCGAAATTGTTCCTTTGGGGGGGGTATTGCAAATTTTGGCCATTTTGAAGCGAAATTGTTCCTTTGGGGGGGTATTGCAATTTTTTGTCATTTTGAGACGAAATTGTTCCTTTGGGGGGGTATTGCAATTTTTTGCCATTTTGAGGTGAAATTGTTCCTTTGGGGGGGTATTGCAACTTTTCGGCATTTTGAGGCGAAATTGTTCCTTTGGGGGGTATTGCAATTTTTTGCCATTTTGAGGCGAAATTGTTCCTTTGGGGGGGGTATTGCAACTTTTGGCCATTTTGAAGCGAAATTGTTCCTTTGGGGGGTATTGCAACTTTTTGGCATTTTGAGGCGAAATTGTTCCTTGGGGGGGGTATTGCAACTTTTGGCCATATTGAAGCGAAATTGTTCCTTTGGGGGGTTTTTACAATTTTTGGCCATTTTGAGGCGAAATTGTTCCTTTCGGGGGGTATTGCAATTTTTTGCCATTTTGAGGCGAAATTGTTCCTTTGTGGGGGTATTGCAACTTTTGGCCATTTTGAAGCGAAATTGTTCCTTTGGGGGGGTATTGCAACTTTTGGCCATTTTGAGGCGAAATTGTTCCTTTGGGGGGGTATTGCAACTTTTCGGCATTTTGAGGCGAAATTGTTCCTTTGGGGGGTATTGCAATTTTTTGCCATTTTGAGGCGAAATTGTTCCTTTTGGGGGGTATTGCAACTTTTGGCCATTTTGAAGTGAAATTGTTCCTTTGGGGGGTATTGACATTTTTTTTCATTTTGAGGCGAAATTGTTCCTTTGGGGGGGGTATTGCAAATTTTGGCCATTTTGAAGCGAAATTGTTCCTTTGGGGGGGTATTGCAATTTTTTGTCATTTTGAGGCGAAATTGTTCCTTTGGGGGGGTATTGCAACTTTTCGGCATTTTGAGGCGAAATTGTTCCTTTGGGGGGGTATTGCAATTTTTTGCCATTTTGAGGTGAAATTGTTCCTTTGGGGGGGTATTGCAACTTTTCGGCATTTTGAGGCGAAATTGTTCCTTTGGGGGGTATTGCAATTTTTTGCCATTTTGAGGCGAAATTGTTCCTTTGGGGGGGGTATTGCAACTTTTGGCCATTTTGAAGCGAAATTGTTCCTTTGGGGGGTATTGCAACTTTTTGGCATTTTGAGGCGAAATTGTTCCTTGGGGGGGTATTGCAACTTTTGGCCATTTTGAAGCGAAATTGTTCCTTTGGGGGGGTATTGCAATTTTTAACCATTTTGAGGCGAAATTGTTCCTTTGGGGGGTATTGCAACTTTTGGCCATTTTGAAGTGAAATTGTTCCTTTCGGGGGGTATTGCAACTTTTCAGCATTTTGAAGCGAAATTGTTCCTTTGAGGGGGTATTGCAATTTTTTGCCATTTTGAAGCGAAATTGTTCCTTTGGGGGGGTATTGCAATTTTTAACCATTTTGAGGCGAAATTGTTCCTTTGGGGGGGTATTGCAACTTTTGGCCATTTTGAAGCGAAATTGTTCCTTTGGGGGGGTATTGCAATTTTTTGCCATTTTGAGGCGAAATTGTTCCTTTGGGGGGGTATTGCAACTTTTGGCCATATTGAAGCGAAATTGTTCCTTTGGGGGGTTTTTACAATTTTTGGCCATTTTGAGGCGAAATTGTTCCTTTCGGGGGGTATTGCAATTTTTTGCCATTTTGAGGCGAAATTGTTCCTTTGGGGGGGTATTGCAACTTTTCGGCATTTTGAGGCGAAATTGTTCCTTTGGGGGGGTATTTCAACTTTTGGCCATTTTGAAGCGAAATTGTTCCTTTCGGGGGGTATTGCAACTTTTCGGCATTTTGAGGCGAAATTGTTCCTTTGGGGGGGTATTGCAACTTTTGGCCATATTGAAGCGAAATTGTTCCTTTCGGGGGGTATTGCAACTTTTCAGCACTTTGAGGCAAAATTGTTCCTTTGGGGGGGGTATTGCAATTTTTTGCCATTTTGAGGCGAAATTGTTCCTTTGGGGGGGTATTGCAACTTTTGGCCATTTTGAAGCGAAATTGTTCCTTTCGGGGGGTATTGCAACTTTTCGGCATTTTGAAGCAAAATTGTTCCTTTTGGGGGGTATTGCAACTTTTGGCCATTTTGAAGCGAAATTGTTCCTTTGGGGGGGTATTGACATTTTTTTTTCATTTTGAGGCGAAATTGTTCCTTTGGGGGGGTATTGCAAATTTTGGCCATTTTGAAGCGAAATTGTTCCTTTGGGGGGGTATTGCAATTTTTTGCCATTTTGAGGCGAAATTGTTCCTTTGGGGGGGTATTGCAACTTTTCGGCATTTTGAGGCGAAATTGTTCCTTTGGGGGGGTATTGCAATTTTTTTTAAATTTTGAGGCGAAATTGTTCCTTTGGGGGGGTATTGCAACTTTTGGCCATTTTGAAGCGAAATTTTTCCTTTCGGGGGGTATTGCAACTTTTCGGTATTTTGAAGCGAAATTGTTCCTTTGGGGGGTATTGCAATTTTTTGCCATTTTGAGGCGAAATTGTTCCTTTTGGGGGGTATTGCAACTTTTGGCCATTTTGAAGCGAAATTGTTCCTTTGGGGGGTATTGACATTTTTTTTTTCATTTTGAGGCGAAATTGTTCCTTTGGGGGGGTATTGCAAATTTTGGCCATTTTGAAGCGAAATTGTTCCTTTGGGGGGGTATTGCAATTTTTTGTCATTTTGAGGCGAAATTGTTCCTTTGGGGGGGTATTGCAACTTTTCGGCATTTTGAGGCGAAATTGTTCCTTTGGGGGGGTATTGCAATTTTTTGCCATTTTGAGGTGAAATTGTTCCTTTGGGGGGTTATTGCAACTTTTCGGCATTTTGAGGCGAAATTGTTCCTTTGGGGGGTATTGCAATTTTTTGCCATTTTGAGGCGAAATTGTTCCTTTGGGGGGGGGTATTGCAACTTTTGGCCATTTTGAAGCGAAATTGTTCCTTTGGGGGGTATTGCAACTTTTTGGCATTTTGAGGCGAAATTGTTCCTTGGGGGGGTATTGCAACTTTTGGCCATTTTGAAGCGAAATTGTTCCTTTGGGGGGGTATTGCAATTTTTAACCATTTTGAGGCGAAATTGTTCCTTTGGGGGGTTATTGCAACTTTTGGCCATTTTGAAGCGAAATTGTTCCTTTGGGGGGGTATTGCAATTTTTTGCCATTTTGAAGCGAAATTGTTCCTTTGGGGGGGTATTGCAATTTTTAACCATTTTGAGGCGAAATTGTTCCTTTGGGGGGGTATTGCAACTTTTGGCCATTTTGAAGCGAAATTGTTCCTTTGGGGGGGTATTGCAATTTTTTGCCATTTTGAGGCGAAATTGTTCCTTTGGGGGGTATTGCAACTTTTGGCCATATTGAAGCGAAATTGTTCCTTTGGGGGGTTTTTACAATTTTTGGCCATTTTGAGGCGAAATTGTTCCTTTCGGGGGGTATTGCAATTTTTTGCCATTTTGAGGCGAAATTGTTCCTTTGGGGGGGTATTGCAACTTTTCGGCATTTTGAGGCGAAATTGTTCCTTTGGGGGGTATTGCAACTTTTGGCCATTTTGAAGCGAAATTGTTCCTTTGGGGGGATATTGCAATTTTTTGCCATTTTGAGGCGAAATTGTTCCTTTGGGGGGGTATTTCAACTTTTGGCCATTTTGAAGCGAAATTGTTCCTTTCGGGGGGTATTGCAACTTTTCGGCATTTTGAGGCGAAATTGTTCCTTTGGGGGGGTATTGCAACTTTTGGCCATATTGAAGCGAAATTGTTCCTTTCGGGGGGTATTGCAACTTTTCAGCACTTTGAGGCGAAATTGTTCCTTTGGGGGGGTATTGCAATTTTTTGCCATTTTGAGGCGAAATTGTTCCTTTGGGGGGTATTGCAATTTTTTTTCCATTTTGAGGCGAAATTGTTCCTTTGGGGGGGTATTGCAACTTTTGACCATTTTGAAGCAAAATTGTTCCTTTCGGGGGGTATTGCAACTTTTCGGCATTTTGAGGCGAAATTGTTCCTTTGGGGGGGTATTGCAACTTTTGGCCATATTGAAGCGAAATTGTTCCTTTCGGGGGGTATTGCAACTTTTCAGCACTTTGAGGCGAAATTGTTCCTTTGGGGGGGTATTGCAATTTTTTTTCCATTTTGAGGCGAAATTGTTCCTTTGGGGGGGTATTGCAACTTTTGGCCGTTTTGAAGCGAAATTGTTCCTTTCGGGGGGTATTGCAACTTTTCGGCATTTTGAAGCGAAATTGTTCCTTTGGGGGGTATTGCAATTTTTTGCCATTTTGAGGCGAAATTGTTCCTTTGGGGGGGTATTGACATTTTTTTTTCATTTTGAGGCGAAATTGTTCCTTTGGGGGGGGTATTGCAAATTTTGGCCATTTTGAGGCGAAATTGTTCCTTTGGGGGGGGTATTGCAATTTTTTGCCATTTTGAGGCGAAATTGTTCCTTTGGGGGGGTATTGCAACTTTTCGGCATTTTGAGGCGAAATTGTTCCTTTGGGGGGGTATTGCAATTTTTTGCCATTTTGAGGTGAAATTGTTCCTTTGGGGGGGTATTGCAACTTTTGGCCATTTTGAAGCGAAATTGTTCCTTTGGGGGGTGTTGCATTTTTCTGCCATTTTGAGGCGAAATTGTTCCTTTGGGGGGGTATTGCAACTTTTGGCCTTTTTGAGGCGAAATTGTTCCTTTGGGGGGGTATTGCAACTTTTGGCCATTTTGAAGCGAAATTGTTCCTTTGGGGGGGTATTGCAACTTTTGGCCATTTTGAAGCGACATTGTTCCTTTCGGGGGGTATTGCAACTTTTCAGCATTTTGAAGCGAAATTGTTCTTTTGGGGGGGTATTGCAATTTTTTGCCATTTTGAAGCGAAATTGTTCCTTTGGGGGGGTATTGCAATTTTTAACCATTTTGAGGCGAAATTGTTCCTTTGGGGGGGTATTGCAACTTTTGGCCATTTTGAAGCGAAATTGTTCCTTTGGGGGGGTATTGCAATTTTTTGCCATTTTGAAGCGAAATTGTTCCTTTCGGGGGGTATTGCAACTTTTCAGCATTTTGAAGCGAAATTGTTCCTTTGGGGGGGTATTGCAATTTTTTGCAATTTTGAAGCGAAATTGTTCCTTTGGGGGGTTTTTACAATTTTTGGCCATTTTGAGGCGAAATTGTTCCTTTCGGGGGGTATTGCAATTTTTTGCCATTTTGAAGCGAAATTGTTCCTTTGGGGGGGCATTGCAACTTTTCGGCATTTTGAGGCGAAATTGTTCCTTTGGGGGGGTATTGCAATTTTTTGCCATTTTGAGGCGAAATTGTTCCTTTGGGGGGGTATTGCAACTTTTGGCCATTTTGAAGCGAAATTGTTCCTTTCGGGGGGTATTGCAACTTTTCGGCATTTTGAGGCGAAATTGTTCCTTTGGGGGGTATTGCAACTTTTGGCCATTTTGAAGCGAAATTGTTCCTTTGGGCGGATATTGCAATTTTTTGCCATTTTGAGGCGAAATTGTTCCTTTGGGGGGGTATTGCAACTTTTGGCGATTTTGAAGCGAAATTGTTCCTTTCGGGGGGTATTGCAACTTTTCGGCATTTTGAGGCGAAATTGTTCCTTTGGGGGGGTATTGCAACTTTTGGCCATATTGAAGCGAAATTGTTCCTTTCGGGGGGTATTGCAACTTTTCAGCACTTTGAGGCGAAATTGTTCCTTTGGGGGGGTATTGCAATTTTTTTTTCATTTTGAGGCGAAATTGTTCCTTTGGAGGGGTATTGCAATTTTTTGCCATTTTGAGGTGAAATTGTTCCTTTGGGGGGGTATTGCAACTTTTGGCCATTTTGAAGCGAAATTGTTCTTTTGGGGGGTATTGCATTTTTTTGCCATTTTGAGGTGAAATTGTTCCTTTGGGGGGGTATTGCAACTTTTGGCCATTTTGAAGCGAAATTGTTCCTTTGGGGGGTATTGCAATTTTTTGCCATTTTGAGGCGAAATTGTTCCTTTGGGGGGGTATTGCAACTTTTGGCCTTTTTGAGGCGAAATTGTTCCTTTGGGGGGGTATTGCAACTTTTGGCCATTTTGAAGCGAAATTGTTCCTTTGGGGGGGTATTGCAACTTTTGGCCATTTTGAAGCGAAATTGTTCCTTTCGGGGGGTATTGCAACTTTTCGGCATTTTGAGGCGAAATTGTTCCTTTGGGGGGGTATTGCAACTTTTAGCCATATTGAAGCGAAATTGTTCCTTTCGGGGGGTATTGCAACTTTTCGGCATTTTGAGGCGAAATTGTTCCTTTGGGGGGGTATTGCAATTTTTTTTCCATTTTGAGGCGAAATTGTTCCTTTGGGGGGGTATTGCAACTTTTGGCCATTTTGAAGCGAAATTGTTCCTTTCGGGGGGTATTGCAACTTTTCGGCATTGTGAAGCGAAATTGTTCCTTTGGGGGGTATTGCAATTTTTTGCCATTTTGAGGCGAAATTGTTCCTTTTGGGGGGTATTGCAACTTTTGGCCATTTTGAAGCGAAATTGTTCCTTTGGGGGGGTATTGCAATTTGTTGCCATTTTGAGGCGAAATTGTTCCTTTGGGGGGATATTGCAATTTTTTGCCATTTTGAGGCGAAATTGTTCCTTTGGGGGGGTATTGCAACTTTTGGCCATTTTGAAGCGAAATTGTTCCTTTCGGGGGGTATTGCAACTTTTCGGCATTTTGAGGCGAAATTGTTCCTTTGGGGGGGTATTGCAACTTTGGCCATATTGAAGCGAAATTGTTCCTTTCGGGGGGTATTGCAACTTTTCAGCACTTTGAGGCGAAATTGTTCCTTTGGGGGGGTATTGCAATTTTTTTTTCATTTTGAGGCGAAATTGTTCCTTTGGAGGGGTATTGCAATTTTTTGCCATTTTGAGGTGAAATTGTTCCTTTGGGGGGGTATTGCAACTTTTGGCCATTTTGAAGCGAAATTGTTCTTTTGGGGGGTATTGCATTTTTTTGCCATTTTGAGGTGAAATTGTTCCTTTGGGGGGGTATTGCAACTTTTGGCCATTTTGAAGCGAAATTGTTCCTTTGGGGGGGTTTGCAACTTTTGGCCATTTTGAAGCGAAATTGTTCCTTTCGGGGGGTATTGCAATTTTATTTCCATTTTGAGGCGAAATTGTTCCTTTGGGGGGGTATTGCAACTTTTGGCCATTTTGAAGCGAAATTGTTCCTTTCGGGGGGTATTGCAACTTTTCGGCATTTTGAAGCGAAATTGTTCCTTTGGGGGGTATTGCAATTTTTTGCCATTTTGAGGCGAAATTGTTCCTTTTGGGGGGTATTGCAACTTTTGGCCATTTTGAAGCGAAATTGTTCCTTTGGGGGGGTATTGACATTTTTTTTTCATTTTGAAGCGAAATTGTTCCTTTGGGGGGGTATTGCAATTTGTTGCCATTTTGAGGCGAAATTGTTCCTTTGGGGGGGTATTGCAACTTTTCGGCATTTTGAGGCGAAATTGTTCCTTTGGGGGGGTATTGCAATTTTTTGCCATTTTGAGGTGAAATTGTTCCTTTGGGGGGGTATTGCAACTTTTGGCCATTTTGAAGTGAAATTGTTCCTTTGGGGGGTGTTGCATTTTTTTGCCATTTTGAGGCGAAATTGTTCCTTTGGGGGGGTATTGCAACTTTTGGCCTTTTTGAGGCGAAATTGTTCCTTTGGGGGGGTATTGCAACTTTTGGCCATTTTGAAGCGAAATTGTTCCTTTGGGGGGGTATTGCAACTTTTGGCCATTTTGAAGCGAAATTGTTCCTTTGGGGGGGTATTGCAACTTTTGGCCATTTTGAAGTGAAATTGTTCCTTTCGGGGGGTATTGCAACTTTTCAGCATTTTAAAGCGAAATTGTTCCTTTGGGGGGGTATTGCAATTTTTTTGCCATTTTGAGGCGAAATTGTTCCTTTGGGGGGGTATTGCAATTTTTTGCCATTTTGAGGCGAAATTGTTCCTTTGGGGGGTATTGCAATTTTTTGCCATTTTGAGGCGAAATTGTTCCTTTGGGGGGGTATTGCAACTTTTGGCCATATTGAAGCGAAATTGTTCCTTTGGGGGGTTTTTACAATTTTTGGCCATTTTGAGGCGAAATTGTTCCTTTCGGGGGGTATTGCAATTTTTTGCCATTTTGAGGCGAAATTGTTCCTTTGGGGGGGTATTGCAACTTTTGGCCATTTTGAAGCGAAATTGTTCCTTTGGGGGGGTATTGCAACTTTTCGGCATTTTGAGGCGAAATTGTTCCTTTGGGGGGGTATTGCAATTTTTTGCCATTTTGAGGCGAAATTGTTCCTTTGGGTGGGTATTGCAACTTTTGGCCATTTTGACGCGAAATTGTTCCTTTCGGGGGGTATTGCAATTTTTTGCCATTTTGAGGCGAAATTGTTCCTTTGGGGGGGTATTGCAACTTTTGGCCATTTTGAAGCGAAATTGTTCCTTTCGGGGGTATTGCAACTTTTCGGCATTTTAAGGCGAAATTGTTCCTTTGGGGGGGTATTGCAACTTTTGGCCATATTGAAGCGAAATTGTTCCTTTCCGGGGGTATTGCAACTTTTCAGCACTTTGAGGCGAAATTGTTCCTTTGGGAAGGTATTGCAATTTTTTGCCATTTTGAGGCGAAATTGTTCCTTTGGGGGGGTATTGCAACTTTTCGGCATTTTGAGGCGAAATTGTTCCTTTGGGGGGTATTGCAATTTTTTTTCCATTTTGAGGCGAAATTGTTCCTTTGGGGGGGTATTGCAACTTTTGGCCATTTTGAAGCGAAATTGTTCCTTTCGGGGGGTATTGCAACTTTTCGGCATTTTGAGGCGAAATTGTTCCTTTGGGGGGGTATTGCAACTTTTGGCCATATTGAAGCGAAATTGTTCCTTTCGGGGGGTATTGCAACTTTTCAGCACTTTGAGGCGAAATTGTTCCTTTGGGGGGGTATTGCAACTTTTCAGAATTTTGAAGCGAAATTGTTCCTTTGGGGGGGTATTGCAATTTTTTGCCATTTTGAGGCGAAATTGTTCCTTTGGGGGGGTATTGCAAATTTTGGCCATTTTGAAGCGAAATTGTTCCTTTGGGGGTATTGCATTTTTTTGCCATTTTGAGGCGAAATTGTTCCTTTGGGGGGGTATTGCAACTTTTGGCCATTTTGAAGCGAAATTGTTCCTTTGGGGGGGTATTGCAACTTTTCGGCATTTTGAGGCGAAATTGTTCCTTTGGGAGGTATTGCAATTTTTTCCATTTTGAGGCGAAATTGTTCCTTTGGGGGGGTATTGCAACTTTTGGCCATTTTGAAGCGAAATTGTTCCTTTGGGGGGTATTGCAACTTTTCGGCATTTTGAGGCGAAATTGTTAATTGGAGGGGTATTGCAACTTTTGGCCATTTTGAAGCGAAATTGTTCCTTTGGGGGGGTATTGCAACTTTTCGGCATTTTGAGGCGAAATTGTTCCTTTGGGGGGGTATTGCAACTTTTGGCCATATTGAAGCGAAATTGTTCCTTTCGGGGGGTATTGCAACTTTTCAGCACTTTGAGGCGAAATTGTTCCTTTGGGGGGGTATTGCAACTTTTCAGAATTTTGAAGCGAAATTGTTCCTTTGGGGGGGTATTGCAATTTTTTGCCATTTTGAGGCGAAATTGTTCCTTTGGGGGGGTATTGCAACTTTTGGCCATTTTGAAGCGAAATTGTTCCTTTGGGGGTATTGCATTTTTTTGCCATTTTGAGGCGAAATTGTTCCTTTGGGGGGGTATTGCAACTTTTGGCCATTTTGAAGCGAAATTGTTCCTTTGGGGGGGTATTGCAACTTTTCGGCATTTTGAGGCGAAATTGTTCCTTTGGGAGGTATTGCAATTTTTTCCATTTTGAGGCGAAATTGTTCCTTTGGGGGGGTATTGCAACTTTTGGCCATTTTGAAGCGAAATTGTTCCTTTGGGGGGTATTGCAACTTTTCGGCATTTTGAGGCGAAATTGTTAATTGGAGGGGTATTGCAACTTTTGGCCATTTTGAAGCGAAATTGTTCCTTTGGGGGGGTATTGCAACTTTTGGCCATTTTGAGGCGAAATTGTTCCTTTGGGGGGGTATTGCAACTTTTCAGCATTTTGAAGCGAAATTGTTCCTTTGGGGGGGTATTGCAATTTTTTGCCATTTTGAGGCGAAATTGTTCCTTTGGGGGGGTATTGCAACTTTTCGGCATTTTGAGGCGAAATTGTTCCTTTGGGGGGGGGTATTGCAATTTTTTGCCATTTTGAGGTGAAATTGTTCCTTGGGGGGGTATTGCAACTTTTGGCCATTTTGAAACGAAATTGTTCCTTTGGGGGTATTGCATTTTTTTGCCATTTTGAGGTGAAAATATTCCTTTGGGGGGTATTGCAACTTTTGGCCATTTTGAAGTGAAATTGTTCCTTTGGGGGGTATTGCAATTTTTTGCCATTTTGAGGCGAAATTGTTCCTTTTGGGGGGGTATTGCAACTTTTCGGCATTTTGAGGCGAAATTGTTCCTTTGGGGGGGTATTGCAACTTTTAGCCATATTGAAGCGAAATTGTTCCTTTCGGGGGGTATTGCAACTTTTCAGCACTTTGAGGCGAAATTGTTCCTTTGGGGGGGTATTGCAATTTTTTGCCATTTTGAGGCGAAATTGTTCCTTTGGGGGGGTATTGCAATTTTTTGCCATTTTGAGGCGAAATTGTTCCTTTTGGGGGGTATTGCAACTTTTGGCCATTTTGAAGCGAAATTGTTCCTTTGGGGGGCAATTGACATTTTTTTTCATTTTGAGGCGAAATTGTTCCTTTGGGGGGGGTATTGCAAATTTTGGCCATTTTGAAGCGAAATTGTTCCTTTGGGGGGGTATTGCAATTTTTTGCCATTTTGAGGCGAAATTGTTCCTTTGGGGAGGTATTGCAACTTTTCGGCATTTTGAGGCGAAATTGTTCCTTTGGGGGGGTATTGCAATTTTTTGCCATTTTGAGGTGAAATTGTTCCTTTGGGGGGGTATTGCAACTTTTGGCCATTTTGAAGCGAAATTGTTCCTTTAGGGGGTGTTGCATTTTTTTGCCATTTTGAGGCGAAATTGTTCCTTTGGGGGGGCATTGCAATTTTTTGCCATTTTGATGCGAAATTGTTCCTTTTTGGGGGTATTGCAACTTTTAGCCATTTTGAAGCGAAATTGTTCCTTTGGGGGGGGTATTGCAACTTTTGGCCATTTTGAAGCGAAATTGTTCCTTTGGGGGGGTATTGCAATTTTTAACCATTTTGAGGCGAAATTGTTCCTTTGGGGGGTATTGCAACTTTTGGCCATTTTGAAGTGAAATTGTTCCTTTCGGGGGGTATTGCAACTTTTCAGCATTTTGAAGCGAAATTGTTCCTTTGGGGGGGTATTGCAATTTTTTGCCATTTTGAGGCGAAATTGTTCCTTTGGGGGGGTATTGCAACTTTTGGCCATTTTGAAGCGAAATTGTTCCTTTGGGGGGGTATTGCAATTTTTTGCCATTTTGAGGCGAAATTGTTCCTTTGGGGGGGTATTGCAACTTTTGGCCATATTGAAGCGAAATTGTTCCTTTGGGGGGTTTTTACAATTTTTGGCCATTTTGAGGCGAAATTGTTCCTTTCGGGGGGTATTGCAATTTTTTGCCATTTTGAGGCGAAATTGTTCCTTTGGGGGGGTATTGCAACTTTTGGCCATTTTGAAGTGAAATTGTTCCTTTCGGGGGGTATTGCAACTTTTCAGCATTTTGAAGCGAAATTGTTCCTTTGGGGGGGGTATTGCAATTTTTTGCCATTTTGAGGCGAAATTGTTCCTTTGGGGGGGTATTGCAATTTTTTGCCATTTTGAGGCGAAATTGTTCCTTTGGGGGGGCATTGCAACTTTTGGCCATTTTGAAGCGAAATTGTTCCTTTGGGGGGGTATTGCAATTTTTTTGCCATTTTGAGGCGAAATTGTTCCTTTGGGGGGGTATTGCAACTTTTGGCCATATTGAAGCGAAATTGTTCCTTTGGGGGGTTTTTACAATTTTTGGCCATTTTGAGGCGAAATTGTTCCTTTCGGGGGGTATTGCAATTTTTTGCCATTTTGAGGCGAAATTGTTCCTTTGGGGGGGTATTGCAACTTTTGGCCATTTTGAAGCGAAATTGTTCCTTTGGGGGGGTATTGCAACTTTTCGGCATTTTGAGGCGAAATTGTTCCTTTGGGGGGGTATTGCAATTTTTTGCCATTTTGAGGCGAAATTGTTCCTTTGGGGGGGTATTGCAACTTTTGGCCATTTTGAAGCGAAATTGTTCCTTTCGGGGGGTATTGCAATTTTTTGCCATTTTGAGGCGAAATTGTTCCTTTGGGGGGGTATTGCAACTTTTGGCCATTTTGAAGCGAAATTGTTCCTTTCGGGGGGTATTGCAATTTTTTGCCATTTTGAGGCGAAATTGTTCCTTTGGGGGGGTATTGCAACTTTTGGCCATTTTGAAGCGAAATTGTTCCTTTCGGGGGTATTGCAACTTTTCGGCATTTTAAGGCGAAATTGTTCCTTTGGGGGGGTATTGCAACTTTTGGCCATATTGAAGCGAAATTGTTCCTTTCCGGGGGTATTGCAACTTTTCAGCACTTTGAGGCGAAATTGTTCCTTTGGGGGGGTATTGCAATTTTTTGCCATTTTGAGGCGAAATTGTTCCTTTGGGGGGTATTGCAACTTTTCGGCATTTTGAGGCGAAATTGTTCCTTTGGGGGGTATTGCAATTTTTTTTCCATTTTGAGGCGAAATTGTTCCTTTGGGGGGGTATTGCAACTTTTGGACATTTTGAAGTGAAATTGTTCCTTTCGGGGGGTATTGCAACTTTTCAGCATTTTGAAGCGAAATTGTTCCTTTGGGGGGGTATTGCAATTTTTTGCCATTTTGAGGCGAAATTGTTCCTTTGGGGGGGTATTGCAATTTTTTGCCATTTTGAGGCGAAATTGTTCCTTTGGGGGGGTATTGCAACTTTTGGCCATTTTGAAGCGAAATTGTTCCTTTGGGGGGGTATTGCAATTTTTTGCCATTTTGAGGCGAAATTTTTCCTTTGGGGGGGTATTGCAACTTTTGGCCATTTTGAAGCGAAATTGTTCCTTTGGGGGGGTATTGCAATTTTTTGCCATTTTGAGGCGAAATTGTTCCTTTGGGGGGGTATTGCAACTTTTGGCCATTTTGAAGCGAAATTGTTCCTTTCGGGGGGTATTGCAACTTTTCGGCATTTTAAGGTGAAATTGTTCCTTTGGGGGGGTATTGCAACTTTTGGCCATCTTGAAGCGAAATTGTTCCTTTCGGGGGGTATTGCAACTTTTCAGCACTTTGAGGCGAAATTGTTCCTTTGGGGGGTATTGCAATTTTTTGCCATTTTGAGGCGAAATTGTTCCTTTGGGGGGGTTTTGCAACTTTTCGGCATTTTGAGGCGAAATTGTTCCTTTGGGGGGTATTGCAATTTTTTTTCCATTTTGAGGCGAAATTGTTCCTTTGGGGGGGTATTGCAACTTTTGGCCATATTGAAGCGAAATTGTTCCTTTCGGGGGGTATTGCAACTTTTCAGCACTTTGAGGCGAAATTGTTCCTTTGGGGGGGTATTGCAATTTTTTGCCATTTTGAGGCGAAATTGTTCCTTTTGGGGGGTATTGCAACTTTTGGCCATTTTGAAGCGAAATTGTTCCTTTGGGGGGTATTGCAATTTTTTTTTCATTTTGAGGCGAAATTGTTCCTTTGGGGGGGTATTGCAAATTTTGGCCATTTTGAAGCGAAATTGTTCCTTTGGGGGGGTATTGCAATTTTTTGCCATTTTGAGGCGAAATTGTTCCTTTGGGGGGGTATTGCAACTTTTCAGCACTTTAAGGCGAAATTGTTCCTTTGGGGGGGTATTGCAACTTTTGGCCATATTGAAGCGAAATTGTTCCTTTCGGGGGGTATTGCAACTTTTCAGCACTTTGAGGCGAAATTGTTCCTTTTGGGGGGTATTGCAACTTTTGGCCATTTTGAAGCGAAATTGTTCCTTTGGGGGGGTATTGCAATTTTTTTTTCATTTTGAGGCGAAATTGTTCCTTTGGGGGGGTATTGCAAATTTTGGCCATTTTGAAGCGAAATTGTTCCTTTGGGGGGGTATTGCATTTTTTTGCCATTTTGAGGTGAAATTGTTCCTTTGGGGGGGTATTGCAACTTTTGGCCATTTTGAAGCGAAATTGTTCCTTTGGGGGGTATTGCAATTTTTTGCCATTTTGAGGCGAAATTGTTCCTTTGGGGGGGTATTGCAACTTTTGGCCTTTTTGAGGCGAAATTGTTCCTTTGGGGGGGTATTGCAACTTTTGGCCATTTTGAAGCGAAATTGTTCCTTTCGGGGGGTATTGCAACTTTTCAGCACTTTGAGGCGAAATTGTTCCTTTGGGGGGGTATTGCAATTTTTTGCCATTTTGAGGCGAAATTGTTCCTTTGGGGGGGTATTGCAACTTTTCGGCATTTTGAAGCGAAATTTTTCCTTTGGGGGGTATTGCAATTTTTTGCCATTTTGAGGCGAAATTGTTCCTTTTGGGGGGTATTGCAACTTTTGGCCATTTTGAAGCGAAATTGTTCCTTTGGGGGGGAATTGCAATTTTTTGCCATTTTGAGGCGAAATTGTTCCTTTGGGGGGTATTGCAACTTTTCGGCATTTTGAGGCGAAATTGTTCCTTTGGGGGGGTATTGCAACTTTTGGCCATTTTGAAGCGAAATTGTTCCTTTCGGGGGGTATTGCAACTTTTGGCCATTTTGAAGCGAAATTGTTCCTTTGGGGGGTGTTGCATTTTTTTGCCATTTTGAGGCGAAATTGTTCCTTTGGGGGGACATTGCAATTTTTTGCCATTTTGATGCGAAATTGTTCCTTTTTGGGGGTATTGCAACTTTTGGCCATTTTGAAGCGAAATTGTTCCTTTGGGGGGGGTATTGCAATTTTTTGCCATTTTGAGGCGAAATTGTTCCTTTGGGGGGGTATTGCAATTTTTTGCCATTTTGAGGCGAAATTGTTCCTTTGGGGGGGTATTGCAATTTTTTGCCATTTTGAGGCGAAATTGTTCCTTTAAGGGGGTATTGCAACTTTTGGCCATATTGAAGCGAAATTGTTCCTTTGGGGGGTTTTTACAATTTTTGGCCATTTTGAGGCGAAATTGTTCCTTTCGGGGGGTATTGCAATTTTTTGCCATTTTGAGGCGAAATTGTTCCTTTGGGGGGGTATTGCAACTTTTGGCCATTTTGAAGCGAAATTGTTCCTTTGGAGGGGTATTGCAACTTTTCGGCATTTTGAGGCGAAATTGTTCCTTTGGGGGGGTATTGCAATTTTTTGCCATTTTGAGGCGAAATTGTTCCTTTGGGGGGGTATTGCAACTTTTGGCCATTTTGAAGCGAAATTGTTCCTTTCGGGGGGTATTGCAATTTTTTGCCATTTTGAGGCGAAATTGTTCCTTTGGGGGGGTATTGCAACTTTTGGCCATATTGAAGCGAAATTGTTCCTTTCCGGGGGTATTGCAACTTTTCAGCACTTTGAGGCGAAATTGTTCCTTTGGGGGGTATTGCAATGTTTTGCCATTTTGAGGCGAAATTGTTCCTTTGGGGGGTATTGCAACTTTTCGGCATTTTGAGGCGAAATTGTTTTTTTGGGGGGGTATTGCAACTTTTGGCCATTTTGAAGCGAAATTGTTCCTTTCGGGGGGTATTGCAACTTTTGGCCATTTTGAAGCGAAATTGTTCCTTTGGGGGGTGTTGCATTTTTTTGCCATTTGAGGCGAAATTGTTCCTTTGGGGGGACATTGCAATTTTTTGCCATTTTGATGCGAAATTGTTCCTTTTTGGGGGTATTGCAACTTTTGGCCTTTTTGAGGCGAAATTGTTCCTTTGGGGGGGTATTGCAACTTTTGGCCATTTTGAAGCGAAATTGTTCCTTTGGGGGGGTATTGCAACTTTTGGCCATTTTGAAGCGAAATTGTTCCTTTGGGGGGGTATTGCAATTTTTAACCATTTTGAGGCGAAATTGTTCCTTTGGGGGGTATTGCAACTTTTGGCCATTTTGAAGCGAAATTGTTCCTTTGGGGGGGTATTGCAATTTTTTGCCATTTTGAGGCGAAATTGTTCCTTTGGGGGGGTATTGCAATTTTTTGCCATTTTGAGGCGAAATTGTTCCTTTGGGGCGGTATTGCAATTTTTTGCCATTTTGAGGCGAAATTGTTCCTTTAAGGGGGTATTGCAACTTTTGGCCATATTGAAGCGAAATTGTTCCTTTGGGGGGTTTTTACAATTTTTGGCCATTTTGAGGCGAAATTGTTCCTTTCGGGGGGTATTGCAATTTTTTGCCATTTTGAGACGAAATTGTTCCTTTGGGGGGGTATTGCAACTTTTGGCCATTTTGAAGCGAAATTGTTCCTTTGGAGGGGTATTGCAACTTATCGGCATTTTGAGGCGAAATTGTTCCTTTGGGGGGTATTGCAATTTTTTGCCATTTTGAGGCGAAATTGTTCCTTTGGGGGGGTATTGCAACTTTTGGCCATTTTGAAGCGAAATTGTTCCTTTCGGGGGTATTGCAACTTTTCGGCATTTTAAGGCGAAATTGTTCCTTTGGGGGGGTATTGCAACTTTTGGCCATATTGAAGCGAAATTGTTCCTTTCCGGGGGTATTGCAACTTTTCAGCATTTTGAGGCGAAATTGTTCCTTTGGGGGGGTATTGCAACTTTTCAGCATTTTGAGGCGAAATTGTTCCTTTGGGGGGTATTGCAATTTTTTTTCCATTTTGAGGCGAAATTGTTCCTTTCGGGGGGTATTGCAACTTTTCGGCATTTTGAGGCAAAATTGTTCCTTTGGGGGGGTATTGCAACTTTTGGCCATATTGAAGCGAAATTGTTCCTTTCGGGGGGTATTGCAACTTTTCAGCATTTTGAGGCGAAATTGTTCCTTTGGGGGGGTATTGCAACTTTTGGCCATTTTGAAGCGAAATTGTTCCTTTGGGGGGGTATTGCAATTTTTTGCCATTTTGAGGCGAAATTGTTCCTTTGGGGGGGTATTGCAACTTTTGGCCATTTTGAAGCGAAATTGTTCCTTTCGGGGGGTATTGCAACTTTTCGGCATTTTAAGGCGAAATTGTTCCTTTGGGGGGGGTATTGCAACTTTTGGCCATCTTGAAGCGAAATTGTTCCTTTCGGGGGGTATTGCAACTTTTCAGCACTTTGAGGCGAAATTGTTCCTTTGGGGGGGTATTGCAATTTTTTGCCATTTTGAGGCGAAATTGTTCCTTTGGGGGGGTATTGCAACTTTTCGGCATTTTGAGGCGAAATTGTTCCTTTGGGGGGTATTGCAATTTTTTTTCCATTTTGAGGCGAAATTGTTCCTTTGGGGGGGTATTGCAACTTTTGGCCATATTGAAGCGAAATTGTTCCTTTCGGGGGGTATTGCAACTTTTCAGCACTTTGAGGCGAAATTGTTCCTTTGGGGGGTATTGCAATTTTTTGCCATTTTGAGGCGAAATTGTTCCTTTTGGGGGGTATTGCAACTTTTGGCCATTTTGAAGCGAAATTGTTCCTTTGGGGGGGTATTGCAATTTTTTTTTCATTTTGAGGCGAAATTGTTCCTTTGGGGGGGTATTGCAAATTTTGGCCATTTTGAAGCGAAATTGTTCCTTTGGGGGGGTATTGCAATTTTTTGCCATTTTGAGGCGAAATTGTTCCTTTGGGGGGGTATTGCAACTTTTCGGCATTTTGAGGCGAAATTGTTCCTTTGGGGGGGGGTATTGCAATTTTTTGCCATTTTGAGGCGAAATTGTTCCTTTGGGGGGGTATTGCAATTTTTTGCCATTTTGAGGCGAAATTGTTCCTTTGGGGGGGTATTGCAACTTTTGGCCATTTTGAAGCGAAATTGTTCCTTTGGGGGGGTATTGCAATTTTTTGCCATTTTGAGGCGAAATTGTTCCTTTGGGGGGGTATTGCAACTTTTGGCCATATTGAAGCGAAGTTGTTCCTTTGGGGGGTTTTTACAATTTTTGGCCATTTTGAAGCGAAATTGTTCCTTTGGGGGGGTATTGCAATTTTTTGCCATTTTGAGGCGAAATTGTTCCTTTGGGGGGGTATTGCAACTTTTGGCCATTTTGAAGCGAAATTGTTCCTTTGGGGGGGTATTGCAACTTTTCGGCATTTTGAGGCGAAATTGTTCCTTTGGGGGGGTATTGCAATTTTTTGCCATTTTGAGGCGAAATTGTTCCTTTGGGGGGGTATATTTTGAGGCGAAATTGTTCCTTTGGGGGGGTATTGCAACTTTTGGCCATTTTGAAGCAAAATTGTTCCTTTCGGGGGGTATTGCAACTTTTCGGCATTTTGAGGTGAAATTGTTCCTTTGGGGGGGTATTGCATTTTTTTGCCATTTTGAGGCGAAATTGTTCCTTTGGGGGGTATTGCAACTTTTGGCCATTTTGAAGCGAAATTGTTCCTTTCGGGGGGTATTGCAACTTTAAGGCATTTTAAGGCGAAATTGTTCCTTTGGGGGGGTATTGCAACTTTTGGCCATATTGAAGCGAAATTGTTCCTTTCGGGGGGTATTGCAACTTTTCAGCACTTTAAAGCGAAATTGTTCCTTTGGGGGGGTATTGCAACTTTTGGCCATATTGAAGCGAAATTGTTCCTTTCGGGGGGTATTGCAACTTTTCAGCATTTTGAGGCGAAATTGTTCCTTTGGGGGGGTATTGCAACTTTTGGCCATTTTGAAGCGAAATTGTTCCTTTGGGGGGGTATTGCAATTTTTTGCCATTTTGAGGCGAAATTGTTCCTTTGGGGGGTATTGCAACTTTTGGCCATTTTGAAGCGAAATTGTTCCTTTCGGGGGGTATTGCAACTTTTCGGCATTTTAAGGCGAAATTGTTCCTTTGGGGGGGGTATTGCAACTTTTGGCCATCTTGAAGCGAAATTGTTCCTTTCGGGGGGTATTGCAACTTTTCAGCACTTTGAGGCGAAATTGTTCCTTTGGGGGGGTATTGCAATTTTTTGCCATTTTGAGGCGAAATTGTTCCTTTGGGGGGGTATTGCAACTTTTCGGCATTTTGAGGCGAAATTGTTCCTTTGGGGGGTATTGCAATTTTTTTTCCATTTTGAGGCGAAATTGTTCCTTTGGGGGGGTATTGCAACTTTTGGCCATATTGAAGCGAAATTGTTCCTTTCGGGGGGTATTGCAACTTTTCAGCACTTTGAGGCGAAATTGTTCCTTTGGGGGGTATTGCAATTTTTTGCCATTTTGAGGCGAAATTGTTCCTTTTGGGGGGTATTGCAACTTTTGGCCATTTTGAAGCGAAATTGTTCCTTTGGGGGGGTATTGCAATTTTTTTTTCATTTTGAGGCGAAATTGTTCCTTTGGGGGGGTATTGCAAATTTTGGCCATTTTGAAGCGAAATTGTTCCTTTGGGGGGGTATTGCAATTTTTTGCCATTTTGAGGCGAAATTGTTCCTTTGGGGGGGTATTGCAACTTTTCGGCATTTTGAGGCGAAATTGTTCCTTTGGGGGGGGTATTGCAATTTTTTGCCATTTTGAGGCGAAATTGTTCCTTTGGGGGGGTATTGCAATTTTTTGCCATTTTGAGGCGAAATTGTTCCTTTGGGGGGGTATTGCAACTTTTGGCCATTTTGAAGCGAAATTGTTCCTTTGGGGGGGTATTGCAATTTTTTGCCATTTTGAGGCGAAATTGTTCCTTTGGGGGGGTATTGCAACTTTTGGCCATATTGAAGCGAAGTTGTTCCTTTGGGGGGTTTTTACAATTTTTGGCCATTTTGAAGCGAAATTGTTCCTTTGGGGGGGTATTGCAATTTTTTGCCATTTTGAGGCGAAATTGTTCCTTTGGGGGGGTATTGCAACTTTTGGCCATTTTGAAGCGAAATTGTTCCTTTGGGGGGGTATTGCAACTTTTCGGCATTTTGAGGCGAAATTGTTCCTTTGGGGGGGTATTGCAATTTTTTGCCATTTTGAGGCGAAATTGTTCCTTTGGGGGGGTATATTTTGAGGCGAAATTGTTCCTTTGGGGGGGTATTGCAACTTTTGGCCATTTTGAAGCAAAATTGTTCCTTTCGGGGGGTATTGCAACTTTTCGGCATTTTGAGGTGAAATTGTTCCTTTGGGGGGGTATTGCATTTTTTTGCCATTTTGAGGCGAAATTGTTCCTTTGGGGGGTATTGCAACTTTTGGCCATTTTGAAGCGAAATTGTTCCTTTCGGGGGGTATTGCAACTTTAAGGCATTTTAAGGCGAAATTGTTCCTTTGGGGGGGTATTGCAACTTTTGGCCATATTGAAGCGAAATTGTTCCTTTCGGGGGGTATTGCAACTTTTCAGCACTTTAAAGCGAAATTGTTCCTTTGGGGGGGTATTGCAACTTTTGGCCATATTGAAGCGAAATTGTTCCTTTCTGGGGGTATTGCAACTTTTCAGCACTTTGAGGCGAAATTGTTCCTTTGGGGGGGTATTGCAATTTTTTGCCATTTTGAGGCGAAATTGTTCCTTTTGGGGGGTATTGCAAATTTTGGCCATTTTGAAGCGAAATTGTTCCTTTGGGGGGGTATTGCAATTTTTTGCCATTTTGAGGTGAAATTGTTCCTTTGGGGGGGGTATTGCAATTTTTTGCCATTTTGAGGTGAAATTGTTCCTTTGGGGGGGTATTGCAACTTTTGGCCATTTTGAAGCGAAATTGTTCCTTTGGGGGGTATTGCATTTTTTTGCCATTTTGAGGCGAAATTGTTCCTTTGGGGGGGTATTCCAACTTTTGGCCATTTTGAAGCGAAATTGTTCCTTTGGGGGGTATTGCAATTTTTTGCCATTTTGAGGCGAAATTGTTCCTTTGGGGGGGTATTGCAACTTTTGGCCATTTTGAAGCGAAATTGTTCCTTTGGGGGGTATTGCAACTTTTCGGCATTTTGAGGCGAAATTGTTCCTTGGGGGGGTATTGCAACTTTTGGCCATTTTGAAGCGAAATTGTTCCTTTGGGGGGGTATTGCAATTTTTAACCATTTTGAGGCGAAATTGTTCCTTTGGGGGGGTATTGCAACTTTTCGGCATTTTGAGGCGAAATTGTTCCTTTGGGGGGGTATTGCAATTTTTTGCCATTTTGAGGCGAAATTGTTCCTTTGGGGGGGTATTGCAATTTTTTGCCATTTTGAGGCGAAATTGTTCCTTTGGGGGGGTATTGCAACTTTTGGCCATTTTGAAGCGAAATTGTTCCTTTGGGGGGGTATTGCAATTTTTTGCCATTTTGAGGCGAAATTGTTCCTTTGAGGGGGTATTGCAACTTTTGACCATATTGAAGCGAAGTTGTTCCTTTGGGGGGTTTTTACAATTTTTGGCCATTTTGAAGCGAAATTGTTCCTTTGGGGGGGTATTGCAATTTTTTGCCATTTTGAGGCGAAATTGTTCCTTTGGGGGGGTATTGCAACTTTTGGCCATTTTGAAGCGAAATTGTTCCTTTGGGGGGGTATTGCAACTTTTCGGCATTTTGAGGCGAAATTGTTCCTTTGGGGGGGTATTGCAATTTTTTGCCATTTTGAGGCAAAATTGTTCCTTTGGGGGGGTATATTTTGAGGCGAAATTGTTCCTTTGGGGGGGTATTGCAACTTTTGGCCATTTTGAAGCAAAATTGTTCCTTTCGGGGGGTATTGCAACTTTTCGGCATTTTGAGGTGAAATTGTTCCTTTGGGGGGGTATTGCAACTTTTGGCCATTTTGAAGCGAAATTGTTCCTTTGGGGGGGTATTGCATTTTTTTGCCATTTTGAGGCGAAATTGTTCCTTTGGGGGGTATTGCAACTTTTGGCCATTTTGAAGCGAAATTGTTCCTTTCGGGGGGTATTGCAACTTTAAGGCATTTTAAGGCGAAATTGTTCCTTTGGGGGGGTATTGCAACTTTTGGCCATATTGAAGCGAAATTGTTCCTTTCGGGGGGTATTGCAACTTTTCAGCACTTTAAAGCGAAATTGTTCCTTTGGGGGGGTATTGCAACTTTTGGCCATATTGAAGCGAAATTGTTCCTTTCTGGGGGTATTGCAACTTTTCAGCACTTTGAGGCGAATTTGTTCCTTTGGGGGGGTATTGCAATTTTTTGCCATTTTGAGGCGAAATTGTTCCTTTTGGGGGGTATTGCAAATTTTGGCCATTTTGAAGCGAAATTGTTCCTTTGGGGGGGGTATTGCAATTTTTTGCCATTTTGAGGTGAAATTGATCCTTTGGGGGGGGGTATTGCAATTTTTTGCCATTTTGAGGTGAAATTGTTCCTTTGGGGGGGTATTGCAACTTTTGGCCATTTTGAAGCGAAATTGTTCCTTTGGGGGGTATTGCATTTTTTTGCCATTTTGAGGCGAAATTGTTCCTTTGGGGGGGTATTGCAACTTTTGGCCATTTTGAAGCGAAATTGTTCCTTTGGGGGGTATTGCAATTTTTTGCCATTTTGAGGCGAAATTGTTCCTTTGGGGGGGTATTGCAACTTTTGGCTATTTTGAAGCGAAATTGTTCCTTTGGGGGGGTATTGCAACTTTTGGCCATTTTGAAGCGAAATTGTTCCTTTCGGGGGATATTGCAACTTTTCGGCATTTTGAGGCGAAATTGTTCCTTGGGGGGGTATTGCAACTTTTGGCCATTTTGAAGCGAAATTGTTCCTTTGGGGGGGTATTGCAATTTTTAACCATTTTGAGGCGAAATTGTTCCTTTGGGGGGGTATTGCAACTTTTGGCCATTTTGAAGTGAAATTGTTCCTTTGGGGGGGTATTGCAATTTTTTGCCATTTTGAGGCGAAATTGTTCCTTTGGGGGGGTATTGCAATTTTTTGCCATTTTGAGGCGAAATTGTTCCTTTGGGGGGGTATTGCAACTTTTGGCCATTTTGAAGCGAAATTGTTCCTTTGGGGGGGTATTGCAATTTTTTGCCATTTTGAGGCGAAATTGTTCCTTTGGGGGTGTATTGCAACTTTTGGCCATATTGAAGCGAAATTGTTCCTTTGGGGGGTTTTTACAATTTTTTGCCATTTTGAGGCGAAATTGTTCCTTTGGGGGGGTATTGCAACTTTTGGCCATTTTGAAGCGAAATTGTTCCTTAGGGGGGGTATTGCAACTTTTCGGCATTTTGAGGCGAAATTGTTCCTTTGGGGGGGTATTGCAATTTTTTGCCATTTTGAGGCGAAATTGTTCCTTTGGGGGGTATTGCAACTTTTGGCCATTTTGAAGCGAAATTGTTCCTTTCGGGGGATATTGCAACTTTTCGGCATTTTGAGGCGAAATTGTTCCTTTGGGGGGGTATTGCAATTTTTTGCCATTTTGAGGCGAAATTGTTCCTTTGGGGGGGTATTGCAACTTTTCGGCATTTTGAGGCGAAATTGTTCCTTTGGGGGGTATTGCAATTTTTTTTCCATTTTGAGGCGAAATTGTTCCTTTGGGGGGGTATTGCAACTTTTGGCCATTTTAAAGCGAAATTGTTCCTTTCGGGGGGTATTGCAACTTTTCGGCATTTTGAAGCGAAATTGTTCCTTTTGGGGGGTATTGCAATTTTTTGCCATTTTGAGGCGAAATTGTTCCTTTGGGGGGGTATTGCAACTTTTGGCCATTTTGAAGCGAAATTGTTCCTTTGGGGGGGTATTGCAATTTTTTTTCATTTGAGGCGAAATTGTTCCTTTGGGGGGGTATTGCAAATTTTGGCCATTTTGAAGCGAAATTGTTCCTTTGGGGGGTATTGCAATTTTTTGCCATTTTGAGGCGAAATTGTTCCTTTGGGGGGGTATTGCAATTTTTTGCCATTTTGAGGCGAAATTGTTCCTTTGGGGGGGTATTGAAACTTTTGGCCATTTTGAAGCGAAATTGTTCCTTTGGGGGGGTATTGCAACTTTTCGGCATTTTGAGGCGAAATTGTTCCTTTGGGGGGTATTGCAACTTTTGGCCATTTTGAAGCAAAATTGTTCCTTTCGGGGGGTATTGCAATTTTTTGCCATTTTGAGGCGAAATTGTTCCTTTGGGGGGGTATTGCAACTTTTGGCCATTTTGAAGCGAAATTGTTCCTTTCGGGGGTATTGCAACTTTTCGGCATTTTAAGGCGAAATTGTTCCTTTGGGGGGGTATTGCAACTTTTGGCCATATTGAAGCGAAATTGTTCCTTTCCGGGGGTATTGCAACTTTTCAGCACTTTGAGGCGAAATTGTTCCTTTGGGGGGGTATTGCAATTTTTTGCCATTTTGAGGCGAAATTGTTCCTTTGGGGGGGTATTGCAATTTTTTGCCATTTTGAGGCGAAATTGTTCCTTTGGGGGGGTATTGCAACTTTTCGGCATTTTGAGGCGAAATTGTTCCTTTGGGGGGGTATTGCAACTTTTGGCCATTTTGAAGCGAAATTGTTCCTTTGGGGGGGTATTGCAATTTTTTTTTCATTTTGAGGCGAAATTGTTCCTTTGGGGGGGTATTGCAAATTTTGGCCATTTTGAAGCGAAATTGTTCCTTTGGGGGGGTATTGCAATTTTTTGCCATTTTGAGGCGAAATTGTTCCTTTGGGGGGGTATTGCAACTTTTCGGCATTTTGAGGCGAAATTGTTCCTTTGGGGGGGTATTGCAATTTTTTGCCATTTTGAGGTGAAATTGTTCCTTTGGGGGGGTATTGCAACTTTTGGCCATTTTGAAGCGAAATTGTTCCTTTGGGGGGTATTGCATTTTTTTGCCATTTTGAGGCGAAATTGTTCCTTTGGGGGGGTATTGCAACTTTTGGCCATTTTGAAGCGAAATTGTTCCTTTGGGGGGTATTGCAATTTTTTGCCATTTTGAGGCGAAATTGTTCCTTTGGGGGGGTATTGCAACTTTTGGCCATTTTGAAGCGAAATTGTTCCTTTGGGGGGTATTGCAACTTTTCGGCATTTTGAGGCGAAATTGTTCCTTGGGGGGGTATTGCAACTTTTGGCCATTTTGAAGCGAAATTGTTCCTTTGGGGGGGTATTGCAACTTTTGGCCATTTTGAAGCGAAATTGTTCCTTTCGGGGGGTATTGCAACTTTTCGGCATTTTGAGGCGAAATTGTTCCTTTGGGGGGGTATTGCACCTTTTGGCCATTTTGAGGCGAAATTGTTCCTTTGGGGGGGTATTGCAATTTTTTGCCATTTTGAGGCGAAATTGTTCCTTTGGGGGGGGTATTGCAACTTTTGGCCATATTGAAGCGAAATTGCTCCTTTGGGGGGGTATTGCAATTTTTAACCATTTTAAGGCGAAATTGTTCCTTTGGGGGGTATTGCAACTTTTGGCCATTTTGAAGCGAAATTGTTCCTTTCGGGGGATATTGCAACTTTTCGGCATTTTGAGGCGAAATTGTTCCTTTGGGGGGGTATTGCAATTTTTTGCCATTTTGAGGCGAAATTGTTCCTTTGGGGGGGTATTGCAACTTTTCGGCATTTTGAGGCGAAATTGTTCCTTTGGGGGGTATTGCAATTTTTTTTCCATTTTGAGGCGAAATTGTTCCTTTGGGGGGGTATTGCAACTTTTGGCCATTTTGAAGCGAAATTGTTCCTTTCGGGGGGTATTGCAACTTTTGGCCATTTTGAAGCGAAATTGTTCCTTTGGGGGGGTATTGCAATTTTTTGCCATTTTGAGGCGAAATTGTTCCTTTGGGGGGGGGTATTGCAACTTTTCGGCATTTTGAGGCGAAATTGTTCCTTTGGGGGGGTATTGCAATTTTTTGCCATTTTGAGGTGAAATTGTACCTTTGGGGGGGTATTGCAACTTTTGGCCATTTTGAAGCGAAATTGTTCCTTTGGGGGGTATTGCATTTTTTTGCCATTTTGAGGCGAAATTGTTCCTTTGGGGGGTATTGCAACTTTTGGCCATTTTGAAGCGAAATTGTTCCTTTGGGGGGTATTGCATTTTTTTGCCATTTTGAGGCGAAATTGTTAGTTTGGGGGGGTATTGCAACTTTTGGCCATTTTGAAGCGAAATTGTTCCTTTGAGGGGGTATTGCAACTTTTCGGCATTTTGAGGCGAAATTGTTCCTTTGGGGGGGTATTGCAACTTTTGGCCATTTTGAAGCGAAATTGTTCCTTTGGGGGGGTATTGCAATTTTTAACCATTTTGAGGCGAAATTGTTCCTTTGGGGGGGTATTGCAATTTTTTGCCATTTTGAGGCGAAATTGTTCCTTTGGGGGGTATTGCAATTTTTTACCATTTTGAGGCGAAATTGTTCCTTTGGGGGGGTATTGCAACTTTTGGCCATTTTGAAGCGAAATTGTTCCTTTATGGGGGTATTGCAACTTTTCGGCATTTTGAGGCGAATTGTTCCTTGGGGGGGTATTGCAACTTTTGGCCATTTTGAAGCGAAATTGTTCCTTTGGGGGGGTATTGCAATTTTTAACCATTTTGAGGCGAAATTGTTCCTTTGGGGGGGTATTGCAACTTTTGGCCATTTTGAAGTGAAATTGTTCCTTTCGGGGGTATTGCAACTTTTCAGCATTTTGAAGCGAAATTGTTCCTTTGGGGGGGTATTGCAACTTTTGGCCATTTTGAAGCGAAATTGTTCCTTTGGGGGGTATTGCATTTTTTTGCCATTTTGAGGCGAAATTGTTCCTTTGGGGGGGTATTGCAACTTTTAACCATTTTGAAGCGAAATTGTTCCTTTGGGGGGTATTGCAATTTTTTGCCATTTTAAGGCGAAATTGTTCCTTTGGGGGGGTATTGCAACTTTTCAGCATTTTGAGGCGAAATTGTTCCTTTGGGGGGGTATTGCAACTTTTGGCCATTTTGAAGTGAAATTGATCCTTTCGGGGGGTATTGCAACTTTTCAGCATTTTGAAGCGAAATTGTTCCTTTGGGGGGGTATTGCAATTTTTTGCTATTTTGAGGCGAAATTGTTCCTTTGGGGGGGTATTGCAACTTTTGGCCATTTTGAAGCGAAATTGTTCCTTTGGGGGGTATTGCATTTTTTTGCCATTTTGAGGCGAAATTGTTCCTTTGGGGGGGTATTGCAACTTTTGGCCATTTTGAAGCGAAATTGTTCCTTTGGGGGGGTATTGCAATTTTTTGCTATTTTGAGGCGAAATTGTTCCTTTGGGGGGGTATTGCAACTTTTCAGCATTTTGAGGCGAAATTGTTCCTTTGGGGGGGTATTGCAATTTTTTGCCATTTTGAGGCGAAATTGTTCCTTTATGGGGGTATTGCAACTTTTCGGCATTTTGAGGCGAAATTGTTCCTTTGGGGGGTATTGCAATTTTTTTTCCATTTTGAGGCGAAATTGTTCCTTTGGGGGGGTATTGCAACTTTTGGCCATTTTGAAGCGAAATTGTTCCTTTGGGGGGGTATTGCAACTTTTCGGCATTTTGAAGCGAAATTGTTCCTTTGGGGGGTATTGCAATTTTTTTTCATTTTGAGGCGAAATTGTTCCTTTGGGGGGGGTATTGCAAATTTTGGCCATTTTGAAGCGAAATTGTTCCTTTGGGGGGGGGTATTGCAATTTTTAACCATTTTGAGGCGAAATTGTTCCTTTGGGGGGTATTGCAACTTTTGGCCATATTGAAGCGAAATTGTTCCTTTGGGGGGTTGTTACAATTTTTGGACATTTTGAGGCGAAATTGTTCCTTTCGGGGGGTATTGCAACTTTTCGGCATTTTGAGGCGAAATTGTTCCTTTGGGGGGGTATTGCAACTTTTCGGCATTTTGAGGCGAAATTGTTCCTTTGGGGGGGTATTGCAATTTTTTGCCATTTTGAGGCGAAATTGTTCCTTTGGGGGGTATTGCAACTTTTGGCCATTTTGAAGCGAAATTGTTCCTTTGGGGGGTATTGCAATTTTTTGCCATTTTGAGGCGAAATTGTTCCTTTGGGGGGGTATTGCAACTTTTGGCCATTTTGAAGCGAAATTGTTCCTTTCGGGGGGTATTGCAACTTTTCAGCATTTTGAGGCGAAATTGTTCCTTTGGGGGGGTACTGCAACTTTTCGGCATTTTGAGGCGAAATTGTTCCTTGGGGGGGGTATTGCAACTTTTCGGCATTTTGAGGCGAAATTGTTCCTTGGGGGGGGTATTGCAACTTTTGGCCATTTTGAAGCGAAATTGTTCCTTTGGGGGGGTATTGCAATTTTTAACCATTTTGAGGCGAAATTGTTCCTTTGGGGGGGTATTGCAACTTTTGGCCATTTTGAGGCGAAATTGTTCCTTGGGGGGGTATTGCAACTTTTCAGCATTTTGAGGCGAAATTGTTCCTTTGGGGGGGTATTGCAATTTTTTGCCATTTTGAGGCGAAATTGTTCCTTTGGGGGGGTATTGCAACTTTTCGGCATTTTGAGGCGAAATTGTTCCTTTGGGGGGTATTGCAATTTTTTTTCTATTTTGAGGCGAAATTGTTCCTTTGGGGGGGTATTGCAACTTTTGGCCATTTTGAAGCGAAATTGTTCCTTTCGGGGGGTATTGCAATTTTTCGGCATTTTGAAGCGAAATTGTTCCTGTGGGGGGGAATTGCAACTTTTGGCCATTTTGAAGCGAAATTGTTCCTTTGGGGGGGTATTGCAATTTTTTTTTCATTTTGAGGCGAAATTGTTCCTTTGGGGGGGTATTGCAAATTTTGGCCATTTTGAAGCGAAATTGTTCCTTTGGGGGGGTATTGCAACTTTTCGGCATTTTGAGGCGAAATTGTTCCTTTGGGGGGTATTGCAATTTTTTTTCTATTTTGAGGCGAAATTGTTCCTTTGGGGGGGTATTGCAACTTTTGGCCATTTTGAAGCGAAATTGTTCCTTTCGGGGGGTATTGCAATTTTTCGGCATTTTGAAGCGAAATTGTTCCTGTGGGGGGGAATTGCAACTTTTGGCCATTTTGAAGCGAAATTGTTCCTTTGGGGGGGTATTGCAATTTTTTTTTCATTTTGAGGCGAAATTGTTCCTTTGGGGGGGTATTGCAAATTTTGGCCATTTTGAAGCGAAATTGTTCCTTTGGGGGGGTATTGCAACTTTTCGGCATTTTGAGGCGAAATTGTTCCTTTGGGGGGGTATTGCAATTTTTTGCCATTTTGAGGTGAAATTGTTCCTTTGGAGGGGTATTGCAATTTTTGGCCATTTTGAAGCGAAATTGTTCCTTTGGGGGGTATTGCATTTTTTTGCCATTTTGAGGCGAAATTGTTCCTTTGGGGGGTATTGCAACTTTTGGCCTTTTTGAGGCGAAATTGTTCCTTTGGGGGGTATTGCATTTTTTTGCCATTTTGAGGCGAAATTGTTCCTTGGGGGGGTATTGCAACTTTTGGCCATTTTGAAGCGAAATTGTTCCTTTGGGGGGGTATTGCAATTTTTAACCATTTTGAGGCGAAATTGTTCCTTTGGGGGGGTATTTCAATTTTTTGCCATTTTGAGGCGAAATTGTTCCTTTGGGGGGGTATTGCAACTTTTCGGCATTTTAAGGCGAAATTGTTCCTTGGGGGGGTATTGCAACTTTTGGCTATTTTGAAGCGAAATTGTTCCTTTGGGGGGGTATTGCAACTTTTGGCCATTTTGAAGTGAAATTGTTCCTTTCGGGGGGTATTGCAACTTTTCAGCATTTTGAAGCGAAATTGTTCCTTTGGGGGGGTATTGCAATTTTTTGCTATTTTGAGGCGAAATTGTTCCTTTGGGGGGGTATTGCAACTTTTGGCCATATTGAAGCGAAATTGTTCTTTTGGGGGGTTTTTACAATTTTTGGCCATTTTGAGGCGAAATTGTTCCTTTGGGGGGGTATTGCAACTTTTGGCCATTTTGAAGCGAAATTGTTCCTTTGGGGGGGTATTGCAATTTTTTGACATTTTGAGGCGAAATTGTTCCTTTGGGGGGGTATTGCAACTTTTGGCCATTTTGAAGCGAAATTGTTCCTTTGGGGGGATATTGCAACTTTTCGGCATTTTGAGGCGAAATTGTTCCTTTGGGGGGGTATTGCAATTTTTTGCCATTTTGAGGCGAAATTGTTCCTTTGGGGGGGTATTGCAACTTTTGGCCATTTTGAAGCGAAATTGTTCCTTTCGGGGGGTATTGCAACTTTTCGGCATTTTGAGGCGAAATTGTTCCTTTGGGGGGGTATTGCAACTTTTGGCCATTTTGAAGCGAAATTGTTCCTTTGAAGGGGTATTGCAACTTTTCGGCATTTTGAGGCGAAATTGTTCCTTAGGGGGGGGTATTGCAATTTTTTGCCATTTTGAAGCGAAATTGTTCCTTTCGGGGGGTATTGCAACTTTTCAGCATTTTGAGGCGAAATTGTTCCTTTGGGGGGGTATTGCAATTTTTTGCCATTTTGAGGCGAAATTGTTCCTTTGGGGGGGTATTGCAACTTTTCGGCATTTTGAGGCGAAATTGTTCCTTTGGGGGGTATTGCAATTTTTTTTCCATTTTGAGGCGAAATTGTTCCTTTCGGGGGGGTATTGCAACTTTTCGGCATTTTGAAGCGAAATTGTTCCTTTGGGGGTATTGCAATTTTTTGCCATTTTGAGGCGAAATTGTTCCTTTGGGGGGGTATTGCAACTTTTGGCCATTTTGAAGCGAAATTGTTCCTTTGGGGGGTATTGCAATTTTTTTTTCATTTTGAGGCGAAATTATTTCTTTGGGGGGGTATTGCAAATTTTGGCCATTTTGAAGCGAAATTGTTCCTTTGGGGGGGTATTGCAATTTTTTGCCATTTTGAGGCGAAATTGTTCCTTTGGGGGGGTATTGCAACTTTTCGGCATTTTGAGGTGAAATTGTTCCTTTGGGGGGTATTGCAATTTTTTGCCATTTTGAGGTGAAATTGTTCCTTTTGGGGGGTATGGTATTGCAACTTTTGGCCATTTTGAAGCGAAATTGTTCCTTTGGGGGGTATTGCATTTTTTTGCCATTTTGAGGCGAAATTGTTCCTTTGGGGGGGTATTGCAACTTTTGGCCATTTTGAAGCGAAATTGTTCCTTTGGGGGAGTATTGCAATTTTTTGCCATTTTGAGGCGAAATTGTTCCTTTGGAGGGGTATTGCAACTTTTGGCCTTTTTGAGGCGAAATTGTTCCTTTGGGGGGGTATTGCAATTTTTAACCATTTTGAGGCGAAATTGTTCCTTTGGGGGGTATTGCAACTTTTCAGCATTTTGAAGCGAAATTGTTCCTTTGGGGTGGTATTGCAATTTTTTGCCATTTTGAGGCGAAATTGTTCCTTTGGGGGGGTATTGCAATTTTTTGCCATTTTGAGGCGAAATTGTTCCTTTGGGGGGGTATTGCAACTTTTGGCCATTTTGAAGCGAAATTGTTCCTTTGGGGGGGGTATTGCAATTTTTTGCCATTTTGAGGCGAAATTGTTCCTTTGGGGGGGTATTGCAACTTTTGGCCATATTGAAGCGAAATTGTTCCTTTGGGGGGTTTTTACAATTTTTGGCCATTTTGAGGCGAAATTGTTCCTTTCGGGGGGTATTGCAACTTTTCGGCATTTTGAGGCGAAATTGTTCCTTTGGGGGGGTGTTGCAACTTTTGGCCATTTTGAAGCGAAATTTTTCCTTTGGGGGGGTATTGCAATTTTTTGCCATTTTGAGGCGAAATTGTTCCTTTGGGGGGGTATTGCAACTTTTGGCCATTTTGAAGCGAAATTGTTCCTTTGGGGGGGTATTGCAACTTTTCGGCATTTTGAGGCGAAATTGTTCCTTTGGGGGGGTATTGCAATTTTTTGCTATTTTGAGGCGAAATTGTTCCTTTGGGAGGGTATTGCAACTTTTGGCCATTTTGAAGCGAAATTGTTCCTTTCGGAGGGTATTGCAACTTTTCGGCATTTTGAGGCGAAATTGTTCCTTTGGGGGGGTATTGCAACTTTTGGCCATTTTGAAACGAAATTGTTCCTTTGGGGGGGTATTGCAACTTTTCGGCATTTTGAGGCGAAATTGTTCCTTTGGGGGGTATTGCAATTTTTTGCCATTTTGAGGCGAAATTGTTCCTTTGGGGGGGTATTGCAACTTTTGGCCATTTTGAAGCGAAATTGTTCCTTTCGGGGGGTATTGCAACTTTTCGGCATTTTGAGGCAAAATTGTTCCTTTGGGGGGGTATTGCAACTTTTGGCCATATTGAAGCGAAATTGTTCCTTTGGGGGGGTATTGCAATTTTTAACCATTTTGAGGCGAAATTGTTCGTTTGGGGGGTATTGCAACTTTTGGCCATTTTGAAGCGAAATTGTTCCTTTCAGGGGGTATTGCAACTTTTCAGCATTTTGAGGCGAAATTGTTCCTTTGGGGGGGTATTGCAATTTTTTGCCATTTTGAGGCGAAATTGTTCCTTTGGGGGGGTATTGCAACTTTTCGGCATTTTGAGGCGAAATTGTTCCTTTGGGGGGTATTGCAATTTTTTTCCATTTTGAGGCGAAATTGTTCCTTTGGGGGGGTATTGCAACTTTTGGCCATTTTGAAGCGAAATTGTTTCTTTCGGGGGGTATTGCAACTTTTCGGCATTTTGAAGCGAAATTGTTCCTTTGGGGGTATTGTAATTTTTTGCCATTTTGAGGCGAAATTGTTCCTTTAGGGGGGTATTGCAACTTTTGGCCATTTTGAAGCGAAATTGTTCCTTTTGGGTTATTGAAATTTTTTGCCATTTTGAGGCGAAATTGTTCCTTTGGGGGGGTATTGCAACTTTTCGGCATTTTGAGGCGAAATTGTTCCTTTGGGGGGGTATTGCAATTTTTTGCCATTTTGAGGTGAAATTGTTCCTTTGGAGGGGTATTGCAATTTTTGGCCATTTTGAAGCGAAATTGTTCCTTTGGGGGGTATTGCATTTTTTTGCCATTTTGAGGCGAAATTGTTCCTTTGGGGGGTATTGCAACTTTTGGCCTTTTTGAGGCGAAATTGTTCCTTTGGGGGGTATTGCATTTTTTTGCCATTTTGAGGTGAAATTGTTCCTTGGGGGGGTATTGCAACTTTTGGCCATTTTGAAGCGAAATTGTTCCTTTGGGGGGGTATTGCAATTTTTAACCATTTTGAGGCGAAATTGTTCCTTTGGGGGGGTATTTCAATTTTTTGCCATTTTGAGGCGAAATTGTTCCTTTGGGGGGGTATTGCAACTTTTCGGCATTTTAAGGCGAAATTGTTCCTTGGGGGGGTATTGCAACTTTTGGCTATTTTGAAGCGAAATTGTTCCTTTGGGGGGGTATTGCAACTTTTGGCCATTTTGAAGTGAAATTGTTCCTTTCGGGGGGTATTGCAACTTTTCAGCATTTTGAAGCGAAATTGTTCCTTTGGGGGGGTATTGCAATTTTTTGCTATTTTGAGGCGAAATTGTTCCTTTGGGGGGGTATTGCAACTTTTGGCCATATTGAAGCGAAATTGTTCTTTTGGGGGGTTTTTACAATTTTTGGCCATTTTGAGGCGAAATTGTTCCTTTGGGGGGGTATTGCAACTTTTGGCCATTTTGAAGCGAAATTGTTCCTTTGGGGGGGTATTGCAATTTTTTGACATTTTGAGGCGAAATTGTTCCTTTGGGGGGGTATTGCAACTTTTGGCCATTTTGAAGCGAAATTGTTCCTTTGGGGGGATATTGCAACTTTTCGGCATTTTGAGGCGAAATTGTTCCTTTGGGGGGGTATTGCAATTTTTTGCCATTTTGAGGCGAAATTGTTCCTTTGGGGGGGTATTGCAACTTTTGGCCATTTTGAAGCGAAATTGTTCCTTTCGGGGGGTATTGCAACTTTTCGGCATTTTGAGGCGAAATTGTTCCTTTGGGGGGGTATTGCAACTTTTGGCCATTTTGAAGCGAAATTGTTCCTTTGAAGGGGTATTGCAACTTTTCGGCATTTTGAGGCGAAATTGTTCCTTAGGGGGGGGTATTGCAATTTTTTGCCATTTTGAAGCGAAATTGTTCCTTTCGGGGGGTATTGCAACTTTTCAGCATTTTGAGGCGAAATTGTTCCTTTGGGGGGGTATTGCAATTTTTTGCCATTTTGAGGCGAAATTGTTCCTTTGGGGGGGTATTGCAACTTTTCGGCATTTTGAGGCGAAATTGTTCCTTTGGGGGGTATTGCAATTTTTTTTCCATTTTGAGGCGAAATTGTTCCTTTCGGGGGGGTATTGCAACTTTTCGGCATTTTGAAGCGAAATTGTTCCTTTGGGGGTATTGCAATTTTTTGCCATTTTGAGGCGAAATTGTTCCTTTGGGGGGGTATTGCAACTTTTGGCCATTTTGAAGCGAAATTGTTCCTTTGGGGGGTATTGCAATTTTTTTTTCATTTTGAGGCGAAATTATTTCTTTGGGGGGGTATTGCAAATTTTGGCCATTTTGAAGCGAAATTGTTCCTTTGGGGGGGTATTGCAATTTTTTGCCATTTTGAGGCGAAATTGTTCCTTTGGGGGGGTATTGCAACTTTTCGGCATTTTGAGGTGAAATTGTTCCTTTGGGGGGTATTGCAATTTTTTGCCATTTTGAGGTGAAATTGTTCCTTTTGGGGGGTATGGTATTGCAACTTTTGGCCATTTTGAAGCGAAATTGTTCCTTTGGGGGGTATTGCATTTTTTTGCCATTTTGAGGCGAAATTGTTCCTTTGGGGGGGTATTGCAACTTTTGGCCATTTTGAAGCGAAATTGTTCCTTTGGGGGAGTATTGCAATTTTTTGCCATTTTGAGGCGAAATTGTTCCTTTGGAGGGGTATTGCAACTTTTGGCCTTTTTGAGGCGAAATTGTTCCTTTGGGGGGGTATTGCAATTTTTAACCATTTTGAGGCGAAATTGTTCCTTTGGGGGGTATTGCAACTTTTCAGCATTTTGAAGCGAAATTGTTCCTTTGGGGTGGTATTGCAATTTTTTGCCATTTTGAGGCGAAATTGTTCCTTTGGGGGGGTATTGCAATTTTTTGCCATTTTGAGGCGAAATTGTTCCTTTGGGGGGGTATTGCAACTTTTGGCCATTTTGAAGCGAAATTGTTCCTTTGGGGGGGGTATTGCAATTTTTTGCCATTTTGAGGCGAAATTGTTCCTTTGGGGGGGTATTGCAACTTTTGGCCATATTGAAGCGAAATTGTTCCTTTGGGGGGTTTTTACAATTTTTGGCCATTTTGAGGCGAAATTGTTCCTTTCGGGGGGTATTGCAACTTTTCGGCATTTTGAGGCGAAATTGTTCCTTTGGGGGGGTGTTGCAACTTTTGGCCATTTTGAAGCGAAATTTTTCCTTTGGGGGGGTATTGCAATTTTTTGCCATTTTGAGGCGAAATTGTTCCTTTGGGGGGGTATTGCAACTTTTGGCCATTTTGAAGCGAAATTGTTCCTTTGGGGGGGTATTGCAACTTTTCGGCATTTTGAGGCGAAATTGTTCCTTTGGGGGGGTATTGCAATTTTTTGCTATTTTGAGGCGAAATTGTTCCTTTGGGAGGGTATTGCAACTTTTGGCCATTTTGAAGCGAAATTGTTCCTTTCGGAGGGTATTGCAACTTTTCGGCATTTTGAGGCGAAATTGTTCCTTTGGGGGGGTATTGCAACTTTTGGCCATTTTGAAACGAAATTGTTCCTTTGGGGGGGTATTGCAACTTTTCGGCATTTTGAGGCGAAATTGTTCCTTTGGGGGGTATTGCAATTTTTTGCCATTTTGAGGCGAAATTGTTCCTTTGGGGGGGTATTGCAACTTTTGGCCATTTTGAAGCGAAATTGTTCCTTTCGGGGGGTATTGCAACTTTTCGGCATTTTGAGGCAAAATTGTTCCTTTGGGGGGGTATTGCAACTTTTGGCCATATTGAAGCGAAATTGTTCCTTTGGGGGGGTATTGCAATTTTTAACCATTTTGAGGCGAAATTGTTCGTTTGGGGGGTATTGCAACTTTTGGCCATTTTGAAGCGAAATTGTTCCTTTCAGGGGGTATTGCAACTTTTCAGCATTTTGAGGCGAAATTGTTCCTTTGGGGGGGTATTGCAATTTTTTGCCATTTTGAGGCGAAATTGTTCCTTTGGGGGGGTATTGCAACTTTTCGGCATTTTGAGGCGAAATTGTTCCTTTGGGGGGTATTGCAATTTTTTTCCATTTTGAGGCAAAATTGTTCCTTTGGGGGGGTATTGCAACTTTTGGCCATTTTGAAGCGAAATTGTTTCTTTCGGGGGGTATTGCAACTTTTCGGCATTTTGAAGCGAAATTGTTCCTTTGGGGGTATTGTAATTTTTTGCCATTTTGAGGCGAAATTGTTCCTTTAGGGGGGTATTGCAACTTTTGGCCATTTTGAAGCGAAATTGTTCCTTTTGGGGTATTGAAATTTTTTGCCATTTTGAGGCGAAATTGTTCCTTTGGGGGGGTATTGCAACTTTTCGGCATTTTGAGGCGAAATTGTTCCTTTGGGGGGTATTGCAATTTTTTGCCATTTTGAGGCGAAATTGTTCCTTTGGGGGGGTATTGCAACTTTTGGACATTTTGAAGCGAAATTGTTCCTTTGGGGGGTATTGCAATTTTTTGCCATTTTGAGGCGAAATTGTTCCTTTGGGGGGGTATTGCAATTTTTAACCATTTTGAGGCGAAATTGTTCCTTTGGGGGGGGTATTGCAACTTTTGGCCATTTTGAAGCGAAATTGTTCCTTTCGGGGGGTATTGCAACTTTTCAGCATTTTGAGGCGAAATTGTTCCTTTGGGGGGTATTGCAATTTTTTTCCATTTTGAGGCGAAATTGTTCCTTTGGGGGGGTATTGCAACTTTTGGCCATTTTGAAGCGACATTGTTCCTTTCGGGGGGTATTGCAACTTTTGGCCATTTTGAAGCGAATTTGTTCCTTTGGGGGGGTATTGCAATTTTTTGCCATTTTGAGGCGAAATTGTTCCTTTGGGGGGGTATTGCAACTTTTGGCCATATTGAAGCGAAATTGTTCCTTTGGGGGGTTTTTACAATTTTTGGCTATTTTGAGGCGAAATTGTTCCTTTCGGGGGGTATTGCAACTTTTCGGCATTTTGAGGCGAAATTGTTTCTTTGGGGGGGTGTTGCAACTTTTGGCCATTTTGAAGCGAAATTGTTCCTTTGGGGGGGTATTGCAATTTTTTGCCATTTTGAGGCGAAATTGTTCCTTTGGGGGGGTATTGCAACTTTTGGCCATTTTGAAGCGAAATTGTTCCTTTGGGGGGGTATTGCAACTTTTCGGCATTTTGAGGCGAAATTGTTCCTTTGGGGGGGTATTGCAATTTTTTGCTATTTTGAGGCGAAATTGTTCCTTTGGGGGGGTATTGCAACTTTTGGCCATTTTGAAGCGAAATTGTTCCTTTCGGGGGGTATTGCAACTTTTCGGCATTTTGAGGCGAAATTGTTCCTTTGGGGGGGTATTGCAACTTTTCGGCATATTGAGGCGAAATTGTTCCTTTAGGGGGTATTGCAATTTTTTGCCATTTTGAGGCGAAATTGTTCCTTTGGGGGGGTATTGCAACTTTTGGCCATTTTAAAGCGAAATTGTTCCTTTGGGGGGGTATTTCAATTTTTTGCCATTTTGAGGCGAAATTGTTCCTTTGGGGGGGTATTGCAACTTTTGGCCATTTTGAAGCGAAATTGTTCCTTTCGGGGGGTATTGCAACTTTTCGGCATTTTGAGGCGAAATTGTTCCTTTGGGGGGGTATTGCAACTTTTGGCCATATTGAAGCGAAATTGTTCCTTTGGGGGGGTATTGCAATTTTTAACCATTTTGAGGCGAAATTGTTCCTTTGGGGGGTATTGCAACTTTTGGCCATTTTGAAGCGAAATTGTTCCTTTCAGGGGGTATTGCAACTTTTCAGCATTTTGAGGCGAAATTGTTCCTTTGGGGGGGTATTGCAATTTTTTGCCATTTTGAGGCAAAATTGTTCCTTTGGGGGGTATTGCAATTTTTTTCCATTTTGAGGCGAAATTGTTCCTTTGGGGGGGTATTGCAACTTTTGGCCATTTTGAAGCGAAATTGTTCCTTTGGGGGGGTATTGCAACTTTTCGGCATTTTGAAGCGAAATTGTTCCTTTGGGGGTATTGCAATTTTTTGCCGATTTGAGGCGAAATTGTTCCTTTGGGGGGGTATTGCAATTTTTTGCCATTTTGAGGCAAAATTGTTCCTTTGGGGGGTATTGCAACTTTTCGGCATTTTGAGGCGAAATTGTTCCTTTGGGGGGTATTGCAATTTTTTTCCATTTTGAGGCGAAATTGTTCCTTTCGGGGGGTATTGCAACTTTTCGGCATTTTGAGGCGAAATTGTTTCTTTGGGGGGGTGTTGCAACTTTTGGCCATTTTGAAGCGAAATTGTTCCTTTGGGGGGGTATTGCAATTTTTTGCCATTTTGAGGCGAAATTGTTCCTTTGGGGGGGTATTGCAACTTTTGGCCATTTTGAAGCGAAATTGTTCCTTTGGGGGGGTATTGCAACTTTTCGGCATTTTGAGGCGAAATTGTTCCTTTGGGGGGGTATTGCAATTTTTTGCTATTTTGAGGCGAAATTGTTCCTTTGGGGGGGTATTGCAACTTTTGGCCATTTTGAAGCGAAATTGTTCCTTTCGGGGGGTATTGCAACTTTTCGGCATTTTGAGGCGAAATTGTTCCTTTGGGGGGGTATTGCAACTTTTCGGCATATTGAGGCGAAATTGTTCCTTTAGGGGGTATTGCAATTTTTTGCCATTTTGAGGCGAAATTGTTCCTTTGGGGGGGTATTGCAACTTTTGGCCATTTTAAAGCGAAATTGTTCCTTTGGGGGGGTATTTCAATTTTTTGCCATTTTGAGGCGAAATTGTTCCTTTGGGGGGGTATTGCAACTTTTGGCCATTTTGAAGCGAAATTGTTCCTTTCGGGGGGTATTGCAACTTTTCGGCATTTTGAGGCGAAATTGTTCCTTTGGGGGGGTATTGCAACTTTTGGCCATATTGAAGCGAAATTGTTCCTTTGGGGGGGTATTGCAATTTTTAACCATTTTGAGGCGAAATTGTTCCTTTGGGGGGTATTGCAACTTTTGGCCATTTTGAAGCGAAATTGTTCCTTTCAGGGGGTATTGCAACTTTTCAGCATTTTGAGGCGAAATTGTTCCTTTGGGGGGGTATTGCAATTTTTTGCCATTTTGAGGCAAAATTGTTCCTTTGGGGGGTATTGCAATTTTTTTCCATTTTGAGGCGAAATTGTTCCTTTGGGGGGGTATTGCAACTTTTGGCCATTTTGAAGCGAAATTGTTCCTTTGGGGGGGTATTGCAACTTTTCGGCATTTTGAAGCGAAATTGTTCCTTTGGGGGTATTGCAATTTTTTGCCGATTTGAGGCGAAATTGTTCCTTTGGGGGGGTATTGCAATTTTTTGCCATTTTGAGGCAAAATTGTTCCTTTGGGGGGTATTGCAACTTTTCGGCATTTTGAGGCGAAATTGTTCCTTTGGGGGGTATTGCAATTTTTTTCCATTTTGAGGCGAAATTGTTCCTTTGGGGGGGTATTGCAACTTTTGGCCATTTTGAAGCGAAATTGTTCCTTTCGGGGGGTATTGCAACTTTTCGGCATTTTGAAGCGAAATTGTTCCTTTGGGGGTATTGCAATTTTTTGCCGATTTGAGGCGAAATTGTTCCTTTGGGGGGGTATTGCAACTTTTGGCCATTTTGAAGCGAATTTGTTCCTTTGGGGGGGTATTGCAATTTTTTGCACTTTTGAGGCGAAATTGTTCCTTTGGGGGGGTATTGCAACTTTTCGGCATTTTGAGGTGAAATTGTTCCTTTGGGGGGTATTGCAATTTTTTGCCATTTTGAGGGGAAATTGTTCCTTTGGGGGGGTATTGCAACTTTTGGCCATTTTGAAGCGAAATTGTTCCTTTGGGGGGTATTGCATTTTTTTGCCATTTTGAGGCGAAATTGTTCCTTTGGGGGGGTATTGCAACTTTTGGCCATTTTGAAGCGAAATTGTTCCTTTGGGGGGGTATTGCAACTTTTCGGCATTTTGAGGCGAAATTGTTCCTTTGGGGGGGTATTGCAATTTTTTGCCATTTTGAGGCGAAATTGTTCCTTTGGGGGGGTATTGCAACTTTTGGCCATTTTGAAGCGAAATTGTTCCTTTGGGGGGGGGTATTGCAAATTTTCGGCATTTTGAGGCGAAATTGTTCCTTGGGGGGGTATTGCAACTTTTGGCCATTTTGAAGCAAAATTGTTCCTTTGGGGGGGTATTGCAATTTTTAACCATTTTGAGGCGAAATTGTTCCTTTGGGGGGGTATTGCAACTTTTGGCCATTTTGAAGTGAAATTGTTCCTTTCGGGGGGTATTGCAACTTTTCAGCATTTTGAAGCGAAATTGTTCCTTTGGGGGGTATTGCAACTTTTGGCCATTTTGAAGCGAAATTGTTCCTTTGGGGGGTATTGCAACTTTTCGGCATTTTGAGGCGAAATTGTTCCTTTGGGGGGGTATTGCAATTTTTTGCCATTTTGAGGTGAAATTGTTCCTTTGGGGGGTATTGCAACTTTTGGCCATTTTGAAGCGAAATTGTTCCTTTGGGGGGTAATGCATTTTTTTGCCATTTTGAGGCGAAATTGTTCCTTTGGGGGGTATTGCAACTTTTGGCCATTTTGAAGCGAAATTGTTCCTTTGGGGGGGTATTGCAATTTTTTGCCATTTTGAGGCGAAATTGTTCCTTTGGGGGGGTATTGCAACTTTTGGTCTTTTTGAGGCGAAATTGTTCCTTTGGGGGGTATTGCAATTTTTTGCCATTTTGAGGCGAAATTGTTCCTTTGGGGGGGTATTGCAACTTTTGGCCATTTTGAAGCGAAATTGTTCCTTTGGGGGGGAATTGCAATTTTTAGCCATTTTGAAGCGAAATTGTTCCTTTCGGGGGGTATTGCAACTTTTCGGCATTTTGAGGCGAAATTGTTCCTTTGGGGGGGTATTGCAACTATTGGCCATATTGAAGCGAAATTGTTCCTTTGGGGGGGTATTGCAATTTTTAACCATTTTGAGGCGAAATTGTTCCTTTGGGGGGGTATTGCAACTTTTGGCCATTTTGAAGCGAAATTGTTCCTTTCGGGGAGTATTGCAACTTTTCAGCATTTTGAGGCGAAATTGTTCCTTTGGGGGGGTATTGCAACTTTTCGGCATTTTGAGGCGAAATTGTTCCTTTGGGGGGTATTGCAATTTTTTTTCCATTTTGAGGCGAAATTGTTCCTTTGGGGGGGTATTGCAACTTTTGGCCATTTTGAAGCGAAATTGTTCCTTTGGGGGGGTATTGCAAATTTTGGCCATTTTGAAGCGAAATTGTTCCTTTGGGGGGGTATTGCAATTTTTTGCCATTTTGAGGCGAAATTGTTCCTTTGGGGGGGTAATGCAACTTTAGTCCATTTTGAGGCGAAATTGTTCCTTTGGGGGGGTATTGCAATTTTTTGCCATTTTGAGGTGAAATTGTTCCTTTGGGGGGTATTGCAACTTTTGGCCATTTTGAAGCGAAATTGTTCCTTTGGGGGGTAATGCATTTTTTTGCTATTTTGAGGCGAAATTGTTCCTTTGGGGGGGTATTGCAACTTTTGGCCATTTTGAAGCGAAATTGTTCATTTGGGGGGGTATTGCAATTTTTTGCCATTTTGAGGCGAAATTGTTCCTTTGGGGGGGTATTGCAACTTTTAGCCATTTTGAAGCGAAATTGTTCCTTTCGGGGGGTATTGCAACTTTTCGGCATTTTGAGGCGAAATTGTTCCTTTGGGGGGGTATTGCAACTTTTGGCCATTTTGAAGCGAAATTGTTCCTTTCGGGGAGTATTGCAACTTTTCAGCATTTTGAGGCGAAATTGTTCCTTTGGGGGGGTATTGCAACTTTTCGGCATTTTGAGGCGAAATTGTTCCTTTGGGGGGTATTGCAATTTTTTTTCCATTTTGAGGCGAAATTGTTCCTTTGGGGGGTATTGCAACTTTTGGCCATTTTGAAGCGAAATTGTTCCTTTCGGGGGGTATTGCAACTTTTTGGCATTTTGAAGCGAAATTGTTCCTTTGAAGTATTGCAATTTTTTGCCATTTTGAGGCGAAATTGTTCCTTTGGGGGGGTATTGCAACTTTTGGCCATTTTGAAGCGAAATTGTTCCTTTGGGGGGGTATTGCAATTTTTTTTTCATTTTGAGGCGAAATTGTTCCTTTGGGGGGGTATTGCAACTTTTGGCCATTTTGAAGCGAAATTGTTCCTTTGGGGGGTATTGCAATTTTTTGCCATTTTGAGGCGAAATTGTTCCTTTGGGAGGGTATTGCAACTTTTGGCCTTTTTGAGGCGAAATTGTTCCTTTGGGGGGGTATTGCAACTTTTGGCCATTTTGAAGCGAAATTGTTCCTTTGGGGGGGTATTGCAACTTTTCGTCATTTTGAGGCGAAATTGTTCCTTGGGGGGGTATTGCAACTTTTGGCCATTTTGAAGCGAAATTGTTCCTTTGGGGGGGTATTGCAATTTTTAACCATTTTGAGGCGAAATTGTTCCTTTGGGGGTGTATTGCAACTTTTGGCCATTTTGAAGTGAAATTGTTCCTTTCGGGGGGTATTGCAACTTTTCAGCATTTTGAAGCGAAATTGTTCCTTTGGGGGGGTATTGCAATTTTTTGCCATTTTTAGGCGAAATTGTTCCTTTGGGGGGGTATTGCAATTTTTTGCCATTTTGAGGCGAAATTGTTCCTTTGGGGGGGTATTTCAACTTTTAGCCATTTTGAAGCGAAATTGTTCCTTTCGGGGGGTATTGCAACTTTTCGGCATTTTGAGGCGAAATTGTTCCTTTGGGGGGGTATTGCAACTTTTGGCCATATTGAAGCGAAATTGTTCCTTTGGGGGGGTATTGCAATTTTTAACCATTTTGAGGCGAAATTGTTCCTTTGGGGGGGTATTGCAACTTTTGGCCATTTTGAAGCGAAATTGTTCCTTTCGGGGAGTATTGCAACTTTTCAGCATTTTGAGGCGAAATTGTTCCTTTGGGGAGTATTGCAACTTTTCGGCATTTTGAGGCGAAATTGTTCCTTTGGGGGGTATTGCAATTTTTTTTCCATTTTGAGGCGAAATTGTTCCTTTGGGGGGGTATTGCAACTTTTGGCCATTTTAAAGCGAAATTGTTCCTTTCGGGGGGTATTGCAACTTTTTGGCATTTTGAAGCGAAATTGTTCCTTTGGGGGGTATTGCAACTTTTCGGCATTTTGAGGCGAAATTGTTCCTTTGGGGGGGTATTGCAATTTTTTGCCATTTTGAGGTGAAATTGTTCCTTTGGGGGGTATTGCAACTTTTGGCCATTTTGAAGCGAAATTGTTCCTTTGGGGGGTAATGCATTTTTTTGCCATTTTGAGGCGAAATTGTTCCTTTGGGGGGGTATTGCAACTTTTGGCCATTTTGAAGCGAAACTGTTCCTTTGGGGGGGTATTGCAATTTTTTGCCATTTTGAGGCGAAATTGTTCCTTTGGGGGGGTATTGCAACTTTGGCCATTTTGAAGCGAAATTGTTCCTTTGGGGGGGTATTGCAACTTTTCAGCATTTTGAGGCGAAATTGTTCCTTTGGGGGGGTATTGCAACTTTTGGCCATTTTGAAGCGAAATTGTTCCTTTGGGGGGGTATTGCAAGTTTTCGGCATTTTGAGGCGAAATTGTTCCTTTGGGGGGTATTGCAATTTTTTGCCATTTTGAGGCGAAATTGTTCCTTTGGGGGGGTATTGCAACTTTTGGCCATTTTGAAGCGAAATTGTTCCTTTGGGGGGGTATTGCAATTTTTTGCCATTTTGAGGCGAAATTGTTCATTTGGGGGGGTATTGCAACTTTTAGCCATTTTGAAGCGAAATTGTTCCTTTCGGGGGGTATTGCAACTTTTCGGCATTTTGAGGCGAAATTGTTCCTTTGGGGGGGTATTGCAACTTTTGGCCATATTGAAGCGAAATTGTTTCTTTAGGGGGGTATTGCAAATTTTAACCATTTTGAGGCGAAATTGTTCCTTTCGGGGGGTATTGCAACTTTTGGCCATTTTGAAGCGAAATTGTTCCTTTCGGGGAGTATTGCAACTTTTCAGCATTTTGAGGCGAAATTGTTCCTTTGGGGGGGTATTGCAACTTTTCGGCATTTTGAGGCGAAATTGTTCCTTTGGGGGGTATTGCAATTTTTTTTCCATTTTGAGGCGAAATTGTTCCTTTGGGGGGGTATTGCAACTTTTGGCCATTTTGAAGCGAAATTGTTCCTTTCGGGGGGTATTGCAATTTTTTTTTCATTTTGAGGCGAAATTGTTCCTTTGGGGGGGTATTGCAAATTTTGGCCATTTTGAAGCGAAATTGTTCCTTTGGGGGGGTATTGCAACTTTAGTCCATTTTGAGGTGAAATTGTTCCTTTGGGGGGTATTGCATTTTTTTGCCATTTTGAGGCGAAATTGTTCCTTTGGGGGGTAATGCATTTTTTTGCCATTTTGAGGCGAAATTGTTCCTTTGGGGGGGTATTGCAACTTTTGGCCATTTTGAAGCGAAATTGTTCCTTTCGGGGGGTATTGCAATTTTTTGCCATTTTGAGGCGAAATTGTTCCTTTGGGGGGGTATTGCAACTTTTGGCCATTTTGAAGCGAAATTGTTCCTTTCGGGGAGTATTGCAACTTTTCAGCATTTTGAGGCGAAATTGTTCCTTTGGGGGAGTATTGCAACTTTTCGGCATTTTGAGGCGAAATTGTTCCTTTGGGGGGTATTGCAATTTTTTTTCGATTTTGAGGCGAAATTGTTCCTTTGGGGGGGTATTGCAACTTTTGGCCATTTTGAAGCGAAATTGTTCCTTTCGGGGGGTATTGCAACTTTTTGGCATTTTGAAGCGAAATTGTTCCTTTGGGGTATTGCAATTTTTTGCCATTTTGAGGCGAAATTGTTCCTTTGGGGGGGTATTGCAATTTTTTGCCATTTTGAGGCGAAATTGTTCCTTTGGGGGGGTATTGCAACTTTTCGGCATTTTGAGGCGAAATTGTTCCTTTGGGGGGGTATTGCAATTTTTTGCCATTTTGAGGTGAAATTGTTCCTTTGGGGGTATTGCAACTTTTGGCCATTTTGAAGCGAAATTGTTCCTTTGGGGGTAATGCATTTTTTTGCCATTTTGAGGCGAAATTGTTCCTTTGGGGGGGTATTGCAACTTTTGGCCATTTTGAAGCGAAATTGTTCCTTTGGGGGGGTATTGCAATTTTTTGCCATTTTGAGGCGAAATTGTTCCTTTGGGGGGGTATTGCAACTTTTGGCCATTTTGAAGCGAAATTGTTCCTTTAGGGGGGTATTGCATTTTTTTGCCATTTTGAGGCGAAATTGTTCCTTTGGGGGGGTATTGCAACTTTTGGCCATTTTGAAGCGAAATTGTTCCTTTGGGGGGGTATTGCAATTTTTTGCCATTTTGAGGCGAAATTGTTCCTTTGGGGGGGTATTGCAACTTTTGGCCTTTTTGAGGCGATATTGTTCCTTTGGGGAAGTATTGCAACTTTTGGCCATTTTGAGGCGAAATTGTTCCTTTGGGGGGGGTATTGCAACTTTTAGCCATTTTGAAGCGAAATTGTTCCTTTCGGGGGGTATTGCAACTTTTCGGCATTTTGAGGCGAAATTGTTCCTTTGGGGGGGTATTGCAACTTTTGGCCATATTGAAGCGAAATTGTTCCTTTGGGAGGGTATTGCAATTTTTAACCATTTTGAGGCGAAATTGTTCCTTTGGGGGAGTATTGCAACTTTTGGCCATTTTGAAGCGAAATTGTTCCTTTCGGGGAGTATTGCAACTTTTCAGCATTTTGAGGCGAAATTGTTCCTTTGGGGGGGTATTGCAACTTTTCGGCATTTTGAGGCGAAATTGTTCCTTTCGGGGGGTATTGCAACTTTTGGCCATTTTGAAGCGAAATTGTTCCTTTCGGGGGGTATTGCAACTTTTCGGCATTTTGAAGCGAAATTGTTCCTTTGGGGGGTATTGCAACTTTTGGCCATTTTGAAGCGAAATTGTTCCTTTGGGGGGGTATTGCAATTTTTTTTTCATTTTGAGGCGAAATTGTTCCTTTGGGGGGGTATTGCAACTTTTGGCCTTTTTGAGGCGAAATTGTTCCTTTGGGGGGGTATTGCAACTTTTGGCCATTTTGAAGCGAAATTGTTCCTTTGGGGGGGTATTGCAACTTTTCAGCATTTTGAGGCGAAATTGTTCCTTTGGGGGGGTATTGCAATTTTTTGCCATTTTGAGGCGAAATTGTTCCTTTGGGGGGTATTGCAACTTTTGGCCATTTTGAAGCGAAATTGTTCCTTTTGGGGGGGTATTGCAACTTTTCGTCATTTTGAGGCGAAATTATTCCTTGGGGGGTATTGCAACTTTTGGCCATTTTGAAGCGAAATTGTTCCTTTGGGGGGGTATTGCAATTTTTAACCATTTTGAGGCGAAATTGTTCCTTTGGGGGTGTATTGCAACTTTTGGCCATTTTGAAGTGAAATTGTTCCTTTCGGGGGGTATTGCAACTTTTCAGCATTTTGAAGCAAAACTGTTCCTTTGGGGGGGTATTGCAATTTTTTGCCATTTTGAGGCGAAATTGTTCCTTTAGGGGGGTATTGCAATTTTTTGCCATTTTGAGGCGAAATTGTTCCTTTGGGGGGGTATTGCAACTTTTGGCCATTTTGAAGCGAAATTGTTCCTTTGGGGGGTATTGCAATTTTTTGCTATTTTGAGGCGAAATTGTTCCTTTCGGGGGGTATTGCAACTTTTCGGCATTTTGAGGCGAAATTGTTCCTTTGGGGGGGTATTGCAACTTTTGGCCATTTTGAAGCGAAATTGTTCCTTTGGGGGGGTATTGCAATTTTTTGCCATTTTGAGGCGAAATTGTTCCTTTGGGGGGGTATTGCAACTTTTGGCCATTTTGAGGCGAAATTGTTCCTTTGGGGGGGTATTGCAACTTTTGGCCATTTTGAGGCGAAATTGTTCCTTTGGGGGGGTATTGCAATTTTTTGCCATTTTGAGGCGAAATTGTTCCTTTGGGGGGGTATTGCAACTTTTGGCCATTTTGAAGCGAAATTGTTCCTTTGGGGGGGTATTGCAATTTTTTGCCATTTTGAGGCGAAATTGTTCCTTTGGGGGGGTATTGCAACTTTTGGCCATTTTGAGGCGAAATTGTTCCTTTGGGGGGGTATTGCAACTTTTGGCCATTTTGAGGCGAAATTGTTCCTTTGGGGGGGTATTGCAATTTGTTGCCATTTTGAGGCGAAATTGTTCCTTTGGGGGGTATTGCAACTTTAGTCCATTTTGAAGCGAAATTGTTCCTTTGGGGGGTATTGCAATTTTTTGCCATTTTGAGGCGAAATTGTTCCTTTGGGGGGGTATTGCAACTTTTGGCCATTTTGAAGCGAAATTGTTCCTTTCGGTGGGTATTGCAACTTTTCGGCATTTTGAGGCGAAATTGTTCCTTTGGGGGGGTATTGCAACTTTTGGCCATTTTGAAGCGAAATTGTTCCTTTCGGGGGGTATTGCAACTTTTCAGCATTTTGAGGCGAAATTGTTCCTTTGGGGGGTATTGCAATTTTTTAGCATTTTGAGGCGAAATTGTTCCTTGGGGGGGTATTGCAACTTTTCTGCATTTTGAGGCGAAATTGTTCCTTTGGGGGGGTATTGCAACTTTTGGCCATTTTGAAGCGAAATTGTTCCTTTCGGGGGGGTATTGCAACTTTTCGGCATTTTGAAGCGAAATTGTTCCTTTGGGGGGTATTGCAATTTTTTGCCATTTTGAGGTGAAATTGTTCCTTTGGGGAGGTATTCCAACTTTTGGCCATTTTGAAGCGAAATTGTTCCTTTGGGGGTATTGCATTTTTTTGCCATTTTGAGGCGAAATTGTTCCTTTGGGGGGGTATTGCAACTTTTGGCCATTTTGAAGCGAAATTGTTCCTTTGGGGGGTATTGCAATTTTTTGCCATTTTGAGGCGAAATTGTTCCTTTGGGGGGGTATTGCAACTTTTGGCCTTTTTGAGGCGATATTGTTCCTTTGGGGGAGTATTGCAACTTTTGGCCATTTTGAAGCGAAATTGTTCCTTTGGGGGGGTATTGCAACTTTTGGCCATTTTGAAACGAAATTGTTCCTTTGGGGGGGTATTGCAATTTTTAACCATTTTGAGGCGAAATTGTTCCTTTGGGGGGGTATTGCAACTTTTGGCCATTTTGAAGTGAAATTGTTCCTTTCGGGGGGTATTGCAACTTTTCAGCATTTTGAAGCGAAATTGTTCCTTTGGGGGGTATTGCAATTTTTTGCCATTTTGAGGCGAAATTGTTCCTTTGGGGGGGTATTGCAATTTTTTGCCATTTTGAGGCGAAATTGTTCCTTTGGGGGGTATTGCAACTTTTGGCTATTTTGAAGCGAAATTGTTCCTTTGGGGGGTATTGCAATTTTTTTGCCATTTTGAGGCGAAATTGTTCCTTTGGGGGGGTATTGCAACTTTTGGCCATATTGAAGCGAAATTGTTCCTTTGGGGGGTTATTGCAATTTTTTGCCATTTTGAGGCGAAATTGTTCCTTTGGGGGGGTATTGCAACTTTTCGGCATTTTGAGGCGAAATTGTTCCTTTGGGGGGGTATTGCAATTTTTTGCCATTTTGAGGCGAAATTGTTCCTTTGGGGGGGTATTGCAACTTTTGGCCATTTTGAAGCGAAATTGTTCCTTTGGGGGGGTATTGCAACTTTTCGGCATTTTGAGGCGAAATTGTTCCTTTGGGGGGGTATTGCAATTTTTTGCCATTTTGAGGCGAAATTGTTCCTTTGGGGGGGTATTGCAACTTTTGGCCATTTTGAAGCGAAATTGTTCCTTTGGGGAGGTATTGCATTTTTTGCCATTTTGAGGCGAAATTGTTCCTTTCGGGGGGGTATTGCAACTTTTCGGCATTTTGAGGCGAAATTGTTCCTTTGAGGGGGTATTGCAACTTTTGGCCATATTGAAGCGAAATTGTTCCTTTGGGGGGTTTTTACAATTTTTGGCAATTTTGAGGCGAAATTGTTCCTTTCGGGGGGTATTGCAACTTTTCGGCATTTTGAGGCGAAATTGTTCCTTTGGGGGGGTATTGCAACTTTTGGCCATATTGAAGCGAAATTGTTCCTTTGGGGGGGTATTGCAATTTTTAACCAATGAGGCGAAATTGTTCCTTTGGGGGTATTGCAACTTTTGGCCATTTTGAAGCGAAATTGTTCCTTTGGGGGGTATTGCAATTTTTTGCCATTTTGAGGCGAAATTGTTCCTTGGGGGGTATTGCAACTTTTGGCCATTTTGAAGCGAAATTGTTCCTTTCCGGGGGTATTGCAACTTTTCGGCATTTTGAGGCGAAATTGTTCCTTTGGGGGGTATTGCAATTTTTGCCATTTTGAGGTGAAATTGTTCCTTTGGGGGGTATTGCAACTTTTGGCCATTTTGAAGCGAAATTGTTCCTTTGGGGGGTATTGCATTTTTTTGCCATTTTGAGGCGAAATTGTTCCTTTGGGGGGTATTGCAACTTTTGGCCATTTTGAAGCGAAATTGTTCCTTTGGGGGGGTATTGCAATTTTTTGCCATTTTGAGGCGAAATTGTTCCTTTGAGGGGGTATTGCAACTTTTGGCCATTTTGAAGCGAAATTGTTCCTTTGGGGGGGTATTGCAACTTTTCGGCATTTTGAGGCGAAATTGTTCCTTTGGGGGGGTATTGCAATTTTTTGCCATTTTGAGGCGAAATTGTTCCTTTGGGGGGGTATTGCAACTTTTGGCCATTTTGAAGCGAAATTGTTCCTTTCGGGGGGTATTGCAACTTTTCAGCATTTTGAAGCGAAATTGTTCCTTTGGGGGGTATTGCAATTTTTTGCCATTTTGAGGCGAAATTGTTCCTTTGGGGGGGTATTGCAACTTTTGGCCATATTGAAGCGAAATTGTTCCTTTGGGGGGTTTTTACAATTTTTGGCCATTTTGAGGCGAACTTGTTCCTTTGGGGGGGTATTGCAACTTTTCGGCATTTTGAGGCGAAATTGTTCCTTTGGGGGGGTATTGCAACTTTTCGGCATTTTGAGGCGAAATTGTTCCTTTGGGGGGGTATTGCAACTTTTGGCCATTTTGAAGCGAAATTGCTCCTTTGGGGGGGTATTGCAACTTTTCGGCATTTTGAGGCGAAATTGTTCCTTTGGGGGGTATTGCAATTTTTTGCCATTTTGAAGCGAAATTGTTCCTTTGGGGGGGTATTGCAATTTTTTGCCATTTTGAGGCGAAATTGTTCCTTTGGGGGGGTATTGCAACTTTTGGCCATTTTGAAGCGAAATTGTTCCTTTCGGGGGGTATTGCAACTTTTCGGCATTTTGAGGCGAAATTGTTCCTTTGGGGGGGGTATTGCAATTTTTAACCATTTTGAGGCGAAATTGTTCCTTTGGGGGGGTATTGCAACTTTTGGCCATTTTGAAGCGAAATTGTTCCTTTCGGGGGATATTGCAACTTTTCAGCATTTTGAGGCGAAATTGTTCCTTTGGGGGGGTATTGCAATTTTTTGCCATTTTGAGGCGAAATTGTTCCTTTGGGGGGGTATTGCAACTTTTCTGCATTTTGAGGCGAAATTGTTCTTTTGGGGGGGTATTGCAACTTTTGGCCATTTTGAAGCGAAATTGTTCCTTTCGGGGGGTATTGCAACTTTTCGGCATTTTGAGGCGAAATTGTTCCTTTGGGGGGGTATTGCAACTTTTGGCCATTTTGAAGCGAAATTGTTCCTTTGGGGGGGTATTGCAACTTTTCGGCATTTTGAGGCGAAATTGTTCCTTGGGGGGGTATTGCAATTTTTTGCCATTTTGAGGCGAAATTGTTCCTTTGGGGGGGTATTGCAACTTTTGGCCATTTTGAAGCGAAATTGTTCCTTTGGGGGGGTATTGCAATTTTTTGCCATTTTGAGGCGCAATTGTTCCTTTGGGGGGGTATTGCAACTTTTGGCCATTTTGAAGCGAAATTGTTCCTTTCGTGGGGTATTGCAACTTTTCGGCATTTTGAGGCGAAATTGTTCCTTTGGGGGGGTATTGCAACTTTTGGCCATATTGAAGCGAAATTGTTCCTTTGGGGGGGTATTGCAATTTTTAACCATCTTGAGGCGAAATTGTTCCTTTGGGGGGTATTGCAACTTTTGGCCATTTTGAAGCGAAATTGTTCCTTTGGGGGGGTATTGCAATTTTTTGCCATTTTGAGGCGAAATTGTTCCTTTGGGGGGGTATTGCAACTTTTGGCCATTTTGAGGCGAAATTGTTCCTTTGGGGGGGTATTGCAATTTTTTGCCATTTTGAGGCGAAATTGTTCCTTTGGGGGGTATTGCAATTTTTTTTCCATTTTGAGGCGAAATTGTTCCTTTGGGGGGATATTGCAACTTTTGGCCATTTTGAAGCGAAATTGTTCCTTTCGGGGGGTATTGCAACTTTTCGGCATTTTGAAGCGAAATTGTTCCTTTGGGGGGTATTGCAACTTTTCGGAATTTTGAAGCGAAATTGTTCCTTTGGGGGGTATTGCAACTTTTGGCCATTTTGAAGCGAAATTGTTCCTTTGGGGGGTATTGCAACTTTTCGGCATTTTGAGGCGAAATTGTTCCTTTGGGGGGGTATTGCAACTTTTGGCCATATTGAAGCGAAATTGTTCCTTTGGGGGGGTATTGCAATTTTTAACCATCTTGAGGCGAAATTGTTCCTTTGGGGGGGTATTGCAATTTTTTTCCATTTTGAGGCGAAATTGTTCCTTTGGGGGGGTATTGCAACTTTTGGCCATTTTGAAGCGAAATTGTTCCTTTCGGGGGGTATTGCAACTTTTCGGCATTTTGAGGCGAAATTGTTCCTTTGGGGGGGTATTGCAATTTTTTGCCATTTTGAGGCGAAATTGTTCCTTTGGGGGGGTATTGCAACTTTTGGCCATTTTGAAGCGAAATTGTTCCTTTGGGGGGGTATTGCAATTTTTTGCCATTTTGAGGCGCAATTGTTCCTTTGGGGGGGTATTGCAACTTTTGGCCATTTTGAAGCGAAATTGTTCCTTTCGTGGGGTATTGCAACTTTTCGGCATTTTGAGGCGAAATTGTCCCTTTGGGGGGGTATTGCAACTTTTGGCCATATTGAGGCGAAATTGTTCCTTTGGGGGGGTATTGCAACTTTTGGCCATTTTGAAGCGAAATTGTTCCTTTGGGGGGGTATTGCAATTTTTTGCCATTTTGAGGCGCAATTGTTCCTTTGGGGGGGTATTGCAACTTTTGGCCATTTTGAAGCGAAATTGTTCCTTTCGGGGGGTATTGCAACTTTTCGGCATTTTGAGGCGAAATTGTTCCTTTGGGGGGGTATTGCAATTTTTTGCCATTTTGAGGCGAAATTGTTCCTTTGGGGGGGTATTGCAACTTTTGGCCATTTTGAAGCGAAATTGTTCCTTTGGGGGGGTATTGCAATTTTTTGCCATTTTGAGGCGCAATTGTTCCTTTGGGGGGGTATTGCAACTTTTGGCCATTTTGAAGCGAAATTGTTCCTTTCGTGGGGTATTGCAATTTTTAACCATCTTGAGGCGAAATTGTTCCTTTGGGGGGTATTGCAACTTTTGGCCATTTTGAAGCGAAATTGTTCCTTTGGGGGGGTATTGCAATTTTTTGCCATTTTGAGGCGAAATTGTTCCTTTGGGGGGGTATTGCAACTTTTGGCCATTTTGAAGCGAAATTGTTCCTTGGGGGGGTATTGCAACTTTTGGCCATTTTGAAGCGAAATTGTTCCTTTCGGGGGGTATTGCAACTTTTCGGCATTTTGAGGCGAAATTGTTCCTTTGGGGGGTATTGCAATTTTTGCCATTTTGAGGTGAAATTGTTCCTTTGGGGGGTATTGCAACTTTTGGCCATTTTGAAGCGAAATTGTTCCTTTGGGGGGTATTGCATTTTTTTGCCATTTTGAGGCGAAATTGTTCCTTTGGGGGGGTATTGCAACTTTTGGCCATTTTGAAGCGAAAATGTTCCTTTGGGGGGGGGTATTGCATTTTTTTGCCATTTTGAGGCGAAATTGTTCCTTTGGGGGGGTATTGCAACTTTTGGCCATTTTGAAGCGAAATTGTTCCTTTGGGGGGGGTATTGCATTTTTTTGCCATTTTGAGGCGAAATTGTTCCTTTGGGGGGGTATTGCAACTTTTGGCCATTTTGAAGCGAAATTGTTCCTTTGGGGGGGTATTGCAACTTTTCGGCATTTTGAGGCGAAATTGTTCCTTTGGGGGGGTATTGCAACTTTTGGCCATTTTGAAGCGAAATTGTTCCTTTGGGGGGGTATTGCAATTTTTTGCCATTTTGAGGCGAAATTGTTCCTTTCTGGGGGTATTGACACTTTTGGCCATTTTGAAGTGAAATTGTTCCTTTCGGGGGGTATTGCAACTTTTCAGCATTTTGAAGCGAAATTGTTCCTTTGGGTGGGTATTGCAATTTTTTGCCATTTTGAGGCGAAATTGTTCCTTTGGGGGGGTATTGCAATTTTTTGCCATTTTGAGGCGAAATTGTTCCTTTGGGGGGGTATTGCAACTTTTGGCCATTTTGAAGCGAAATTGTTCCTTTGGGGGGGTATTGCAATTTTTTGCCATTTTGAGGCGAAATTGTTCCTTGGGGGGGTATTGCAACTTTTGGCCATATTGAAGCGAAATTGTTCCTTTGGGGGGTTTTTACAATTTTTGGCCATTTTGAGGCGAAATTGTTCCTTTCGGGGGGTATTGCAATTTTTTGCCATTTTGAAGCGAAATTGTTCTTTTGGGGGGTATTGCAACTTTTCGGCATTTTGAGGCGAAATTGTTCCTTTGGGGGGGTATTGCAATTTTTTGCCATTTTGAGGCGAAATTGTTCCTTTGGGGGGGTATTGCAACTTTTGGCCATTTTGAAGCGAAATTGTTCCTTTCGGGGGGTATTGCAACTTTTCTGCATTTTGAGGCGAAATTGTTCCTTTGGGGGGGTATTGCAACTTTTGGCCATATTGAAGCGAAATTGTTCCTTTCTGTGGGTATTGCAACTTTTCAGCATTTTGAGGCGAAATTGTTCCTTTGGGGGGTATTGCAATTTTTTTTCCATTTTGAGGCGAAATTGTTCCTTGGGGGGGTATTGCAACTTTTGGCCCTTTTGAAGCGAAATTGTTGCTTTCGGGGGGTATTGCAACTTTTCGGCATTTTAAAGCGAAATTGTTCCTTTGGGGGGTATTGCATTTTTTTGCCATTTTGAGGCGAAATTGTTCCTTGGGGGGGTATTGCAACTTTTGGCCATTTTGAAGCGAAATTGTTCCTTTGGGGGGGGTATTGCAACTTTTGGCCATTTTGAAGCGAAATTGTTCCTTTGGGGGGGTATTGCAACTTTTCGGCATTTTGAGGCGAAATTGTTCCTTTGGGGGGGTATTGCAATTTTTTACCATTTTGAGGCGAAATTGTTCCTTTGGGGGGGTATTGCAACTTTTGGCCATTTTGAAGTGAAATTGTTCCTTTGGGGGGGTATTGCAACTTTTCGGCATTTTGAGGCGAAATTGTTCCTTGGGGGGTATTGCAACTTTTGGCCATTTTGAAGCGAAATTGTTCCTTTGGGGGGGTATTGCAATTTTTAACCATTTTGAGGCGAAATTGTTCCTTTGGGGGGGTATTGCAACTTTTGGCCATTTTGAAGTGAAATTGTTCCTTTCGGGGGGTATTGCAATTTTTTGCCATTTTGAGGCGAAATTGTTCCTTTGGGGGGTATTGCAACTTTTCGGCATTTTGAGGCGAAATTGTTCCTTGGGGGGTATTGCAACTTTTGGCCATTTTGAAGCGAAATTGTTCCTTTGGGGGGGTATTGCAATTTTTTGCCATTTTGAGGCGAAATTGTTCCTTTGGGGGGGTATTGCAACTTTTGGCCATTTTGAAGCGAAATTGTTCCTTTGGGGGGGTATTGCAATTTTTTGCCATTTTGAGGCGAAATTGTTCCTTTAGGGGGTTTTTACAATTTTTGGCCATTTTGAGGCGAAATTGTTCCTTTCGGGGGGTATTTCAACTTTTCGGCATTTTGAGGCGAAATTGTTCCTTTGGGGGGGTATTGCAACTTTTGGCCATTTTGAAGCGAAATTGTTCCTTTGGAGGGGTATTGCAATTTTTTGCCATTTTGAGGCGAAATTGTTCCTTTGGGGGGGTATTGCAACTTTTGGCCATTTTGAAGCGAAATTGTTCCTTTGGGGGGGGTATTGCAACTTTTCGGCATTTTGAGGCGAAATTGTTCCTTTGGGGGGGTATTGCAATTTTTTGCCATTTTGAGGCGAAATTGTTCCTTTGGGGGGGTATTGCAACTTTTGGCCATTTTGAAGCGAAATTGTTCCTTTCGGGGGGTATTGCAACTTTTCGGCATTTTGAGGCGAAATTGTTCCTTTGGGGGGGTATTGCAACTTTTGGCCATATTGAAGCGAAATTGTTCTTTTGGGGGGTATTGCAATTTTTAACCATTTTGAGGCGAAATTGTTCCTTTGGGGGGGGTATTGCAACTTTTGGCCATTTTGAAGCGAAATTGTTCCTTTCGGGGGGTATTGCAACTTTTCAGCATTTTGAGGCGAAATTGTTCCTTTGGGGGGTATTGCAATTTTTTGCCATTTTGAGGCAAAATTGTTCCTTTGGGGGGTATTGCAAATTTTCGGCATTTTGAGGCGTAATTGTTCCTTGGGGGGGTATTGCAACTTTTGGCCATTTTGAAGCGAAATTGTTCCTTTGGGGGGTTATTGCAATTCTTAACCATTTTAAGGCGAAATTGTTCCTTTGGGGGGGTATTGCAACTTTTGGCCATATTGAAGCGTAATTGTTCTTTTGGGGGGTATTGCAATTTTTAACCATTTTGAGGCGAAATTGTTCCTTTGGGGGAATATTGCAACTTTTGGCCATTTTGAAGTGAAATTGTTCCTTTCGGGGGTAATGCAACTTTTCAGCATTTTGAAGCGAAATTGTTCCTTTGGGGGGGTATTGCAATTTTTTGCCATTTTGAGGCGAAATTGTTCCTTTGGGGGGGTATTGCAACTTTTGGCCATTTTGAAGCGAAATTGTTCCTTTGGGGGGTATTGCAATTTTTTGCCATTTTGAGGCGAAATTGTTCCTTTGGGGGAGTATTGCAACTTTTGGCCATATTGAAGCGAAATTGTTCCTTTGGGGGGTTTTTACAATTTTTGGCCATTTTGAGGCGAAATTGTTCCTTTCGGGGGGTATTGCAACTTTTCGGCATTTTGAGGCAAAATTGTTCCTTTGGGGGGTATTGCAACTTTTGGCCATTTTGAAGCGAAATTGTTCCTTTCGGGGGGTATTGCAACTTTTCAGCATTTTGAGGCGAAATTGTTCCTTTGGGGGGGTATTGCAATTTTTTGCCATTTTGAGGCGAAATTGTTCCTTTGGGGGGGTATTGCAACTTTTCGGCATTTTGAGGCGAAATTGTTCCTTTGGGGGGTATTGCAATTTTTTTTCCATTTTGAGGCGAAATTGTTCCTTTGGGGGGGTATTGCAACTTTTGGCCATTTTGAAGCGAAATTGTTCCTTTCGGGGGGTATTGCAATTTTTAACCATTTTGAGGCGAAATTGTTCCTTTGGGGGGGTATTGCAACTTTTGGCCATTTTGAAGCGAAATTGTTCCTTTGGGGGGGTATTGCAACTTTTCGGCATTTTGAGGCGAAATTGTTCCTTTGGGGGGGTATTGCAATTTTTTGCCATTTTGAGGTGAAATTGTTCCTTTGGGGGGGTATTGCAACTTTTGGCCATTTTGAAGCGAAATTGTTCCTTTGGGGGGTATTGCATTTTTTTGCCATTTTGAGGCGAAATTGTTCCTTTGGCGGGGTATTGCAACTTTTGGCCATTTTGAAGCGAAATTGTTCCTTTGGGGGGGTATTGCAATTTTTTGCCATTTTGAGGCGAAATTGTTCCTTTTGGGGGGTATTGCAACTTTTGGCCTTTTTGAGGCGAAATTGTTCCTTTGGGGGGGTATTGCAACTTTTGGCCATTTTGAAGCGAAATTGTTCCTTTGGGGGGGTATTGCAACTTTTCGGCATTTTGAGGCGAAATTGTTCCTTTGGGGGGGTATTGCAATTTTTTGCCATTTTGAGGCGAAATTGTTCCTTTGGGGGGTATTGCAACTTTTCGGCATTTTGAGGCGAAATTGTTCCTTTGGGGGGGTATTGCAATTTTTTGCCATTTTGAGGCGAAATTGTTCCTTTGGGGGGGTATTGCAACTTTTGGCCATTTTGAAGCGAAATTGTTCCTTTGGGGGGGTATTGCAATTTTTTGCCATTTTGAGGCGCAATTGTTCCTTTGGGGGGGTATTGCAACTTTTGGCCATTTTGAAGCGAAATTGTTCCTTTCGTGGGGTATTGCAATTTTTAACCATCTTGAGGCGAAATTGTTCCTTTGGGGGGTATTGCAACTTTTGGCCATTTTGAAGCGAAATTGTTCCTTTGGGGGGGTATTGCAATTTTTTGCCATTTTGAGGCGAAATTGTTCCTTTGGGGGGGTATTGCAACTTTTGGCCATTTTGAAGCGAAATTGTTCCTTGGGGGGGTATTGCAACTTTTGGCCATTTTGAAGCGAAATTGTTCCTTTCGGGGGGTATTGCAACTTTTCGGCATTTTGAGGCGAAATTGTTCCTTTGGGGGGTATTGCAATTTTTGCCATTTTGAGGTGAAATTGTTCCTTTGGGGGGTATTGCAACTTTTGGCCATTTTGAAGCGAAATTGTTCCTTTGGGGGGTATTGCATTTTTTTGCCATTTTGAGGCGAAATTGTTCCTTTGGGGGGGTATTGCAACTTTTGGCCATTTTGAAGCGAAATTGTTCCTTTGGGGGGGGGTATTGCATTTTTTTGCCATTTTGAGGCGAAATTGTTCCTTTGGGGGGGTATTGCAACTTTTGGCCATTTTGAAGCGAAATTGTTCCTTTGGGGGGGGTATTGCATTTTTTTGCCATTTTGAGGCGAAATTGTTCCTTTGGGGGGGTATTGCAACTTTTGGCCATTTTGAAGCGAAATTGTTCCTTTGGGGGGGTATTGCAACTTTTCGGCATTTTGAGGCGAAATTGTTCCTTTGGGGGGTATTGCAACTTTTGGCCATTTTGAAGCGAAATTGTTCCTTTGGGGGGGTATTGCAATTTTTTGCCATTTTGAGGCGAAATTGTTCCTTTCTGGGGGTATTGACACTTTTGGCCATTTTGAAGTGAAATTGTTCCTTTCGGGGGGTATTGCAACTTTTCAGCATTTTGAAGCGAAATTGTTCCTTTGGGTGGGTATTGCAATTTTTTGCCATTTTGAGGCGAAATTGTTCCTTTGGGGGGGTATTGCAATTTTTTGCCATTTTGAGGCGAAATTGTTCCTTTGGGGGGGTATTGCAACTTTTGGCCATTTTGAAGCGAAATTGTTCCTTTGGGGGGGTATTGCAATTTTTTGCCATTTTGAGGCGAAATTGTTCCTTGGGGGGGTATTGCAACTTTTGGCCATATTGAAGCGAAATTGTTCCTTTGGGGGGTTTTTACAATTTTTGGCCATTTTGAGGCGAAATTGTTCCTTTCGGGGGGTATTGCAATTTTTTGCCATTTTGAAGCGAAATTGTTCTTTTGGGGGGTATTGCAACTTTTCGGCATTTTGAGGCGAAATTGTTCCTTTGGGGGGGTATTGCAATTTTTTGCCATTTTGAGGCGAAATTGTTCCTTTGGGGGGGTATTGCAACTTTTGGCCATTTTGAAGCGAAATTGTTCCTTTCGGGGGGTATTGCAACTTTTCTGCATTTTGAGGCGAAATTGTTCCTTTGGGGGGGTATTGCAACTTTTGGCCATATTGAAGCGAAATTGTTCCTTTCTGTGGGTATTGCAACTTTTCAGCATTTTGAGGCGAAATTGTTCCTTTGGGGGGTATTGCAATTTTTTTTCCATTTTGAGGCGAAATTGTTCCTTGGGGGGGTATTGCAACTTTTGGCCCTTTTGAAGCGAAATTGTTGCTTTCGGGGGGTATTGCAACTTTTCGGCATTTTAAAGCGAAATTGTTCCTTTGGGGGGTATTGCATTTTTTTGCCATTTTGAGGCGAAATTGTTCCTTGGGGGGGTATTGCAACTTTTGGCCATTTTGAAGCGAAATTGTTCCTTTGGGGGGGGTATTGCAACTTTTGGCCATTTTGAAGCGAAATTGTTCCTTTGGGGGGGTATTGCAACTTTTCGGCATTTTGAGGCGAAATTGTTCCTTTGGGGGGGTATTGCAATTTTTTACCATTTTGAGGCGAAATTGTTCCTTTGGGGGGGTATTGCAACTTTTGGCCATTTTGAAGCGAAATTGTTCCTTTGGGGGGGTATTGCAACTTTTCGGCATTTTGAGGCGAAATTGTTCCTTGGGGGGTATTGCAACTTTTGGCCATTTTGAAGCGAAATTGTTCCTTTGGGGGGGTATTGCAATTTTTAACCATTTTGAGGCGAAATTGTTCCTTTGGGGGGGTATTGCAACTTTTGGCCATTTTGAAGTGAAATTGTTCCTTTCGGGGGGTATTGCAATTTTTTGCCATTTTGAGGCGAAATTGTTCCTTTGGGGGGTATTGCAACTTTTCGGCATTTTGAGGCGAAATTGTTCCTTGGGGGGTTTTTACAATTTTTGGCCATTTTGAGGCGAAATTGTTCCTTTCGGGGGGTATTTCAACTTTTCGGCATTTTGAGGCGAAATTGTTCCTTTGGGGGGGTATTGCAACTTTTGGCCATTTTGAAGCGAAATTGTTCCTTTGGAGGGGTATTGCAATTTTTTGCCATTTTGAGGCGAAATTGTTCCTTTGGGGGGGTATTGCAACTTTTGGCCATTTTGAAGCGAAATTGTTCCTTTGGGGGGGGTATTGCAACTTTTCGGCATTTTGAGGCGAAATTGTTCCTTTGGGGGGGTATTGCAATTTTTTGCCATTTTGAGGCGAAATTGTTCCTTTGGGGGGGTATTGCAACTTTTGGCCATTTTGAAGCGAAATTGTTCCTTTCGGGGGGTATTGCAACTTTTCGGCATTTTGAGGCGAAATTGTTCCTTTGGGGGGGTATTGCAACTTTTGGCCATATTGAAGCGAAATTGTTCTTTTGGGGGGTATTGCAATTTTTAACCATTTTGAGGCGAAATTGTTCCTTTGGGGGGGGTATTGCAACTTTTGGCCATTTTGAAGCGAAATTGTTCCTTTCGGGGGGTATTGCAACTTTTCAGCATTTTGAGGCGAAATTGTTCCTTTGGGGGGTATTGCAATTTTTTGCCATTTTGAGGCAAAATTGTTCCTTTGGGGGGGTATTGCAAATTTTCGGCATTTTGAGGCGTAATTGTTCCTTGGGGGGGTATTGCAACTTTTGGCCATTTTGAAGCGAAATTGTTCCTTTGGGGGGTTATTGCAATTCTTAACCATTTTAAGGCGAAATTGTTCCTTTGGGGGGGTATTGCAACTTTTGGCCATATTGAAGCGTAATTGTTCTTTTGGGGGGTATTGCAATTTTTAACCATTTTGAGGCGAAATTGTTCCTTTGGGGGAATATTGCAACTTTTGGCCATTTTGAAGTGAAATTGTTCCTTTCGGGGGGTAATGCAACTTTTCAGCATTTTGAAGCGAAATTGTTCCTTTGGGGGGGTATTGCAATTTTTTGCCATTTTGAGGCTAAATTGTTCCTTTGGGGGGGTATTGCAACTTTTGGCCATTTTGAAGCGAAATTGTTCCTTTGGGGGGTATTGCAATTTTTTGCCATTTTGAGGCGAAATTGTTCCTTTGGGGGAGTATTGCAACTTTTGGCCATATTGAAGCGAAATTGTTCCTTTGGGGGGTTTTTACAATTTTTGGCCATTTTGAGGCGAAATTGTTCCTTTCGGGGGGTATTGCAACTTTTCGGCATTTTGAGGCAAAATTGTTCCTTTGGGGGGTATTGCAACTTTTGGCCATTTTGAAGCGAAATTGTTCCTTTGGGGGGGTATTGCAATTTTTTGCCATTTTGAGGCGAAATTGTTCCTTTGGGGGGGTATTGCAACTTTTGGCCATTTTGAAGCGAAATTGTTCCTTTCGGGGGGTATTGCAACTTTTCGGCATTTTGAGGCGAAATTGTTCCTTTGGGGGGGTACTGCAACTTTTGGCCATTTTGAAGCGAAATTGTTCCTTTGGGGGGGTATTGCAACTTTTCGGCATTTTGGGGCGAAATTGTTCCTTTGGGGGGGTATTGCAACTTTTCGGCATTTTGAGGCGAAATTGTTCCTTTGGGGGGGTATTGCAATTTTTAACCATTTTGAGGCGAAATTGTTCCTTTGGGGGGGTATTGCAATTTTTAACCATTTTGAGGCGAAATTGTTCCTTTGGGGGGGTATTGCAACTTTTGGCCATTTTGAAGCGAAATTGTTCCTTTCGGGGGGTATTGCAACTTTTCAGCATTTTGAGGCGAAATTGTTCCTTTGGGGGGGTATTGCAATTTTTTGCCATTTTGAGGCGAAATTGTTCCTTTGGGGGGGTATTGCAACTTTTCGGCATTTTGAGGCGAAATTGTTCCTTTGGGGGGTATTGCAATTTTTTTTCCATTTTGAGGCGAAATTGTTCCTTTGGGGGGGTATTGCAACTTTTGGCCATTTTGAAGCGAAATTGTTCCTTTCGGGGGGTATTGCAATTTTTAACCATTTTGAGGCGAAATTGTTCCTTTGGGGGGGTATTGCAACTTTTGGCCATTTTGAAGCGAAATTGTTCCTTTGGGGGGGTATTGCAATTTTTTGCCATTTTGAGGCGAAATTGTTCCTTTGGGGGGGTATTGCAACTTTTGGCCATTTTGAAGCGAAATTGTTCCTTTGGGGGGTATTGCAACTTTTCGGCATTTTGAGGCGAAATTGTTCCTTGGGGGGTATTGCAACTTTTGGCCATTTTGAAGCGAAATTGTTCCTTTGGGGGGGTATTGCAATTTTTTGCCATTTTGAGGCGAAATTGTTCCTTTGGGGGGGTATTGCAACTTTTGGCCATTTTGAAGCGAAATTGTTCCTTTGGGGGGGTATTGCAATTTTTTGCCATTTTGAGGCGAAATTGTTCCTTTAGGGGGTTTTTACAATTTTTGGCCATTTTGAGGCGAAATTGTTCCTTTCGGGGGGTATTTCAACTTTTCGGCATTTTGAGGCGAAATTGTTCCTTTGGGGGGGTATTGCAACTTTTGGCCATTTTGAAGCGAAATTGTTCCTTTGGAGGGGTATTGCAATTTTTTGCCATTTTGAGGCGAAATTGTTCCTTTGGGGGGGTATTGCAACTTTTGGCCATTTTGAAGCGAAATTGTTCCTTTGGGGGGGGTATTGCAACTTTTCGGCATTTTGAGGCGAAATTGTTCCTTTGGGGGGGTATTGCAATTTTTTGCCATTTTGAGGCGAAATTGTTCCTTTGGGGGGGTATTGCAACTTTTGGCCATTTTGAAGCGAAATTGTTCCTTTCGGGGGGTATTGCAACTTTTCGGCATTTTGAGGCGAAATTGTTCCTTTGGGGGGGTATTGCAACTTTTGGCCATATTGAAGCGAAATTGTTCTTTTGGGGGGTATTGCAATTTTTAACCATTTTGAGGCGAAATTGTTCCTTTGGGGGGGGTATTGCAACTTTTGGCCATTTTGAAGCGAAATTGTTCCTTTCGGGGGGTATTGCAACTTTTCAGCATTTTGAGGCGAAATTGTTCCTTTGGGGGGTATTGCAATTTTTTGCCATTTTTAGGCAAAATTGTTCCTTTGGGGGGGTATTGCAAATTTTCGGCATTTTGAGGCGTAATTGTTCCTTGGGGGGGTATTGCAACTTTTGGCCATTTTGAAGCGAAATTGTTCCTTTGGGGGGTTATTGCAATTCTTAACCATTTTAAGGCGAAATTGTTCCTTTGGGGGGGTATTGCAACTTTTGGCCATATTGAAGCGTAATTGTTCTTTTGGGGGGTATTGCAATTTTTAACCATTTTGAGGCGAAATTGTTCCTTTGGGGGAATATTGCAACTTTTGGCCATTTTGAAGTGAAATTGTTCCTTTCGGGGGGTAATGCAACTTTTCAGCATTTTGAAGCGAAATTGTTCCTTTGGGGGGGTATTGCAATTTTTTGCCATTTTGAGGCGAAATTGTTCCTTTGGGGGGGTATTGCAACTTTTGGCCATTTTGAAGCGAAATTGTTCCTTTGGGGGGTATTGCAATTTTTTGCCATTTTGAGGCGAAATTGTTCCTTTGGGGGAGTATTGCAACTTTTGGCCATATTGAAGCGAAATTGTTCCTTTGGGGGGTTTTTACAATTTTTGGCCATTTTGAGGCGAAATTGTTCCTTTCGGGGGGTATTGCAACTTTTCGGCATTTTGAGGCAAAATTGTTCCTTTGGGGGGTATTGCAACTTTTGGCCATTTTGAAGCGAAATTGTTCCTTTGGGGGGGTATTGCAATTTTTTGCCATTTTGAGGCGAAATTGTTCCTTTGGGGGGGTATTGCAACTTTTGGCCATTTTGAAGCGAAATTGTTCCTTTCGGGGGGTATTGCAACTTTTCGGCATTTTGAGGCGAAATTGTTCCTTTGGGGGGGTACTGCAACTTTTGGCCATTTTGAAGCGAAATTGTTCCTTTGGGGGGGTATTGCAACTTTTCGGCATTTTGGGGCGAAATTGTTCCTTTGGGGGGGTATTGCAACTTTTCGGCATTTTGAGGCGAAATTGTTCCTTTGGGGGGGTATTGCAATTTTTAACCATTTTGAGGCGAAATTGTTCCTTTGGGGGGGTATTGCAATTTTTAACCATTTTGAGGCGAAATTGTTCCTTTGGGGGGGTATTGCAACTTTTGGCCATTTTGAAGCGAAATTGTTCCTTTCGGGGGGTATTGCAACTTTTCAGCATTTTGAGGCGAAATTGTTCCTTTGGGGGGGTATTGCAATTTTTTGCCATTTTGAGGCGAAATTGTTCCTTTGGGGGGGTATTGCAACTTTTCGGCATTTTGAGGCGAAATTGTTCCTTTGGGGGGTATTGCAATTTTTTTTCCATTTTGAGGCGAAATTGTTCCTTTGGGGGGGTATTGCAACTTTTGGCCATTTTGAAGCGAAATTGTTCCTTTCGGGGGGTATTGCAATTTTTAACCATTTTGAGGCGAAATTGTTCCTTTGGGGGGGTATTGCAACTTTTGGCCATTTTGAAGCGAAATTGTTCCTTTGGGGGGGTATTGCAACTTTTCGGCATTTTGAGGCGAAATTGTTCCTTTGGGGGGGTATTGCAATTTTTTGCCATTTTGAGGTGAAATTGTTCCTTTGGGGGGGTATTGCAACTTTTGGCCATTTTGAAGCGAAATTGTTCCTTTGGGGGGTATTGCATTTTTTTGCCATTTTGAGGCGAAATTGTTCCTTTGGCGGGGTATTGCAACTTTTGGCCATTTTGAAGCGAAATTGTTCCTTTGGGGGGGTATTGCAATTTTTTGCCATTTTGAGGCGAAATTGTTCCTTTTGGGGGGTATTGCAACTTTTGGCCTTTTTGAGGCGAAATTGTTCCTTTGGGGGGGTATTGCAACTTTTGGCCATTTTGAAGCGAAATTGTTCCTTTGGGGGGGTATTGCAACTTTTCGGCATTTTGAGGCGAAATTGTTCCTTTGGGGGGGTATTGCAATTTTTTGCCATTTTGAGGCGAAATTGTTCCTTTGGGGGGTATTGCAACTTTTCGGCATTTTGAGGCGAAATTGTTCCTTGGGGGGGTATTGCAACTTTTCAGCATTTTGAGGCGAAATTGTTCCTTTGGGGGGGTATTGCAATTTTTTGCCATTTTGAGGCGAAATTGTTCCTTTGGGGGGGTATTGCAACTTTTCGGCATTTTGAGGCGAAATTGTTCTTTTGGGGGGTATTGCAATTTTTTTTCCATTTTGAGGCGAAATTGTTCCTTTGGGGGGTATTGCAACTTTTGGCCATTTTGAAGCGAAATTGTTCCTTTCGGGGGGTATTACAACTTTTCGGCATTTTGAAGCGAAATTGTTCCTTTGGGGGGTATTGCAATTTTTTTTTAATTTTGAGGCGAAATTGTTCCTTTGGGGGGGTATTGCAAATTTTGGCCATTTTGAAGCGAAATTGTTCCTTTGGGGGGGTATTGCAATTTTTTGCCATTTTGAGGCGAAATTGTTCCTTTGGGGGGGTATTGCAACTTTTCGGCATTTTGAGGCGAAATTGTTCCTTTGGGGGGGTATTGCAATTTTTTGCCATTTTGAGGCGAAATTGTTCCTTTGGGGGGGTATTGCAATTTTTTGCCATTTTGAGGCGAAATTGTTCCTTTGGGGGGGTATTGCAACTTTTCGGCATTTTGAGGCGAAATTGTTCCTTTGGGGGGTATTGCAATTTTTTTTCCATTTTGAGGCGTAATTGTTCCTTTGGGGGGGTATTGCAACTTTTGGCCATTTTGAAGCGAAATTGTTCCTTTCGGGGGGTATTGCAACTTTTCGGCATTTTGAAGCGAAATTGTTCCTTTTGGGGGTATTGCAATTTTTTGCCATTTTGAGGCGAAATTGTTCCTTTGGGGGGGTATTGCAACTTTTGGCCATTTTGAAGCGAAATTGTTCCTTTGGGGGGGTATTGCATTTTTTTGCCATTTTGAGGCGAAATTGTTCCTTTGGGGGGGTATTGCAATTTTTTGCCATTTTGAGGCGAAATTGTTCCTTTGGGGGGGTATTGCAACTTTTGGCCTTTTTGAGGCGAAATTGATCCTTTGGGGGGGTATTGCAACTTTTGGCCATTTTGAAGCAAAATTGTTCCTTTGGGGGGGTATTGCAATTTTTTGCCATTTTGACGCGAAATTGTTCCTTTGGGGGGTATTGCAACTTTTGGCCATTTTGAAGCGAAATTGTTCCTTTGGGGGGGTATTGCAACTTTTCGGCATTTTGAGGCGAAATTGTTTCTTGGGGGGGTATTGCAACTTTTGGCCATTTTAAAGCGAAATTGTTCCTTTGGGGGGGTATTGCAATTTTTAACCATTTTGAGGCGAAATTGTTCCTTTGGGGGGGTATTGCAACTTTTGGCCATTTTGAAGTGAAATTGTTCCTTTCGGGGGGTATTGCAACTTTTCAGCATTTTGAAGCGAAATTGTTCCTTTGGAGGGGTATTGCAATTTTTTGCCATTTTGAGGCGAAATTGTTCCTTTGGGGGGGTATTGCAACTTTTGGCCATATTGAAGCGAAATTGTTCCTTTGGGGGGTTTTTACAATTTTTGGCCATTTTGAGGCGAAATTGTTCCTTTCGGGGGGTATTGCAACTTTTCGGCATTTTGAGGCGAAATTGTTCCTTTGGGGGGGTATTGCAATTTTTTGCCATTTTGAGGCGAAATTGTTCCTTTGGGGGTGTATTGCAATTTTTTGCCATCTTGAGGCGAAATTGTTCCTTTGGGGGGGTATTGCAACTTTTGGATATTTTGAAGCGAAATTGTTCCTTTGGGGGGTATTGCAAATTTTCAGCATTTTTAGGCGAAATTGTTCCTTTGGGGGGTATTGCAACTTTTTGCCATTTTGAAGCGAAATTGTTCCTTTGGGGGGTATTGCAACTTTTCGGCATTTTGAGGCGAAATTGTTCCTTTGGGGGGGTATTGCAACTTTTGGCCATTTTGAAGCGAAATTGTTCCTTTGGGGGGGTATTGCAACTTTTCGGCATTTTGAGGCGAAATTGTTCCTTTGGGGGGGTATTGCAATTTTTTGCCATTTTGAGGTGAAATTGTTCCTTTGGGGGGGTATTGCAACTTTTGGCCATTTTGAAGCGAAATTGTTCCTTTGGGGGGTATTGCATTTTTTTGCCATTTTGAGGCGAAATTGTTCCTTTGGCGGGGTATTGCAACTTTTGGCCATTTTGAAGCGAAATTGTTCCTTTGGGGGGGTATTGCAATTTTTTGCCATTTTGAGGCGAAATTGTTCCTTTTGGGGGGTATTGCAACTTTTGGCCTTTTTGAGGCGAAATTGTTCCTTTGGGGGGGTATTGCAACTTTTGGCCATTTTGAAGCGAAATTGTTCCTTTGGGGGGGTATTGCAACTTTTCGGCATTTTGAGGCGAAATTGTTCCTTTGGGGGGGTATTGCAATTTTTTGCCATTTTGAGGCGAAATTGTTCCTTTGGGGGGTATTGCAACTTTTCGGCATTTTGAGGCGAAATTGTTCCTTTGGGGGGGTATTGCAATTTTTTGCCATTTTGAGGCGAAATTGTTCCTTTGGGGGGGTATTGCAACTTTTCGGCATTTTGAGGCGAAATTGTTCTTTTGGGGGGTATTGCAATTTTTTTTCCATTTTGAGGCGAAATTGTTCCTTTGGGGGGTATTGCAACTTTTGGCCATTTTGAAGCGAAATTGTTCCTTTGGGGGGGTATTGCAACTTTTCGGCATTTTGAGGCGAAATTGTTTCTTGGGGGGGTATTGCAACTTTTGGCCATTTTAAAGCGAAATTGTTCCTTTGGGGGGGTATTGCAATTTTTAACCATTTTGAGGCGAAATTGTTCCTTTGGGGGGGTATTGCAACTTTTGGCCATTTTGAAGTGAAATTGTTCCTTTCGGGGGGTATTGCAACTTTTCAGCATTTTGAAGCGAAATTGTTCCTTTGGAGGGGTATTGCAATTTTTTGCCATTTTGAGGCGAAATTGTTCCTTTGGGGGGGTATTGCAACTTTTGGCCATATTGAAGCGAAATTGTTCCTTTGGGGGGTTTTTACAATTTTTGGCCATTTTGAGGCGAAATTGTTCCTTTCGGGGGGTATTGCAACTTTTCGGCATTTTGAGGCGAAATTGTTCCTTTGGGGGGGTATTGCAATTTTTTGCCATTTTGAGGCGAAATTGTTCCTTTGGGGGTGTATTGCAATTTTTTGCCATCTTGAGGCGAAATTGTTCCTTTGGGGGGGTATTGCAACTTTTGGATATTTTGAGGCGAAATTGTTCCTTTGGGGGGGTATTGCAACTTTTGGCCATTTTGAAGCGAAATTGTTCCTTTGGGGGGGTATTGCAACTTTTCGGCATTTTGAGGCGAAATTGTTCCTTTGGGGGGGTATTGCAATTTTTTGCCATTTTGAGGTGAAATTGTTCCTTTGGGGGGGTATTGCAACTTTTGGCCATTTTGAAGCGAAATTGTTCCTTTGGGGGGTATTGCATTTTTTTGCCATTTTGAGGCGAAATTGTTCCTTTGGCGGGGTATTGCAACTTTTGGCCATTTTGAAGCGAAATTGTTCCTTTGGGGGGGTATTGCAATTTTTTGCCATTTTGAGGCGAAATTGTTCCTTTTGGGGGGTATTGCAACTTTTGGCCTTTTTGAGGCGAAATTGTTCCTTTGGGGGGGTATTGCAACTTTTGGCCATTTTGAAGCGAAATTGTTCCTTTGGGGGGGTATTGCAACTTTTCGGCATTTTGAGGCGAAATTGTTCCTTTGGGGGGGTATTGCAATTTTTTGCCATTTTGAGGCGAAATTGTTCCTTTGGGGGGTATTGCAACTTTTCGGCATTTTGAGGCGAAATTGTTCCTTGGGGGGGTATTGCAACTTTTCAGCATTTTGAGGCGAAATTGTTCCTTTGGGGGGGTATTGCAATTTTTTGCCATTTTGAGGCGAAATTGTTCCTTTGGGGGGGTATTGCAACTTTTCGGCATTTTGAGGCGAAATTGTTCTTTTGGGGGGTATTGCAATTTTTTTTCCATTTTGAGGCGAAATTGTTCCTTTGGGGGGTATTGCAACTTTTGGCCATTTTGAAGCGAAATTGTTCCTTTCGGGGGGTATTACAACTTTTCGGCATTTTGAAGCGAAATTGTTCCTTTGGGGGGTATTGCAATTTTTTTTTAATTTTGAGGCGAAATTGTTCCTTTGGGGGGGTATTGCAAATTTTGGCCATTTTGAAGCGAAATTGTTCCTTTGGGGGGGTATTGCAATTTTTTGCCATTTTGAGGCGAAATTGTTCCTTTGGGGGGGTATTGCAACTTTTCGGCATTTTGAGGCGAAATTGTTCCTTTGGGGGGGTATTGCAATTTTTTGCCATTTTGAGGCGAAATTGTTCCTTTGGGGGGGTATTGCAATTTTTTGCCATTTTGAGGCGAAATTGTTCCTTTGGGGGGGTATTGCAACTTTTCGGCATTTTGAGGCGAAATTGTTCCTTTGGGGGGTATTGCAATTTTTTTTCCATTTTGAGGCGTAATTGTTCCTTTGGGGGGGTATTGCAACTTTTGGCCATTTTGAAGCGAAATTGTTCCTTTCGGGGGGTATTGCAACTTTTCGGCATTTTGAAGCGAAATTGTTCCTTTTGGGGGTATTGCAATTTTTTGCCATTTTGAGGCGAAATTGTTCCTTTGGGGGGGTATTGCAACTTTTGGCCATTTTGAAGCGAAATTGTTCCTTTGGGGGGGTATTGCATTTTTTTGCCATTTTGAGGCGAAATTGTTCCTTTGGGGGGGTATTGCAATTTTTTGCCATTTTGAGGCGAAATTGTTCCTTTGGGGGGGTATTGCAACTTTTGGCCTTTTTGAGGCGAAATTGATCCTTTGGGGGGGTATTGCAACTTTTGGCCATTTTGAAGCAAAATTGTTCCTTTGGGGGGGTATTGCAATTTTTTGCCATTTTGACGCGAAATTGTTCCTTTGGGGGGTATTGCAACTTTTGGCCATTTTGAAGCGAAATTGTTCCTTTGGGGGGGTATTGCAACTTTTCGGCATTTTGAGGCGAAATTGTTTCTTGGGGGGGTATTGCAACTTTTGGCCATTTTAAAGCGAAATTGTTCCTTTGGGGGGGTATTGCAATTTTTAACCATTTTGAGGCGAAATTGTTCCTTTGGGGGGGTATTGCAACTTTTGGCCATTTTGAAGTGAAATTGTTCCTTTCGGGGGGTATTGCAACTTTTCAGCATTTTGAAGCGAAATTGTTCCTTTGGAGGGGTATTGCAATTTTTTGCCATTTTGAGGCGAAATTGTTCCTTTGGGGGGGTATTGCAACTTTTGGCCATATTGAAGCGAAATTGTTCCTTTGGGGGGTTTTTACAATTTTTGGCCATTTTGAGGCGAAATTGTTCCTTTCGGGGGGTATTGCAACTTTTCGGCATTTTGAGGCGAAATTGTTCCTTTGGGGGGGTATTGCAATTTTTTGCCATTTTGAGGCGAAATTGTTCCTTTGGGGGTGTATTGCAATTTTTTGCCATCTTGAGGCGAAATTGTTCCTTTGGGGGGGTATTGCAACTTTTGGATATTTTGAAGCGAAATTGTTCCTTTGGGGGGTATTGCAAATTTTCAGCATTTTTAGGCGAAATTGTTCCTTTGGGGGGTATTGCAACTTTTTGCCATTTTGAAGCGAAATTGTTCCTTTGGGGGGTATTGCAACTTTTCGGCATTTTGAGGCGAAATTGTTCCTTTGGGGGGGTATTGCAACTTTTGGCCATTTTGAAGCGAAATTGTTCCTTTGGGGGGGTATTGCAACTTTTCGGCATTTTGAGGCGAAATTGTTCCTTTGGGGGGGTATTGCAATTTTTTGCCATTTTGAGGTGAAATTGTTCCTTTGGGGGGGTATTGCAACTTTTGGCCATTTTGAAGCGAAATTGTTCCTTTGGGGGGTATTGCATTTTTTTGCCATTTTGAGGCGAAATTGTTCCTTTGGCGGGGTATTGCAACTTTTGGCCATTTTGAAGCGAAATTGTTCCTTTGGGGGGGTATTGCAATTTTTTGCCATTTTGAGGCGAAATTGTTCCTTTTGGGGGGTATTGCAACTTTTGGCCTTTTTGAGGCGAAATTGTTCCTTTGGGGGGGTATTGCAACTTTTGGCCATTTTGAAGCGAAATTGTTCCTTTGGGGGGGTATTGCAACTTTTCGGCATTTTGAGGCGAAATTGTTCCTTTGGGGGGGTATTGCAATTTTTTGCCATTTTGAGGCGAAATTGTTCCTTTGGGGGGTATTGCAACTTTTCGGCATTTTGAGGCGAAATTGTTCCTTTGGGGGGGTATTGCAATTTTTTGCCATTTTGAGGCGAAATTGTTCCTTTGGGGGGGTATTGCAACTTTTCGGCATTTTGAGGCGAAATTGTTCTTTTGGGGGGTATTGCAATTTTTTTTCCATTTTGAGGCGAAATTGTTCCTTTGGGGGGTATTGCAACTTTTGGCCATTTTGAAGCGAAATTGTTCCTTTCGGGGGGTATTACAACTTTTCGGCATTTTGAAGCGAAATTGTTCCTTTGGGGGGTATTGCAATTTTTTTTTAATTTTGAGGCGAAATTGTTCCTTTGGGGGGGTATTGCAAATTTTGGCCATTTTGAAGCGAAATTGTTCCTTTGGGGGGGTATTGCAATTTTTTGCCATTTTGAGGCGAAATTGTTCCTTTGGGGGGGTATTGCAACTTTTCGGCATTTTGAGGCGAAATTGTTCCTTTGGGGGGGTATTGCAATTTTTTGCCATTTTAAGGTGAAATTGTTCCTTTGGGGGGTATTGCAACTTTTGGCCATTTTGAAGCGAAATTGTTCCTTTGGGGGGTATTGCATTTTTTTGCCATTTTGAGGCGAAATTGTTCCTTTGGGGGGGTATTGCAATTTTTTGCCATTTTGAGGCGAAATTGTTCCTTTGGGGGGGTTTTGCAACTTTTGGCCTTTTTGAGGCGAAATTGTTCCTTTGGGGGGGTATTGCAACTTTTGGCCATTTTGAAGCGAAATTGTTCCTTTGGGGGGGTATTGCAACTTTTCGGCATTTTGAGGCGAAATTGTTCCTTTGGGGGGGTATTGCAATTTTTTGCCATTTTGAGGCGAAATTGTTCCTTTGGGGGGGTATTGCAATTTTTTGCCATTTTGAGGCGAAATTGTTCCTTTGGGGGGGTATTGCAACTTTTCGGCATTTTGAGGCGAAATTGTTCCTTTGGGGGGTATTGCAATTTTTTTTCCATTTTGAGGCGTAATTGTTCCTTTGGGGGGGTATTGCAACTTTTGGCCATTTTGAAGCGAAATTGTTCCTTTCGGGGGGTATTGCAACTTTTCGGCATTTTGAAGCGAAATTGTTCCTTTTGGGGGTATTGCAATTTTTTGCCATTTTGAGGCGAAATTGTTCCTTTGGGGGGGTATTGCAACTTTTGGCCATTTTGAAGCGAAATTGTTCCTTTGGGGGGGTATTGCATTTTTTTGCCATTTTGAGGCGAAATTGTTCCTTTGGGGGGGTATTGCAATTTTTTGCCATTTTGAGGCGAAATTGTTCCTTTGGGGGGGTATTGCAACTTTTGGCCTTTTTGAGGCGAAATTGATCCTTTGGGGGGGTATTGCAACTTTTGGCCATTTTGAAGCAAAATTGTTCCTTTGGGGGGGTATTGCAATTTTTTGCCATTTTGACGCGAAATTGTTCCTTTGGGGGGTATTGCAACTTTTGGCCATTTTGAAGCGAAATTGTTCCTTTGGGGGGGTATTGCAACTTTTCGGCATTTTGAGGCGAAATTGTTTCTTGGGGGGGTATTGCAACTTTTGGCCATTTTAAAGCGAAATTGTTCCTTTGGGGGGGTATTGCAATTTTTAACCATTTTGAGGCGAAATTGTTCCTTTGGGGGGGTATTGCAACTTTTGGCCATTTTGAAGTGAAATTGTTCCTTTCGGGGGGTATTGCAACTTTTCAGCATTTTGAAGCGAAATTGTTCCTTTGGAGGGGTATTGCAATTTTTTGCCATTTTGAGGCGAAATTGTTCCTTTGGGGGGGTATTGCAACTTTTGGCCATATTGAAGCGAAATTGTTCCTTTGGGGGGTTTTTACAATTTTTGGCCATTTTGAGGCGAAATTGTTCCTTTCGGGGGGTATTGCAACTTTTCGGCATTTTGAGGCGAAATTGTTCCTTTGGGGGGGTATTGCAATTTTTTGCCATTTTGAGGCGAAATTTTTCCTTTGGGGGTGTATTGCAATTTTTTGCCATCTTGAGGCGAAATTGTTCCTTTGGGGGGGTATTGCAACTTTTGGATATTTTGAAGCGAAATTGTTCCTTTGGGGGGTATTGCAAATTTTCAGCATTTTTAGGCGAAATTGTTCCTTTGGGGGGTATTGCAACTTTTTGCCATTTTGAAGCGAAATTGTTCCTTTGGGGGGTATTGCAACTTTTCGGCATTTTGAGGCGAAATTGTTCCTTTGGGGGGGTATTGCAATTTTTTGCCATTTTGAGGCGAAATTGTTCCTTTGGGGGGGTATTGCAACTTTTGGCCATTTTGAAGCGAAATTGTTCCTTTCGGGGGGTATTGCAACTTTTCGGCACTTTGAGGCGAAATTGTTCCTTTGGGGGGGTATTGCAACTTTTGGCCATATTGAAGCGAAATTGTTCCTTTGGGGGGGTATTGCAATTTTTAACCATTTTGAGGTGAAATTGTTCCTTTGGGGGGGTATTGCAACGTTTGGCCATTTTGAAGCGAAATTGTTCCTTTCGGGGAGTATTGCAACTTTTCGGCATTTTGAAGCGAAATTGTTCCTTTGGGGGGTATTGCAATTTTTTGCCATTTTGAGGCGAAATTGTTCCTTTGGGGGGTATTGCAACTTTTGGCCTTTTTGAAGCGAAATTGTTCCTTTGGGGGGGTATTGCAACTTTTCGGCATTTTGAGGCGAAATTGTTCCTTTGGGGGGGTATTGCAATTTTTTGCCATTTTGAGGCGAAATTGTTCCTTTGGGGGGGTATTGCAACTTTTGGCCATTTTGAAGCGAAATTGTTCCTTTGGGGGGTATTGCAACTTTTCGGCATTTTGAGGCGAAATTGTTCCTTGGGGGGGTATTGCAACTTTTGGCCATTTTGAAGCGAAATTGTTCCTTTGGGGGGGTATTGCAATTTTTAACCATTTTGAGGCGAAATTGTTCCTTTGGGGGGGTATTGCAACTTTTGGCCATTTTGAAGTGAAATTGTTCCTTTCGGGGGGTATTGCAACTTTTCAGCATTTTGAAGCGAAATTGTTCCTTTGGGGGGGTATTGCAATTTTTTGCCATTTTGAGGCGAAATTGTTCCTTTGGGGGGGTATTGCAATTTTTTGCCATTTTGAGGCGAAATTGTTCCTTTGGGGGGGTATTGCAACTTTTGGCCATATTGAAGCGAAATTGTTCCTTTGGGGGGGTATTGCAATTTTTTGCCATTTTGAGGCGAAATTGTTCCATTGGGGGGGTATTGCAACTTTTGGCCATATTGAAGCGAAATTGTTCCTTTGGGGGGTTTTTACAATTTTTGGCCATTTTGAGGCGAAATTGTTCCTTTCGGGGGTATTGCAACATTTCGGCATTTTGAGGCGAAATTGTTCCTTTGGGGGGGTATTGCAACTTTTGGCCATTTTGAAGCGAAATTGTTCCTTTGGGGGGGTATTGCAACTTTTGTCCATTTTGAAGCGAAATTGTTCCTTTGGGGGGGTATTGCAACTTTTCGTCATTTTGAGGCGAAATTGTTCCTTTGGGGGGGTATTGCAATTTTTTGCCATTTTGAGGCGAAATTGTTCCTTTGGGGGGGTATTGCAACTTTTGGCCATTTTGAAGCGAAATTGTTCCTTTCGGGTGGTATTGCAACATTTCGGCATTTTGAGGCGAAATTGTTCCTTTGGGGGGGTATTGCAACTTTTGGCCATATTGAAGCGAAATTGTTCCTTTGGGGGGGTATTGCAATTTTTAACCATTTTGAGGCGAAATTGTTCCTTTGGGGGGGTATTGCAACTTTTGGCCATTTTGAAGCGAAATTGTTCCTTTCGGGGGGTATTGCAACTTTTCAGCATTTTGACGCGAAATTGTTCCTTTTTTGGGGGGTATTGCAATTTTTTGCCATTTTGAGGCGAAATTGTTCTTTTGGGGGGTATTGCAATTTTTTTTCCATTTTGAAGCGAAATTGTTCCTTTGAGGGGGTATTGCAACTTTTGGCCATTTTGAAGCGAAATTGTTCATTTCGGTCGGTATTGCAACTTTTCGGCATTTTGAAGCGAAATTGTTCCTTTGGGGGGTATTGCAATTTTTTTTTCATTTTGAGGCGAAATTGTTCCTTTGGGGGGGTATTGCAAATTTTGGCCATTTTGAAGCGAAATTGTTCCTTTGGGGGGGTATTGCAATTTTTTGCCATTTTGAGGCGAAATTGTTCCTTTGGGGGGGTATTGCAACTTTTCGGCATTTTGAGGCGAAATTGTTCCTTTGGGGGGGTATTGCAATTTTTGGCCATTTTGAAGCGAAATTGTTCCTTTGGGGGGTATTGCATTTTTTTGCCATTTTGAGGCGAAATTGTTCCTTTGGGGGGGTATTGCAATTTTTTGCCATTTTGAGGCGAAATTGTTCCTTTGGGGGGGGTATTGCAACTTTTCGGCATTTTGAGGCGAAATTGTTCCTTTGGGGGGTATTGCAATTTTTTTCCATTTTGAGGCGTAATTGTTCCTTTCGGGGGGTATTGCAACTTTTCGGCATTTTGAAGCGAAATTGTTCCTTTGGGGGGTATTGCAATTTTTTGCCATTTTGAGGCGAAATTGTTCCTTTGGGGGGGTATTGCAACTTTTGGCCATTTTGAAGCGAAATTGTTCCTTTGGGGGGGTATTGCATTTTTTTGCCATTTTGAGGCGAAATTGTTCCTTTGGGGGGGTATTGCAATTTTTTGCCATTTTGAGGCGAAATTGTTCCTTTGGGGGGGTATTGCAACTTTTGGCCTTTTTGAGGCGAAATTGTTCCTTTGGGGGGGTATTGCAACTTTTGGCCATTTTGAAGCAAAATTGTTCCTTTGGGGGGGTATTGCAACTTTTCGGCATTTTGAGGCGAAATTGTTCCTTTGGGGGGGTATTGCAATTTTTTGCCATTTTGAGGCGAAATTGTTCCTTTGGGGGGTATTGCAACTTTTGGCCATTTTGAAGCGAAATTGTTCCTTTGGGGGGGTATTGCAACTTTTCGGCATTTTAAAGCGAAATTGTTTCTTGGGGCGGTATTGCAACTTTTGGCCATTTTAAAGCGAAATTGTTCCTTTGGGGGGGTATTGCAATTTTTAACCATTTTGAGGCGAAATTGTTCCTTTGGGGGGGGTATTGCAACTTTTGGCCATTTTGAAGTGAAATTGTTCCTTTCGGGGGGTATTGCAACTTTTCAGCATTTTGAAGCGAAATTGTTCCTTTGGGGGGGTATTGCAACTTTTCGGCATTTTGAGGCGAAATTGTTCCTTTGGGGGGGTATTGCAACTTTTGGCCATTTTGAAGCGAAATTGTTCCTTTGGGGGGGTATTGCAATTTTTTGCCATTTTGAGGCGAAATTGTTCCTTTGGGGGTGTAGTGCAATTTTTTGCCATTTTGAGGCGAAATTGTTCCTTTGGGGGGGTATTGCAACTTTTGGCCATTTTGAAGCGAAATTGTTCCTTTGGGGGGGTATTGCAACTTTTGGCCATTTTGAAGCGAAATTGTTCCTTTCGGGGGGTATTGCAACTTTTCAGCATTTTGACGCGAAATTGTTCCTTTTGGGGGGTATTGCAATTTTTTGCCATTTTGAGGCGAAATTGTTCCTTTGGGGGGGGTATTGCAACTTTTCGGCATTTTGAGGCGAAATTGTTCTTTTGGGGGGTATTGCAATTTTTTTTCCATTTTGAAGCGAAATTGTTCCTTTGGGGGGGTATTGCAACTTTTGGCCATTTTAAAACGAAATTGTTCCTTTCGGGGGGTATTGCAACTTTTCGGCATTTTGAAGCGAAATTGTTCCTTTGGGGGGTATTGCAATTTTTTTTTCATTTTGAGGCGAAATTGTTCCTTTGGGGGGGTATTGCAAATTTTGGCCATTTTGAAGCGAAATTGTTCCTTTGGGGGGGTATTGCAATTTTTTGCCATTTTGAGGCGAAATTGTTCCTTTGGGGGGGTATTGCAACTTTTCGGCATTTTGAGGCGAAATTGTTCCTTTGGGGGGGTATTGCAATTTTTTGCCATTTTGAGGCGAAATTGTTCCTTTGGGGGGGTATTGCAATTTTTTGCCATTTTGAGGCGAAATTGTTCCTTTGGGGGGGTATTGCAACTTTTCGGCATTTTGAGGCGAAATTGTTCCTTTGGGGGGTATTGCAATTTTTTTTCCATTTTGAGGCGTAATTGTTCCTTTCGGGGGGTATTGCAACTTTTCGGCATTTTGAAGCATAATTGTTCCTTTGGGGGGTATTGCAATTTTTTGCCATTTTGAGGCGAAATTGTTCCTTTGGGGGGGTATTGCAACTTTTGGCCATTTTGAAGCGAAATTGTTCCTTTGGGGGGGTATTGCATTTTTTTGCCATTTTGAGGCGAAATTGTTCCTTTGGGGGGGTATTGCAATTTTTTGCCATTTTGAGGCGAAATTGTTCCTTTGGGGGGGTATTGCAACTTTTGGCCTTTTGGAGGCGAAATTGTTCCTTTGGGGGGGTATTGCAACTTTTGGCCATTTTGAAGCAAAATTGTTCCTTTGGGGGGGTATTGCAACTTTTCGGCATTTTGAGGCGAAATTGTTCCTTTGGGGGGGTATTGCAATTTTTTGCCATTTTGAGGCAAAATTGTTCCTTTGGGGGGTATTGCAACTTTTGGCCATTTTGAAGCGAAATTGTTCCTTTGGAGGGGTATTGCAACTTTTCGGCATTTTGAGGCGAAATTGTTTCTTGGGGGGGTATTGCAACTTTTGGCCATTTTGAAGCGAAATTGTTCCTTTGGGGGGGTATTGCAATTTTTTGCCATTTTGAGGCGAAATTGTTCCTTTGGGGGTGTATTGCAATTTTTTGCCATTTTGAGGCGAAATTGTTCCTTTGGGGGGGTATTGCAACTTTTGGCCATTTTGAAGCGAAATTGTTCCTTTGGGGGGTATTGCAAATTTTCGGCATTTTTAGGCGAAATTGTTCCTTTGGGGGGTATTGCAACTTTTGGCCATTTTGAAGCGAAATTGTTCCTTTGGGGGGTATTGCAACTTTTCGGCATTTTGAGGCGAAATTGTTCCTTTGGGGGGGTATTGCAATTTTTTGCCATTTTGAGGCGAAATTGTTCCTTTGGGGGGGTATTGCAATTTTTTGCCATTTTGAGGCGAAATTGTTCCTTTGGGGGGTATTGCAACTTTTCGGCATTTTGAAGCGAAATTGTTCCTTTGGGGGGTATTGCAATTTTTTGCCATTTTGAGGCGAAATTGTTCCTTTGGGGGGTATTGCAACTTTTGGCCATTTTGAAGCGAAATTGTTCCTTTGGGGGGTATTGCAACTTTTTGCCATTTTGAAGCGAAATTGTTCCTTTGGGGGGGTATTGCAATTTTTAACCATTTTGAGGCGAAATTGTTCCTTTGGGGGGGTATTGCAACTTTTGGCCATTTTGAAGCGAAATTGTTCCTTTCGGGGGGTATTGCAACTTTTCGGCATTTTGAGGCGAAATTGTTCCTTTGGGGGGGTATTGCAACTTTTGGCCATATTGAAGCGAAATTGTTCCTTTGGGGGGGTATTGCAATTTTTAACCATTTTGAGGTGAAATTGTTCCTTTGGGGGGTATTGCAACGTTTGGCCATTTTGAAGCGAAATTGTTCCTTTCGGGGGGTATTGCAACTTTTCGGCATTTTGAAGCGAAATTGTTCCTTTGGGGGGTATTGCAACTTTTGGCCATTTTGAAGCGAAATTGTTCCTTTGGGGGGGTATTGCAATTTTTTTTCATTTTGAGGCGAAATTGTTCCTTTGGGGGGGTATTGCAAATTTTGGCCATTTTGAAGCGAAATTGTTCCTTTGGGGGGGTATTGCAATTTTTTGCCATTTTGAGGCGAAATTGTTCCTTTGGGGGGGTATTGCAACTTTTGGCCATTTTGAAGCGAAATTGTTCCTTTGGGGGGGTATTGCAATTTTTAACCATTTTGAGGCGAAATTTTTCCTTTGGGGGGGTATTGCAACTTTTGGCCATTTTGAAGTGAAATTGTTCCTTTCGGGGGGTATTGCAACTTTTGGCCTTTTTGAGGCGAAATTGTTCGTTTGGGGGGGTATTGCAACTTTTGGCCATTTTGAAGCGAAATTGTTCCTTTGGGGGGTATTGCAACTTCTCGGCATTTTGAGGCGAAATTGTTCCTTGGGGGGGTATTGCAACTTTTGGCCATTTTGAAGCGAAATTGTTCCTTTGGGGGGTATTGCAATTTTTAACCATTTTGAGGCGAAATTGTTCCTTTGGGGGGGTATTGCAACTTTTGGCCATTTTGAAGTGAAATTGTTCCTTTCGGGGGGTATTGCAACTTTTCAGCATTTTGAAGCGAAATTGTTCCTTTGGGGGGGTATTGCAATTTTTTGCCATTTTGAGGCGAAATTGTTCCTTTGGGGGGGTATTGCAACTTTTGGCCATTTTGAAGCGAAATTGTTCCTTTGGGGGGGTATTGCAATTTTTTGCCATTTTGAGGCGAAATTGTTCCTTTGGGGGGGGTATTGCAACTTTTGGCCATTTTGAAGCGAAATTGTTCCTTTCGGGGGGCATTGCAACTTTTCAGCATTTTGAGGCGAAATTGTTCCTTTGGGTGGGTATTGCAATTTTTTGCCATTTTGAGGCGAAATTGTTCCTTTGGGGGGGTATTGCAACTTTTGGCCATTTTGAAGCGAAATTGTTCCTTTCGGGGGGTATTGCAACTTTTCGGCATTTTGAGGCGAAATTGTTCCTTTGGGGGGGTATTGCAACTTTTGGCCATATTGAAGCGAAATTGTTCCTTTGGGGGGGTATTGCAATTTTTAACCATTTTGAGGTGAAATTGTTCCTTTGGGGGGTATTGCAAAGTTTGGCCATTTTGAAGCGAAATTGTTCCTTTCGGGGGGTATTGCAACTTTTCGGCATTTTGAAGCGAAATTGTTCCTTTGGGGGGTATTGCAATTTTTTGCCATTTTGAGGCGAAATTGTTCCTTTGGGGGGTATTGCAACTTTTGGCCATTTTGAAGTGAAATTGTTCCTTTGGGGGGGTATTGCAATTTTTTTTCATTTTGAGGCGAAATTGTTCCTTTGGGGGGGTATTGCAAATTTTGGCCATTTTGAAGCGAAATTGTTCCTTTGGGGGGGTATTGCATTTTTTTGCCATTTTAAGGCGAAATTGTTCCTTCGGGGGGGTATTGCAACTTTTCGGCATTTTGAGGCGAAATTGTTCCTTTGGGGTGGTATTGCAATTTTTTGCCATTTTGAGGCGAAATTGTTCCTTTGGGGGGGTATTGCAACTTTTGGCCATTTTGAAGCGAAATTGTTCCTTTGGGGGGGTATTGCAATTTTTTGCCATTTTGAGGCGAAATTGTTCCTTTGGGGGGGTATTGCAACTTTTGGCCATTTTGAAGCGAAATTGTTCCTTTGGGGGGGTATTGCAATTTTTAACCATTTTGAGGCGAAATTTTTCCTTTGGGGGGGTATTGCAACTTTTGGCCATTTTGAAGTGAAATTGTTCCTTTCGGGGGGTATTGCAACTTTTGGCCTTTTTGAGGCGAAATTGTTCGTTTGGGGGGGTATTGCAACTTTTGGCCATTTTGAAGCGAAATTGTTCCTTTGGGGGGTATTGCAACTTCTCGGCATTTTGAGGCGAAATTGTTCCTTGGGGGGGTATTGCAACTTTTGGCCATTTTGAAGCGAAATTGTTCCTTTGGGGGGTATTGCAATTTTTAACCATTTTGAGGCGAAATTGTTCCTTTGGGGGGGTATTGCAACTTTTGGCCATTTTGAAGTGAAATTGTTCCTTTCGGGGGGTATTGCAACTTTTCAGCATTTTGAAGCGAAATTGTTCCTTTGGGGGGGTATTGCAATTTTTTGCCATTTTGAGGCGAAATTGTTCCTTTGGGGGGGTATTGCAATTTTTTGCCATTTAGAGGCGAAATTGTTCCTTTGGGGGGGTATTGCAACTTTTGGCCATTTTGAAGCGAAATTGTTCCTTTCGGGGGGTATTGCAACTTTTCGGCATTTTGAGGCGAAATTGTTCCTTTGGGGGGGTATTGCAACTTTTGGCCATTTTGAAGCGAAATTGTTCCTTTGGGGGGGTATTGCAACTTTTGGCCATTTTGAAGCGAAATTGTTCCTTTGGGGGGGTATTGCAATTTTTTGCCATTTTGAGGCGAAATTGTTCCTTTGGGGGGGTATTGCAACTTTTGGCCATTTTGAAGCGAAATTGTTCTTTTGGGGGGGTATTGCAACTTTTCGGCATTTTGAGGCGAAATTGTTCCTTTGGGGGGGTATTGCAATTTTTTGCCATTTAGAGGCGAAATTGTTCCTTTGGGGGGGTATTGCAACTTTTGGCCATTTTGAAGCGAAATTGTTCCTTTCGGGGGGTATTGCAACTTTTCGGCATTTTGAGGCGAAATTGTTCCTTTGGGGGGGTATTGCAACTTTTGGCCATTTTGAAGCGAAATTGTTCCTTTGGGGGGGTATTGCAACTTTTGGCCATTTTGAAGCGAAATTGTTCCTTTGGGGGGGTATTGCAATTTTTTGCCATTTTGAGGCGAAATTGTTCCTTTGGGGGGGTATTGCAACTTTTGGCCATTTTGAAGCGAAATTGTTCCTTTCGGGGGGTATTGCAACTTTTCAGCATCTTGAGGCGAAATTGTTCCTTTGGGGGGGTATTGCAAATTTTTGCCATTTTGAGGCGAAATTGTTCCTTTGGGGGGGTATTGCAATTTTTTGCCATTTTGAGGCGAAATTGTTCCTTTGCGGGGGTATTGCAACTTTTCGGCATTTTGAGGCGAAATTGTTTCTTTGGGGGGTATTGCAATTTTTTTTCCATTTTGAGGCGTAATTGTTCCTTTGAGGGGGTATTGCAACTTTTGGACATTTTGAAGCGAAATTGTTCCTTTCGGGGGGTATTGCAACTTTTCGGCATTTTGAAGCGAAATTGTTCCTTTGGGGGGTATTGCAATTTTTTGCCATTTTGAGGCGAAATTGTTCCTTTGGGGGGGTATTGCAACTTTTGGCCATTTTGAAGCGAAATTGTTCCTTTGGGGGGGTATTGCATTTTTTTGCCATTTTGAGGCGAAATTGTTCCTTTGGGGGGGTATTGCAATTTTTTGCCATTTTGAGGCGAAATTGTTCCTTTGGGGGGGTATTGCAACTTTTGGCCTTTTTGAGGCGAAATTGTTCCTTTGGGGGGGTATTGCAACTTTTCGGCATTTTGAGGCGAAATTGTTCCTTTGGGGGGGTATTGCAATTTTTTGCCATTTTGAGGCGAAATTGTTCCTTTGGGGGGTATTGCAACTTTTGGCCATTTTGAAGCGAAATTGTTCCTTTGGGGGGGTATTGCAATTTTTAACCATTTTGAGGCGAAATTGTTCCTTTGGGGGGGTATTGCAACTTTTGGCCATTTTGAAGTGAAATTGTTCCTTTCGGGGGGTATTGCAACTTTTCAGCATTTTGAAGCGAAATTGTTCCTTTGGGGGGGTATTGCAATTTTTTGCCATTTTGAGGCGAAATTGTTCCTTTGGGGGGGTATTGCAACTTTTGGCCATTTTGAAGCGAAATTGTTCCTTTGGGGGGGTATTGCAATTTTTTGCCATTTTGAGGCGAAATTGTTCCTTTGGGGGGGTATTGCAACTTTTGGCCATATTGAAGCGAAATTGTTCCTTTCGGGGGTTTTTACAATTTTTGGCCATTTTGAGGCGAAATTGTTCCTTTCGGGGGGTATTGCAACTTTTCGGCATTTTGAGGCGAAATTGTTCCTTTGGGGGGGTATTGCAACTTTTGGCCATTTTGAAGCGAAATTGTTCCTTTGGGGGGGTATTGCAATTTTTTACCATTTTGAGGCGAAATTGTTCCTTTGGGGGTGTATTGCAATTTTTTGCCATTTTGAGGCGAAATTGTTCCTTTGGGGGGGTATTGCAACTTTTGGCCATTTTGAAGCGAAATTGTTCCTTTGGGGGGTATTGCAAATTTTCGGCATTTTTAGGCGAAATTGTTCCTTTGGGGGGTATTGCAACTTTTGGCCATTTTGAAGCGAAATTGTTCCTTTGGGGGGTATTGCAACTTTTTGCCATTTTGAAGCGAAATTGTTCCTTTGTGGGGGTATTGCAACTTTTCGGCATTTTGAGGCGAAATTGTTCCTTTGGGGGGTATTGCAATTTTTTGCCATTTTGAGGCGAAATTGTTCCTTTGGGGGGGTATTGCAACTTTTGGCCATTTTGAAGCGAAATTGTTCCTTTCGGAGGGTATTGCAACTTTTCGGCATTTTGAGGCGAAAATGTTCCTTTGGGGGGGTATTGCAACTTTTGGCCATATTGAAGCGAAATTGTTCCTTTGGGTGGGTATTGCAATTTTTAACCATTTTGAGGTGAAATTGTTCCTTTGGGGGGGTATTGCAAAGTTTGGCCATTTTAAAGCGAAATTGTTCCTTTCGGGGGGTATTGCAACTTTTCGGCATTTTGAAGCGAAATTGTTCCTTTGGGGGGTATTGCAATTTTTTGCCATTTTGAGGCGAAATTGTTCCTTTGGGGGGTATTGCAACTTTTGGCCATTTTGAAGCGAAATTGTTCCTTTGGGGGGGTATTGCAATTTTTTTTTCATTTTGAGGCGAAATTGTTCCTTTGGGGGGGTATTGCAAATTTTGGCCATTTTGAAGCGAAATTGTTCCTTTGGGGGGGTATTGCATTTTTTTGCCATTTTAAGGCGAAATTGTTCCTTTGGGGGGGTATTGCAACTTTTGGCCATTTTGAAGCGAAATTGTTCCTTTGGGGGGGTATTGCAATTTTTTGCCATTTTGAGGCGAAATTGTTCCTTTGGGGGTGTATTGCAATTTTTTGCCATTTTGAGGCAAAATTGTTCCTTTGGGGGGGTATTGCAACTTTTGGCCATTTTGAAGCGAAATTGTTCCTTTGGGGGGTATTGCAAATTTTCGGCATTTTGAGGCGAAATTGTTCCTTTGGGGGGTATTGCAACTTTTGGCCATTTTGAAGCGAAATTGTTACTTTGGGGGGTATTGCAACTTTTTGCCATTTTGAAGCGAAATTGTTCCTTTGGGGGGGTATTGCAACTTTTCGGCATTTTGAGGCGAAATTGTTCCTTTAAGGGGGTATTGCAATTTTTTGCCATTTTGAGGCGAAATTGTACCTTTGGGGGGGTATTGCAACTTTTGGCCATTTTGAAGCGAAATTGTTCCTTTCGGGGGGTATTGCAACTTTTCGGCATTTTGAGGCGAAATTGTTCCTTTGGGGGGGTATTGCAACTTTTGGCCATATTGAAGCGAAATTGTTCCTTTGGGGGGGTATTGCAATTTTTAACCATTTTGAGGTGAAATTGTTCCTTTGGGGGGTATTGCAACGTTTGGCCATTTTGAAGCGAAATTGTTCCTTTCGGGGGGTATTGCAACTTTTCGGCATTTTGAAGCGAAATTGTTCCTTTGGGGGGTATTGCAATTTTTTGCCATTTTGAGGCGAAATTGTTCCTTTGGGGGGTATTGCAACTTTTGGCCATTTTGAAGCGAAATTGTTCCTTTGGGGGGATATTGCAATTTTTTTTTCATTTTGAGGCGAAATTGTTCCTTTGGGGGGGGTATTGCAAATTTTGGCCATTTTGAAGCGAAATTGTTCCTTTGGGGGGGTATTGCAACTTTTCGGCATTTTGAGGCGAAATTGTTCCTTTGGGGGGGTATTGCAACTTTTGGCCTTTTTGAGGAGAAATTGTTCCTTTGGGGGGGTATTGCAACTTTTGGCCATTTTGAAGCAAAATTGTTCCTTTGGGGGGGTATTGCAACTTTTCGGCATTTTGAGGCGAAATTGTTTCTTTGGGGGGGTATTGCAATTTTTTGCCATTTTGAGGCGAAATTGTTCCTTTGGGGGGGATTGCAACTTTTGGCCATTTTGAAGCGAAATTGTTCCTTTGGGGGGTATTGCAAATTTTCGGCATTTTTAGGCGAAATTGTTCCTTTGGGGGGTATTGCAACTTTTGGCCATTTTGAAGCGAAATTGTTCCTTTGGGGGGTATTGCAACTTTTCGGCATTTTGAGGCGAAATTGTTCCTTTGGGGGGGTATTGCAATTTTTTGCCATTTTGAGGCGAAATTGTTCCTTTGGGGGGGTATTGCAACTTTTGGCCATTTTGAAGCGAAATTGTTCCTTTCGGAGGGTATTGCAACTTTTCGGCATTTTGAGGCGAAATTGTTCCTTTGGGGGGGTATTGCAACTTTTGGCCATATTGAAGCGAAATTGTTCCTTTGGGTGGGTATTGCAATTTTTAACCATTTTGAGGTGAAATTGTTCCTTTGGGGGGTATTGCAAAGTTTGGCCATTTTGAAGCGAAATTGTTCCTTTCGGGGGGTATTGCAACTTTTCGGCATTTTGAAGCGAAATTGTTCCTTTGGGGGGTATTGCAATTTTTTGCCATTTTGAGGCGAAATTGTTCCTTTGGGGGGGTATTGCAACTTTTGGCCATTTTGAAGCGAAATTGTTCCTTTGGGGGGGTATTGCAACTTTTGGCCATTTTGAAGTGAAATTGTTCCTTTCGGGGGGTATTGCAACTTTTCAGCATTTTGAAGCGAAATTGTTCCTTTGGGGGGGGTATTGCAATTTTTTGCCATTTTGAGGCGAAATTGTTCCTTTGGGGGGGTATTGCAACTTTTGGCAATTTTGAAGCGAAATTGTTCCTTTGGGGGGTATTGCAATTTTTTGCCATTTTGAGGCGAAATTGTTCCTTTGGGGGGGTATTGCAACTTTTGGCCATATTGAAGCGAAATTGTTCCTTTCGGGGGTTTTTACAATTTTTGGCCATTTTGAGGCGAAATTGTTCCTTTCGGGGGGTATTGCAACTTTTCGGCATTTTGAGGCGAAATTGTTCCTTTGGGGGGGTATTGCAACTTTTGGCCATTTTGAAGCGAAATTGTTCCTTTGGGGGGGTATTGCAATTTTTTGCCATTTTGAGGCGAAATTGTTCCTTTGGGGGTGTATTGCAATTTTTTGCCATTTTGAGGCGAAATTGTTCCTTTGGGGGGGTATTGCAACTTTTGGCCATTTTGAAGCGAAATTGTTCCTTTGGGGGGTATTGCAAATTTTCGGCATTTTTAGGCGAAATTGTTCCTTTGGGGGGTATTGCAACTTTTGGCCATTTTGAAGCGAAATTGTTCCTTTGGGGGGTATTGCAACTTTTTGCCATTTTGAAGCGAAATTGTTCCTTTGTGGGGGTATTGCAACTTTTCGGCATTTTGAGGCGAAATTGTTCCTTTGGGGGGGTATTGCAATTTTTTGCCATTTTGAGGCAAAATTGTTCCTTTGGGGGGGTATTGCAACTTTTGGCCATTTTGAAGCGAAATTGTTCCTTTCGGAGGGTATTGCAACTTTTCGGCATTTTGAGGCGAAATTGTTCCTTTGGGGGGGTATTGCAACTTTTGGCCATATTGAAGCGAAATTGTTCCTTTGGGTGGGTATTGCAATTTTTAACCATTTTGAGGTGAAATTGTTCCTTTGGGGGGGTATTGCAAAGTTTGGCCATTTTAAAGCGAAATTGTTCCTTTCGGGGGGTATTGCAACTTTTCGGCATTTTGAAGCGAAATTGTTCCTTTGGGGGGTATTGCAATTTTTTGCCATTTTGAGGCGAAATTGTTCCTTTGGGGGGTATTGCAACTTTTGGCCATTTTGAAGCGAAATTGTTCCTTTGGGGGGGTATTGCAATTTTTTTTTCATTTTGAGGCGAAATTGTTCCTTTGGGGGGGTATTGCAAATTTTGGCCATTTTGAAGCGAAATTGTTCCTTTGGGGGGGTATTGCATTTTTTTGCCATTTTAAGGCGAAATTGTTCCTTTGGGGGGGTATTGCAACTTTTGGCCATTTTGAAGCGAAATTGTTCCTTTGGGGGGGTATTGCAATTTTTTGCCATTTTGAGGCGAAATTGTTCCTTTGGGGGTGTATTGCAATTTTTTGCCATTTTGAGGCAAAATTGTTCCTTTGGGGGGGTATTGCAACTTTTGGCCATTTTGAAGCGAAATTGTTCCTTTGGGGGGTATTGCAAATTTTCGGCATTTTGAGGCGAAATTGTTCCTTTGGGGGGTATTGCAACTTTTGGCCATTTTGAAGCGAAATTGTTACTTTGGGGGGTATTGCAACTTTTTGCCATTTTGAAGCGAAATTGTTCCTTTGGGGGGGTATTGCAACTTTTCGGCATTTTGAGGCGAAATTGTTCCTTTAAGGGGGTATTGCAATTTTTTGCCATTTTGAGGCGAAATTGTACCTTTGGGGGGGTATTGCAACTTTTGGCCATTTTGAAGCGAAATTGTTCCTTTCGGGGGGTATTGCAACTTTTCGGCATTTTGAGGCGAAATTGTTCCTTTGGGGGGGTATTGCAACTTTTGGCCATATTGAAGCGAAATTGTTCCTTTGGGGGGGTATTGCAATTTTTAACCATTTTGAGGTGAAATTGTTCCTTTGGGGGGTATTGCAACGTTTGGCCATTTTGAAGCGAAATTGTTCCTTTCGGGGGGTATTGCAACTTTTCGGCATTTTGAAGCGAAATTGTTCCTTTGGGGGGTATTGCAATTTTTTGCCATTTTGAGGCGAAATTGTTCCTTTGGGGGGTATTGCAACTTTTGGCCATTTTGAAGCGAAATTGTTCCTTTGGGGGGATATTGCAATTTTTTTTTCATTTTGAGGCGAAATTGTTCCTTTGGGGGGGGTATTGCAAATTTTGGCCATTTTGAAGCGAAATTGTTCCTTTGGGGGGGTATTCCAACTTTTCGGCATTTTGAGGCGAAATTGTTCCTTTGGGGGGGTATTGCAACTTTTGGCCTTTTTGAGGAGAAATTGTTCCTTTGGGGGGGTATTGCAACTTTTGGCCATTTTGAAGCAAAATTGTTCCTTTGGGGGGGTATTGCAACTTTTCGGCATTTTGAGGCGAAATTGTTTCTTTGGGGGGGTATTGCAATTTTTTGCCATTTTAAAGCGAAATTGTTCCTTTGGGGGGTATTGCAACTTTTGGCCATTTTGAAGCGAAATTGTTCCTTTGGGGGGGTATTGCAATTTTTAACCATTTTGAGGCGAAATTGTTCCTTTGGGGGGGTATTGCAACTTTTGGCCATTTTGAAGTGAAATTGTTCCTTTCGGGGGGTATTGCAACTTTTCAGCATTTTGAAGCGAAATTGTTCCTTTGGGGGGGTATTGCAATTTTTTGCCATTTTGAGGCGAAATTGTTCCTTTGGGGGGGTATTGCAACTTTTGGCCATTTTGAAGCGAAATTGTTCCTTTGGGGGGTATTGCAATTTTTTGTCATTTTGAGGCGAAATTGTTCCTTTGGGGGGTATTGCAACTTTTGGCCATATTGAAGCGAAATTGTTCCTTTGGGGGGTTTTTACAATTTTTAGCCATTTTGAGGCGAAATTGTTCCTTTCGGGGGGTATTGCAACTTTTCGGCATTTTGAGGCGAAATTGTTCCTTTGGGGGGGTATTGCAACTTTTGGCCATTTTGAAGCGAAATTGTTCCTTTGGGGGGGTATTGCAATTTTTTGCCATTTTGAGGCGAAATTGTTCCTTTGGGGGTGTATTGCAATTTTTTGCCATTTTGAGGCGAAATTGTTCCTTTGGGGGGAATTGCAACTTTTGGCCATTTTGAAGCGAAATTGTTCCTTTGGGGGGTATTGCAAATTTTCGGCATTTTTAGGCGAAATTGTTCCTTTGGGGGGTATTGCAACTTTTGGCCATTTTGAAGCGAAATTGTTCCTTTGGGGGGTATTGCAACTTTTTGCCATTTTGAAGCGAAATTGTTCCTTTGTGGGGGTATTGCAACTTTTCGGCATTTTGAGGCGAAATTGTTCCTTTGGGGGGGTATTGCAATTTTTTGCCATTTTGAGGCGAAATTGTTCCTTTGGGGGGGTATTGCAACTTTTGGCCATTTTGAAGCGAAATTGTTCCTTTCGGAGGGTATTGCAACTTTTCGGCATTTTGAGGCGAAATTGTTCCTTTGGGGGGGTATTGCAACTTTTGGCCATATTGAAGCGAAATTGTTCCTTTGGGTGGGTATTGCAATTTTTAACCATTTTGAGGTGAAATTGTTCCTTTGGGGGGGTATTGCAAAGTTTGGCCATTTTAAAGCGAAATTGTTCCTTTCGGGGGGTATTGCAACTTTTCGGCATTTTGAAGTGAAATTGTTCCTTTGGGGGGTATTGCAATTTTTTGCCATTTTTAGGCGAAATTGTTCCTTTGGGGGGGGTATTGCAAATTTTGGCCATTTTGAAGCGAAATTGTTCCTTTGGGGGGGTATTGCATTTTTTTGCCATTTTAAGGCGAAATTGTTTTTTTGGGGGGTATTGCTACTTTTGGCCATTTTGAAGCGAAATTGTTCCTTTGGGGGGTATTGCAAATTTTCGGCATTTTGAGGCGAAATTGTTCCTTTGGGGGGTATTGCAACTTTTGGCCATTTTGAAGCGAAATTGTTACTTTGGGGGGTATTGCAACTTTTTGCCATTTTGAAGCGAAATTGTTCCTTTGGGGGGGTATTGCAACTTTTCGGCATTTTGAGGCGAAATTGTTCCTTTAAGGGGGTATTGCAATTTTTTGCCATTTTGAGGCGAAATTGTACCTTTGGGGGGGTATTGCAACTTTTGGCCTTTTTGAGGCGAAATTGTTCCTTTAAGGGGTATTGCAACGTTTGGCCATTTTGAAGCGAAATTGTTCCTTTCGGGGGGTATTGCAACTTTTCGGCATTTTGAAGCGAAATTGTTCCTTTGGGGGGTATTGCAATTTTTTGCCATTTTGAGGCGAAATTGTTCCTTTGGGGGGTATTGCAACTTTTGGCCATTTTGAAGCGAAATTGTTCCTTTGGGGGGATATTGCAATTTTTTTTTCATTTTGAGGCGAAATTGTTCCTTTGGGGGGGGTATTGCAAATTTTGGCCATTTTGAAGCGAAATTGTTCCTTTGGGGGGGTATTGCAACTTTTCGGCATTTTGAGGCGAAATTGTTCCTTTGGGGGGGTATTGCAATTTTTTGCCATTTTGAGGCGAAATTGTTCCTTTGGGGGGGTATTGCAATTTTTTGCCATTTTGAGGCGAAATTGTTCCTTTGGGGGGGTATTGCAACTTTTGGCCTTTTTGAAGCGAAATTGTTCCTTTGGGGGGTATTGCAACTTCTCGGCATTTTGAGGCGAAATTGTTCCTTGGGGGGGTATTGCAACTTTTGGCCATTTTGAAGCGAAATTGTTCCTTTGGGGGGTATTGCAATTTTTAACCATTTTGAGGCAAAATTTTTCCTTTGGGGGGGTATTGCAACTTTTGGCCATTTTAAAGTGAAATTGTTCCTTTCGGGGGGTATTGCAACTTTTGGCCTTTTTGAGGCGAAATTGTTCGTTTGGGGGGGTATTGCAACTTTTGGCCATTTTGAAGCGAAATTGTTCCTTTGGTGGGTATTGCAACTTCTCGGCATTTTGAGGCGAAATTGTTCCTTGGGGGGGTATTGCAACTTTTGGCCATTTTGAAGCGAAATTGTTCCTTTGGGGGGGTATTGCAATTTTTTGCCATTTTGAGGCGAAATTGTTCCTTTGGGGGGGTATTGCAACTTTTGGCCATATTGAAGCGAAATTGTTCCTTTGGGGGGTTTTTACAATTTTTGGCCATTTTGAGGCGAAATTGTTCCTTTCGGGGGGTATTGCAACTTTTCGGCATTTTGAGGCGAAATTGTTCCTTTAGGGGGGGTATTGCAACTTTTGGCCATTTTGAAGCGAAATTGTTCCTTTGGGGGGGTATTGCAATTTTTTGCATTTTGAGGCGAAATTGTTCCTTTGGGGAGTAATTGCAACTTTTGGCCATTTTGAAGCGAAATTGTTCCTTTGGGGGGGTTTTGCAATTTTTTGCCATTTTGAGGCGAAATTGTTCCTTTGGGGGGGGTATTGCAACTGTTGGCCATTTTGAAGCGAAATTGTTTCTTTCGGGGGGTATTGCAACTTTTCGGCATTTTGAGGCGAAATTGTTCCTTTGGGGGGGTATTGCAACTTTTGGCCATTTTGAAGCGAAATTGTTCCTTTGGGGGGGTATTGCAACTTTTGGCCATTTTGAAGCGAAATTGTTCCTTTGGGGGGGTATTGCAATTTTTTGCTATTTTGAGGCGAAATTGTTCCTTTGGGGGGGTATTGCAACTTTTGGCCATTTTGAAGCGAAATTGTTCCTTTCGGGGGGTATTGCAACTTTTCAGCATTTTGAGGCGAAATTGTTCCTTTGGGGGGTATTGCAAATTTTTGCCATTTTGAGGCGAAATTGTTCCTTTGGGGGGTATTGCAACTTTTGGCCATTTTGAACCGAAATTGTTCCTTTGGGGGGGTATTGCAACTTTTCGGCATTTTGAGGCGAAATTGTTCCTTTGGGGGGTATTGCATTTTTTTGCCATTTTGAGGCGAAATTGTTCCTTTGGGGGGGTATTGCCATTTTTTGCCATTTTGAGGCGAAATTGTTCCTTTGGTGGGGTATTGCAACTTTTGGCCTTTTTGAGGCGAAATTGTTCCTTTGGGGGGGTATTGCAACTTTTGGCCATTTTGAAGCGAAATTGTTCCTTTGGGGGGGTATTGCAACTTTTCGGCATTTTGAGGCGAAATTGTTCCTTTGGGGGGTATTGCAATTTTTTGCCATTTTGAGGCGAAATTGTTCCTTTGGGGGGTATTGCAACTTTTGGCCATTTTGAAGCGAAATTGTTCCTTTGGGGGGGTATTGCAACTTTTCGGCATTTTGAGGCGAAATTGTTCCTTTGGGGGGGTATTGCAATTTTTTGCCATTTTGAGGCGAAATTGTTCCTTTGGGGGGGTATTGCAATTTTTTGCCATTTTGAGGCGAAATTGTTCCTTTGCGGGGGTATTGCAACTTTTCGGCATTTGAGGCGAAATTGTTCCTTTGGGGGGTATTGCAATTTTTTTTCCATTTTGAGGCGTAATTGTTCCTTTGGGGGGGTATTGCAACTTTTGGCCATTTTGAAGCGAAATTGTTCCTTTCGGGGGGTATTGCAACTTTTCGGCATTTTGAAGCGAAATTGTTCCTTTGGGGGGTATTGCAATTTTTTGCCATTTTGAGGCGAAATTGTTCCTTTGGGGGGGTATTGCAACTTTTGGCCATTTTGAAGCGAAATTGTTCCTTTGGGGGGGTATTGCATTTTTTTGCCATTTTGAGGCGAAATTGTTCCTTTGGGGGGGTATTGCAATTTTTTGCCATTTTGAGGCGAAATTGTTCCTTTGGGGGGGTATTGCAACTTTTGGCCTTTTTGAGGCGAAATTGTTCTTTTGGGGGGGTATTGCAACTTTTCAGCATTTTGAAGCGAAATTGTTCCTTTGGGGGTTATTGCAATTTTTTGCCATTTTGAGGCGAAATTGTTCCTTTGGGGGGGTATTGCAACTTTTGGCCATTTTGAAGCGAAATTGTTCCTTTGGGGGGGTATTGCAATTTTTTGCCATTTTGAGGCGAAATTGTTCCTTTGGGGGTGTATTGCAATTTTTTGCCATTTTGAGGCGAAATTGTTCCTTTGGGGGGGTATTGCAACTTTTGGCCATTTTGAAGCGAAATTGTTCCTTTGGGGGGTATAGCAAATTTTCGGCATTTTGAGGCGAAATTGTTCCTTTGGGGGGTATTGCAACTTTTGGCCATTTTAAAGCGAAATTGTTCCTTTGGGGGGTATTGCAACTTTTTGCCATTTTGAGGCGAAATTGTTCCATTGGGGGGGTATTGCAACTTTTGGCCATTTTGAAGCGAAATTGTTCCTTTCGGGGGGTATTGCAACTTTTCGGCATTTTGAGGCGAAATTGTTCCTTTGGGGGGTATTGCAACTTTTGGCCATATTGAAGCGAAATTGTTCCTTTGGGGGGGTATTGCAATTTTTAACCATTTTGAGGTGAAATTGTTCTTTGGGGGGGTATTGCAACTTTTGGCCTTTTTGAAGCGAAATTGTTCCTTTGGGGGGTATTGCAACTTCTCGGCATTTTGAGGCGAAATTGTTCCTTGGGGGGGTATTGCAACTTTTGGCCATTTTGAAGCGAAATTGTTCCTTTGGGGGGGTATTGCAATTTTTAACCATTTTGAGGCAAAATTTTTCCTTTGGGGGGGTATTGCAACTTTTGTCCATTTTAAAGTGAAATTGTTCCTTTCGGGGGGTATTGCAACTTTTGGCCTTTTTGAGGCGAAATTGTTCGTTTGGGGGGGTATTGCAACTTTTGGCCATTTTGAAGCGAAATTGTTCCTTTGGTGGGTATTGCAACTTCTCGGCATTTTGAGGCGAAATTGTTCCTTGGGGGGGTATTGCAACTTTTGGCCATTTTGAAGCGAAATTGTTCCTTTGGGGGGGTATTGCAATTTTTTGCCATTTTGAGGCGAAATTGTTCCTTTGGGGGGGTATTGCAACTTTTGGCCATATTGAAGCGAAATTGTTCCTTTGGGGGGTTTTTACAATTTTTGGCCATTTTGAGGCGAAATTGTTCCTTTCGGGGGGTATTGCAACTTTTCGGCATTTTAAGGCGAAATTGTTCCTTTAGGGGGGTATTGCAACTTTTGGCCATTTTGAAGCGAAATTGTTCCTTTGGGGGGGTATTGCAATTTTTTGCATTTTGAGGCGAAATTGTTCCTTTGGGGGGGTATTGCAACTTTTGGCCATTTTGAAGCGAAATTGTTCCTTTGGGGGGGTTTTGCAATTTTTTGCCATTTTGAGGCGAAATTGTTCCTTTGGGGGGGGTATTGCAACTGTTGGCCATTTTGAAGCGAAATTGTTTCTTTCGGGGGTATTGCAACTTTTCGGCATTTTGAGGCGAAATTGTTCCTTTGGGGGGGTATTGCAACTTTTGGCCATTTTGAAGCGAAATTGTTCCTTTGGGGGGGTATTGCAACTTTTGGCCATTTTGAAGCGAAATTGTTCCTTTGGGGGGGTATTGCAATTTTTTGCTATTTTGAGGCGAAATTGTTCCTTTGGGGGGGTATTGCAACTTTTGGCCATTTTGAAGCGAAATTGTTCCTTTCGGGGGGTATTGCAACTTTTCAGCATTTTGAGGCGAAATTGTTCCTTTGGGGGGTATTGCAAATTTTTGCCATTTTGAGGCGAAATTGTTCCTTTGGGGGGTATTGCAACTTTTGGCCATTTTGAACCGAAATTGTTCCTTTGGGGGGGTATTGCAACTTTTCGGCATTTTGAGGCGAAATTGTTCCTTTGGGGGGTATTGCATTTTTTTGCCATTTTGAGGCGAAATTGTTCCTTTGGGGGGGTATTGCCATTTTTTGCCATTTTGAGGCGAAATTGTTCCTTTGGTGGGGTATTGCAACTTTTGGCCTTTTTGAGGCGAAATTGTTCCTTTGGGGGGGTATTGCAACTTTTGGCCATTTTGAAGCGAAATTGTTCCTTTGGGGGGGTATTGCAACTTTTCGGCATTTTGAGGCGAAATTGTTCCTTTGGGGGGTATTGCAATTTTTTGCCATTTTGAGGCGAAATTGTTCCTTTGGGGGTATTGCAACTTTTGGCCATTTTGAAGCGAAATTGTTCCTTTGGGGGGGTATTGCAACTTTTCGGCATTTTGAGGCGAAATTGTTCCTTTGGGGGGGTATTGCAATTTTTTGCCATTTTGAGGCGAAATTGTTCCTTTGGGGGGGTATTGCAATTTTTTGCCATTTTGAGGCGAAATTGTTCCTTTGCGGGGGTATTGCAACTTTTCGGCATTTTGAGGCGAAATTGTTCCTTTGGGGGGTATTGCAATTTTTTTTCCATTTTGAGGCGTAATTGTTCCTTTGGGGGGGTATTGCAACTTTTGGCCATTTTGAAGCGAAATTGTTCCTTTCGGGGGGTATTGCAACTTTTCGGCATTTTGAAGCGAAATTGTTCCTTTGGGGGGTATTGCAATTTTTTGCCATTTTGAGGCGAAATTGTTCCTTTGGGGGGGTATTGCAACTTTTGGCCATTTTGAAGCGAAATTGTTCCTTTGGGGGGTATTGCATTTTTTTGCCATTTTGAGGCGAAATTGTTCCTTTGGGGGGGTATTGCAATTTTTTGCCATTTTGAGGCGAAATTGTTCCTTTGGGGGGGTATTGCAACTTTTGGCCTTTTTGAGGCGAAATTGTTCTTTTGGGGGGGTATTGCAACTTTTCAGCATTTTGAAGCGAAATTGTTCCTTTGGGGGTTATTGCAATTTTTTGCCATTTTGAGGCGAAATTGTTCCTTTGGGGGGGTATTGCAACTTTTGGCCATTTTGAAGCGAAATTGTTCCTTTGGGGGGGTATTGCAATTTTTTGCCATTTTGAGGCGAAATTGTTCCTTTGGGGGTGTATTGCAATTTTTTGCCATTTTGAGGCGAAATTGTTCCTTTGGGGGGGTATTGCAACTTTTGGCCATTTTGAAGCGAAATTGTTCCTTTGGGGGGGTATTGCAATTTTTTGCCATTTTGAGGCGAAATTGTTCCTTTGGGGGTGTATTGCAATTTTTTGCCATTTTGAGGCGAAATTGTTCCTTTGGGGGGGTATTGCAACTTTTGGCCATTTTGAAGCGAAATTGTTCCTTTGGGGGGTATAGCAAATTTTCGGCATTTTGAGGCGAAATTGTTCCTTTGGGGGGTATTGCAACTTTTGGCCATTTTAAAGCGAAATTGTTCCTTTGGGGGGTATTGCAACTTTTTGCCATTTTGAGGCGAAATTGTTCCTTTGGGGGGGTATTGCAACTTTTGGCCATTTTGAAGCGAAATTGTTCCTTTGGGGGGGTATTGCAACTTTTCGGCATTTTGAGGCGAAATTGTTCCTTTGGGGGGGTATTGCAATTTTTTGCCATTTTGAGGCGAAATTGTTCCATTGGGGGGGTATTGCAACTTTTGGCCATTTTGAAGCGAAATTGTTCCTTTCGGGGGGTATTGCAACTTTTCGGCATTTTGAGGCGAAATTGTTCCTTTGGGGGGGTATTGCAACTTTTGGCCATATTGAAGCGAAATTGTTCCTTTGGGGGGGTATTGCAATTTTTAACCATTTTGAGGTGAAATTGTTCCTTTGGGGGGGTATTGCAACTTTTGGCCATTTTGAAGCGAAATTGTTCCTTTCGGGGGGTATTGCAACTTTTCGGCATTTCGAAGCGAAATTGTTCCTTTGGGGGGTATTGCAATTTTTTGCCATTTTGAAGCGAAATTGTTCCTTTGGGGGGGTATAGCAATTTTTTGCCATTTTGAGGCGAAATTGTTCCTTTGGGGGGGTATTGCAACTTTTGGCCTTTTTGAGGCGAAATTGTTCTTTTGGGGGGGTATTGCAACTTTTCAGCATTTTGAAGCGAAATTGTTCCTTTGGGGGTTATTGCAATTTTTTGCCATTTTGAGGCGAAATTGTTCCTTTGGGGGGGTATTGCAACTTTTGGCCATTTTGAAGCGAAATTGTTCCTTTGGGGGGGTATTGCAATTTTTTGCCATTTTGAGGCGAAATTGTTCCTTTGGGGGTGTATTGCAATTTTTTGACATTTTGAGGCGAAATTGTTCCTTTGGGGGGGTATTGCAACTTTTGGCCATTTTGAAGCGAAATTGTTCCTTTGGGGGGGTATTGCAATTTTTTGCCATTTTGAGGCGAAATTGTTCCTTTGGGGGTGTATTGCAATTTTTTGCCATTTTGAGGCGAAATTGTTCCTTTGGGGGGGTATTGCAACTTTTGGCCATTTTGAAGCGAAATTGTTCCTTTGGGGGGTATAGCAAATTTTCGGCATTTTGAGGCGAAATTGTTCCTTTGGGGGGTATTGCAACTTTTGGCCATTTTAAAGCGAAATTGTTCCTTTGGGGGGTATTGCAACTTTTTGCCATTTTGAGGCGAAATTGTTCCTTTGGGGGGGTATTGCAACTTTTGGCCATTTTGAAGCGAAATTGTTCCTTTGGGGGGGTATTGCAACTTTTCGGCATTTTGAGGCGAAATTGTTCCTTTGGGGGGGTATTGCAATTTTTTGCCATTTTGAGGCGAAATTGTTCCATTGGGGGGGTATTGCAACTTTTGGCCATTTTGAAGCGAAATTGTTCCTTTCGGGGGGTATTGCAACTTTTCGGCATTTTGAGGCGAAATTGTTCCTTTGGGGGGGTATTGCAACTTTTGGCCATATTGAAGCGAAATTGTTCCTTTGGGGGGGTATTGCAATTTTTAACCATTTTGAGGTGAAATTGTTCCTTTGGGGGGGTATTGCAACTTTTGGCCATTTTGAAGCGAAATTGTTCCTTTCGGGGGGTATTGCAACTTTTCGGCATTTCGAAGCGAAATTGTTCCTTTGGGGGGTATTGCAATTTTTTGCCATTTTGAAGCGAAATTGTTCCTTTGGGGGGGTATAGCAATTTTTTTTTTCATTTTGAGGCGAAATTGTTCCTTTGGGGGGGTATTGCAAATTTTGGCCATTTTGAAGTGAAATTGTTCCTTTGGGGGGGTATTGCATTTTTTTGATATTTTAAGGCGAAATTGTTCCTTTGGGGGGGTATTGCAACTTTTCGGCATTTTGAGGCGAAATTGTTCCTTTGGGGGGGTATTGCAACTTTTGGCCATTTTGAAGCGAAATTGTTCCTTTGGGGGGTATTGCAACTTCTCGGCATTTTGAGGCGAAATTGTTCCTTGGGGGGGTATTGCAACTTTTGGCCATTTTGAAGCGAAATTGTTCCTTTGGGGGGGTATTGCAATTTTTAACCATTTTGAGGCGAAATTTTTCCTTTGGGGGGGTATTGCAACTTTTGGCCATTTTGAAGTGAAATTGTTCCTTTCGGGGGGTATTGCAACTTTTGGCCTTTTTGAGGCGAAATTGTTCCTTTGGGGGGTATTGCAACTTTTGGCCATTTTGAAGCGAAATTGTTCCTTTGGGGGGGTATTGCAATTTTTTGCCATTTTGAGGCGAAATTGTTCCTTTGGGGGGGTATTGCAACTTTTGGCCATTTTGAAGCGAAATTGTTCCTTTGGGGGGTTTTTACAATTTTTGGCCATTTTGAGGCGAAATTGTTCCTTTCGGGGGGTATTGCAACTTTTGGCCATTTTGAAGCGAAATTGTTCCTTTGGGGGGGTATTGCAATTTTTTGCATTTTGAGGCGAAATTGTTCCTTTGGGGGGTATTGCAACTTTTGGCCATTTTGAAGCGAAATTGTTCCTTTGGGGGGGTATTGCAACTTTTGGCCATTTTGAAGCGAAATTGTTCCTTTGGGGGGGTATTGCAATTTTTCGGCATTTTGAGGCGAAATTGTTCCTTTGGGGGGGTATTGCAATTTTTTGCCATTTTGAGGCGAAATTGTTCCTTTGGGGGGGTATTGCAACTTTTGGCCATTTTGAAGCGAAATTGTTCCTTTGGGGGGGTATTGCAATTTTTTGCCATTTTGAGGCGAAATTGTTCCTTTGGGGGGGTATTGCAACTTTTGGCCATTTTGAAGCGAAATTGTTCCTTTGGGGGGGTATTGCAATTTTTTGCCATTTTGAAGCGAAATTGTTCCTTTGGGGGGGTATTGCAATTTTTTGCCATTTTGAAGCGAAATTGTTCCTTTCGGGGGGTATTGCAACTTTTCGGCATTTTGAGGCGAAATTGTTCCTTTGGGGGGGTATTGCAATTTTTTGCCATTTTGAGGCGAAATTGTTCCTTTGGGGGGGTATTGCAACTTTTGGCCATTTTGAAGCGAAATTGTTCCTTTGGGGGGTTTTTACAATTTTTGGCCATTTTGAGGCGAAATTGTTCCTTTCGGGGGGTATTGCAACTTTTGGCCATTTTGAAGCGAAATTGTTCCTTTGGGGGGGTATTGCAATTTTTTGCATTTTGAGGCGAAATTGTTCCTTTGGGGGGTATTGCAACTTTTGGCCATTTTGAAGCGAAATTGTTCCTTTGGGGGGGTATTGCAACTTTTCAGCATTTTGAGGCGAAATTGTTCCTTTGGGGGGGTATTGCAATTTTTCGGCATTTTGAGGCGAAATTGTTCCTTTGGGGGGGTATTGCAATTTTTTGCCATTTTGAGGCGAAATTGTTCCTTTGGGGGGGTATTGCAACTTTTGGCCATTTTGAAGCGAAATTGTTCCTTTGGGGGGGTATTGCAATTTTTTGCCATTTTGAGGCGAAATTGTTCCTTTGGGGGGGTATTGCAACTTTTGGCCATTTTGAAGCGAAATTGTTCCTTTGGGGGGGTATTGCAATTTTTTGCCATTTTGAAGCGAAATTGTTCCTTTGGGGGGGTATTGCAATTTTTTGCCATTTTGAAGCGAAATTGTTCCTTTCGGGGGGTATTGCAACTTTTCGGCATTTTGAGGCGAAATTGTTCCTTTGGGGGGTATTGCAATTTTTTTTCCATTTTGAGGCGAAATTGTTCCTTTGGGGGGGTATTGCAACTTTTGGCCATTTTGAAGCGAAATTGTTCCTTTCGGGGGGTATTGCAATTTTTAACCATTTTGAGGCGAAATTGTTCCTTTGGGGGGGTATTGCAACTTTTGGCCATTTTGAAGCGAAATTGTTCCTTTCGGGGGGTATTGCAACTTTTCAGCATTTTGAGGCGAAATTGTTCCTTTGGGGGGGTATTGCAATTTTTTGCCATTTTGAGGCGAAATTGTTCCTTTGGGGGGTATTGCAACTTCTCGGCATTTTGAGGCGAAATTGTTCCTTGGGGGGGTATTGCAACTTTTGAACCATTTTGAAGCGAAATTGTTCCTTTGGGGGGGTATTGCAATTTTTAACCATTTTGAGGCGAAATTTTTCCTTTGGGGGGGTATTGCAACTTTTGGCCATTTTAAAGTGAAATTGTTCCTTTCGGGGGGTATTGCAACTTTTGGCCTTTTTGAGGCGAAATTGTTCGTTTGGGGGGGTATTGCAACTTTTGGCCATTTTGAAGCGAAATTGTTCCTTTGGTGGGTATTGCAACTTCTCGGCATTTTGAGGCGAAATTGTTCCTTGGGGGGGTATTGCAACTTTTGGCCATTTTGAAGCGAAATTGTTCCTTTGGGGGGTTTTTACAATTTTTGGCCATTTTGAGGCGAAATTGTTCCTTTCGGGGGGTATTGCAACTTTTCGGCATTTTGAGGCGAAATTGTTCCTTTAGGGGGGTATTGCAACTTTTGGCCATTTTGAAGCGAAATTGTTCCTTTGGGGGGGTATTGCAATTTTTTGCATTTTGAGGCGAAATTGTTCCTTTGGGGGGGTATTGCAACTTTTGGCCATTTTGAAGCGAAATTGTTCCTTTGGGGGGGGTATTGCAACTTTTGGCCATTTTGAAGCGAAATTGTTCCTTTCGGGGGGTATTGCAACTTTTCGGCATTTTGAGGCGAAATTGTTCCTTTGGGGGGGTATTGCAACTTTTGGCCATTTTGAAGCGAAATTGTTCCTTTGGGGGGGTATTGCAACTTTTGGCCATTTTGAAGCGAAATTGTTCCTTTGGGGGGGTATTGCAATTTTTTGCCATTTTGAGGCGAAATTGTTCCTTTGGGGGGGTATTGCAACTTTTGGCCATTTTGAAGCGAAATTGTTCCTTTCGGGGGGTATTGCAACTTTTCGGCATTTTGAGGCGAAATTGTTCCTTTGGGGGGTATTGCAATTTTTTTTCCATTTTGAGGCGTAATTGTTCCTTTGGGGGGGTATTGCAACTTTTCGGCATTTTGAAGCGAAATTGTTCCTTTGGGGGGGTATTGCATTTTTTTGCCATTTTGAGGCGAAATTGTTCCTTTGGGGGGGTATTGCAATTTTTTGCCATTTTGAGGCGAAATTGTTCCTTTGGGGGGGTATTGCAACTTTTGGCCTTTTTGAGGCGAAATTGTTCCTTTGGGGGGGTATTGCAACTTTTCAGCATTTTGAAGCGAAATTGTTACTTTGGGGGTTATTGCAATTTTTTGCCATTTTGAGGCGAAATTGTTCCTTTGGGGGGGTATTGCAACTTTTGGCCATTTTGAAGCGAAATTGTTCCTTTGGGGGGGTATTGCAATTTTTTGCCATTTTGAGGCGAAATTGTTCCTTTGGGGGTGTATTGCAATTTTTTGCCATTTTGAGGCGAAATTGTTCCTTTGGGGGGGTATTGCAACTTTTGGCCATTTTGAAGCGAAATTGTTCCTTTGGGGGGTATAGCAAATTTTCGGCATTTTGAGGCGAAATTGTTCCTTTGGGGGGTATTGCAACTTTTGGCCATTTTAAAGCGAAATTGTTCCTTTGGGGGGTATTGCAACTTTTTGCCATTTTGAGGCGAAATTGTTCCTTTGGGGGGGTATTGCAACTTTTGGCCATTTTGAAGCGAAATTGTTCCTTTGGGGGGGTATTGCAACTTTTTGGCATTTTGAGGCGAAATTGTTCCTTTGGGGGGTATTGCAATTTTTTGCCATTTTGAGGCGAAATTGTTCCATTGGGGGGGTATTGCAACTTTTGGCCATTTTGAAGCGAAATTGTTCCTTTCGGGGGGTATTGCAACTTTTCGGCATTTTGAGGCGAAATTGTTCCTTTGGGGGGGTATTGCAACTTTTGGCCATATTGAAGCGAAATTGTTCCTTTGGGGGGGTATTGCAATTTTTAACCATTTTGAGGTGAAATTGTTCCTTTGGGGGGGTATTGCAACTTTTGGCCATTTTGAAGCGAAATTGTTCCTTTCGGGGGGTATTGCAACTTTTCGGCATTTTGAAGCGAAATTGTTCCTTTTGGGGGTATTGCAATTTTTTGCCATTTTAAAGCGAAATTGTTCCTTTGGGGGGTATAGCAATTTTTTTTTTCATTTTGAGGCGAAATTGTTCCTTTGGGGGGGTATTGCAAATTTTGGCCATTTTGAAGTGAAATTGTTCCTTTGGGGGGGTATTGCATTTTTTTGATATTTTAAGGCGAATTTGTTCCTTTGGGGGGGTATTGCAACTTTTCGGCATTTTGAGGCGAAATTGTTCCTTTGGGGGGGTATTGCAATTTTTTGCCATTTTGAGGTGAAATTGTTCCTTTAGGGGGGTATTGCAACTTTTGGCCATTTTGAAGCGAAATTGTTCCTTTGGGGGGTATTGCATTTTTTTGCCATTTTGAGGCGAAATTGTTCCTTTGGGGGGGTATTGCAACTTTTGGCCTTTTTGAGGCGAAATTGTTCCTTTGGGGGGGTATTGCAACTTTTGGCCATTTTGAAGCGAAATTGTTCCTTTGGGGGGTATTGCAACTTCTCGGCATTTTGAGGCGAAATTGTTCCTTGGGGGGGTATTGCAACTTTTGGCCATTTTGAAGCGAAATTGTTCCTTTGGGGGGGTATTGCAATTTTTAACCATTTTGAGGCGAAATTTTTCCTTTGGGGGGGTATTGCAACTTTTGGCCATTTTGAAGTGAAATTGTTCCTTTCGGGGGGTATTGCAACTTTTGGCCTTTTTGAGGCGAAATTGTTCCTTTGGGGGGTATTGCAACTTTTGGCCATTTTGAAGCGAAATTGTTCCTTTGGGGGGTATTGCAATTTTTTGCCATTTTGAGGCGAAATTGTTCCTTTGGGGGGGTATTGCAACTTTTGGCCATTTTGAAGCGAAATTGTTCCTTTGGGGGGTTTTTACAATTTTTGGCCATTTTGAGGCGAAATTGTTCCTTTCGGAGGGTATTGCAACTTTTGGCCATTTTGAAGCGAAATTGTTCCTTTGGGGGGGTATTGCAATTTTTTGCATTTTGAGGCGAAATTGTTCCTTTGGGGGGGTATTGCAACTTTTGGCCATTTTGAAGCGAAATTGTTCCTTTGGGGGGGTATTGCAACTTTTCGGCATTTTGAGGCGAAATTGTTCCTTTGGGGGGTATTGCAATTTTTCGGCATTTTGAGGCGAAATTGTTCCTTTGGGGGGGTATTGCAATTTTTTGCCATTTTGAGGCGAAATTGTTCCTTTGGGGGGGTATTGCAACTTTTGGCCATTTTGAAGCGAAATTGTTCCTTTGGGGGGTATTGCAATTTTTTGCCATTTTGAGGCGAAATTGTTCCTTTGGGGGGGTATTGCAACTTTTGGCCATTTTGAAGCGAAATTGTTCCTTTGGGGGGGTATTGCAATTTTTTGCCATTTTGAAGCGAAATTGTTCCTTTGGGGGGGTATTGCAATTTTTTGCCATTTTGAAGCGAAATTGTTCCTTTCGGGGGGTATTGCAACTTTTCAGCATTTGGAGGCGAAATTGTTCCTTTGGGGGGGTATTGCAATTTTTTGCCATTTTGAGGCGAAATTGTTCCTTTGGGGGGGTATTGCAACTTTTCGGCATTTTGAGGCGAAATTGTTCCTTTGGGGGGTATTGCAATTTTTTTTCCATTTTGAGGCGAAATTGTTCCTTTGGGGGGGTATTGCAACTTTTGGCCATTTTGAAGCGAAATTGTTCCTTTCGGGGGGTATTGCAATTTTTAACCATTTTGAGGCGAAATTGTTCCTTTGGGGGGGTATTGCAACTTTTGGCCATTTTGAAGCGAAATTGTTCCTTTCGGGGGGTATTGCAACTTTTCAGCATTTTGAGGCGAAATTGTTCCTTTGGGGGGTATTGCAACTTCTCGGCATTTTGAGGCGAAATTGTTCCTTGGGGGGGTATTGCAACTTTTGGCCATTTTGAAGCGAAATTGTTCCTTTGGGGGGGTATTGCAATTTTTAACCATTTTGAGGCGAAATTTTTCCTTTGGGGGGGTATTGCAACTTTTGGCCATTTTAAAGTGAAATTGTTCCTTTCGGGGGGTATTGCAACTTTTGGCCTTTTTGAGGCGAAATTGTTCGTTTGGGGGGTATTGCAACTTTTGGCCATTTTGAAGCGAAATTGTTCCTTTGGTGGGTATTGCAACTTCTCGGCATTTTGAGGCGAAATTGTTCCTTGGGGGGGTATTGCAACTTTTGGCCATTTTGAAGCGAAATTGTTCCTTTGGGGGGGTATTGCAATTTTTTGCATTTTGAGGCGAAATTGTTCCTTTGGGGGGGTATTGCAACTTTTGGCCATTTTGAATCGAAATTGTTCCTTTGGGGGGGTTTTGCAATTTTTTGCCATTTTGAGGCGAAATTGTTCCTTTGGGGGGGTATTGCAACTTTTGGCCATTTTGAAGCGAAATTGTTCCTTTCGGGGGGTATTGCAACTTTTCGGCATTTTGAGGCGAAATTGTTCCTTTGGGGGGGTATTGCAACTTTTGGCCATTTTGAAGCGAAATTGTTCCTTTGGGGGGGTATTGCAACTTTTGGCCATTTTGAAGCGAAATTGTTCCTTTGGGGGGGTATTGCAATTTTTTGCCATTTTGAGGCGAAATTGTTCCTTTGGGGGGGTATTGCAACTTTTGGCCATTTTGAAGCGAAATTGTTCCTTTCGGGGGGTATTGCAACTTTTCGGCATTTTGAGGCGAAATTGTTCCTTTGGGGGGTATTGCAATTTTTTTTCCATTTTGAGGCGTAATTGTTCCTTTGGGGGGGTATTGCAACTTTTGGCCATTTTGAAGCGAAATTGTTCCTTTCGGGGGGTATTGCAACTTTTCGGCATTTTGAAGCGAAATTGTTCCTTTGGGGGTATTGCAATTTTTTGCCATTTTGAGGCGAAATTGTTCCTTTGGGGGGGTATTGCAACTTTTGGCCATTTTGAAGCGAAATTGTTCCTTTGGGGGGGTATTGCATTTTTTTGCCATTTTGAGGCGAAATTGTTCCTTTGGGGGGGTATTGCAACTTTTCAGCATTTTGAAGCGAAATTGTTCCTTTGGGGGTTATTGCAATTTTTTGCCATTTTGAGGCGAAATTGTTCCTTTGGGGGGGTATTGCAACTTTTGGCCATTTTGAAGCGAAATTGTTCCTTTGGGGGGGTATTGCAATTTTTTGCCATTTTGAGGCGAAATTGTTCCTTTGGGGGTGTATTGCAATTTTTTGCCATTTTGAGGCGAAATTGTTCCTTTGGGGGGGTATTGCAACTTTTGGCCATTTTGAAGCGAAATTGTTCCTTTGGGGGGTATAGCAAATTTTCGGCATTTTGAGGCGAAATTGTTCCTTTGGGGGGTATTGCAACTTTTGGCCATTTTAAAGCGAAATTGTTCCTTTGGGGGGTATTGCAACTTTTTGCCATTTTGAGGCGAAATTGTTCCTTTGGGGGGTATTGCAACTTTTTGGCATTTTGAGGCGAAATTGTTCCTTTGGGGGGGTATTGCAATTTTTTGCCATTTTGAGGCGAAATTGTTCCATTGGGGGGGTATTGCAACTTTTAACCATTTTGAAGCGAAATTGTTCCTTTCGGGGGGTATTGCAACTTTTCGGCATTTTGAGGCGAAATTGTTCCTTTGGGGGGGTATTGCAACTTTTGGCCATATTGAAGCGAAATTGTTCCTTTGGGGGGGTATTGCAATTTTTCGCCATTTTGAAGTGAAATTGTTCCTTTGGGGGGGTATTGCATTTTTTTGATATTTTAAGGCGAAATTGTTCCTTTGGGGGGGTATTGCAACTTTTCGGCATTTTGAGGCGAAATTGTTCCTTTGGGGGGGTATTGCAATTTTTTGCCATTTTGAGGTGAAATTGTTCCTTTAGGGGGGTATTGCAACTTTTGGCCATTTTGAAGCGAAATTGTTCCTTTGGGGGGTATTGCATTTTTTTGCCATTTTGAGGCGAAATTGTTCCTTTGGGGGGGTATTGCAACTTTTGGCCTTTTTGAGGCGAAATTGTTCCTTTGGGGGGGTATTGCAACTTTTGGCCATTTTGAAGCGAAATTGTTCCTTTGGGGGGTATTGCAACTTTTGGCCATTTTGAAGCGAAATTGTTCCTTTGGGGGTGTATTGCAATTTTTAACCATTTTGAGGCGAAATTTTTCCTTTGGGGGGGTATTGCAACTTTTGGCCATTTTGAAGTGAAATTGTTCCTTTCGGGGGGTATTGCAACTTTTGGCCTTTTTGAGGCGAAATTGTTCCTTTGGGGGGGTATTGCAACTTTTCGGCATTTTGAGGCGAAATTGTTCCTTTGGGGGGGTATTGCAATTTTTCGGCATTTTGAGGCGAAATTGTTCCTTTGGGGGGGTATTGCAATTTTTTGCCATTTTGAGGCGAAATTGTTCCTTTGGGGGGGTATTGCAACTTTTGGCCATTTTGAAGCGAAATTGTTCCTTTGGGGGGGTATTGCAATTTTTTGCCATTTTGAGGCGAAATTGTTCCTTTGGGGGGGTATTGCAACTTTTGGCCATTTTGAAGCGAAATTGTTCCTTTCGGGGGGTATTGCAACTTTTCAGCATTTTGAGGCGAAATTGTTCCTTTGGGGGGGTATTGCAATTTTTTGCCATTTTGAGGCGAAATTGTTCCTTTGGGGGGTATTGCAACTTCTCGGCATTTTGAAGCGAAATTGTTCCTTGGGGGGGTATTGCAACTTTTGGCCATTTTGAAGCGAAATTGTTCCTTTGGGGGGGTATTGCAATTTTTAACCATTTTGAGGCGAAATTTTTCCTTTGGGGGGGTATTGCAACTTTTGGCCATTTTGAAGTGAAATTGTTCCTTTCGGGGGGTATTGCAACTTTTGGCCTTTTTGAGGCGAAATTGTTCGTTTGGGGGGGTATTGCAACTTTTGGCCATTTTGAAGCGAAATTGTTCCTTTGGGGGGTATTGCAACTTCTCGGCATTTTGAGGCGAAATTGTTCCTTGGGGGGGTATTGCAACTTTTGGCCATTTTGAAGCGAAATTGTTCCTTTGGGGGGGTATTGCAATTTTTTGCCATTTTGAGGCGAAATTGTTCCTTTGGGGGGGTATTGCAACTTTTGGCCATATTGAAGCGAAATTGTTCCTTTGGGGGGTTTTTACAATTTTTGGCCATTTTGAGGCGAAATTGTTCCTTTCGGGGGGTATTGCAACTTTTGGCCATTTTGAAGCGAAATTGTTCCTTTGGGGGGGTATTGCAATTTTTTGCATTTTGAGTCGAAATTGTTCCTTTGGGGGGGTATTGCAACTTTTGGCCATTTTGAAGCGAAATTGTTCTTTTGGGGGGGTATTGCAACTTTTCGGCATTTTGAGGCGAAATTGTTCCTTTGGGGGGGTATTGCAATTTTTTGCCATTTTGAGGCGAAATTGTTCCTTTGGGGGGGTATTGCAACTTTTCGGCATTTTGAGGCGAAATTGTTCCTTTGAGGGGGTATTGCAACTTTTGGCCATTTTGAAGCGAAATTGTTCCTTTGGGGGGGGTATTGCAACTTTTGGCCATTTTGAAGCGAAATTGTTCCTTTGGGGGGGTATTGCAATTTTTTGCCATTTTGAGGCGAAATTGTTCCTTTGGGGGGGTATTGCAACTTTTGGCCATTTTGAAGCGAAATTGTTCCTTTCGGGGGGTATTGCAACTTTTGGCCATTTTGAAGCGAAATTGTTCCTTTCGGGGGGTATTGCAACTTTTCAGCATTTTGAAGCGAAATTGTTCCTTTGGGGGGGTATTGCAACTTTTCGGCATTTTGAAGCGAAATTGTTCCTTTGGGGGGTATTGCAATTTTTTGCCATTTTGAGGCGAAATTGTTCCTTTGGGGGGGTATTGCAACTTTTGGCCATTTTGAAGCGAAATTGTTCCTTTGGGGGGGTATTGCATTTTTTTGCCATTTTGAGGCGAAATTGTTCCTTTGGGGGGGTATTGCAATTTTTTGCCATTTTGAGGCGAAATTGTTCCTTTGGGGGGGTATTGCAACTTTTGGCCTTTTTGAGGCGAAATTGTTCCTTTGGGGGGGTATTGCAACTTTTGGCCATTTTGAAGCAAAATTGTTCCTTTGGGGGGGTATTGCAACTTTTCGGCATTTTGAGGCGAAATTGTTCCTTTGGGGGGGTATTGCAATTTTTTGCCATTTTGAGGCGAAATTGTTCCTTTATGGGGTATTGCAACTTTTGGCCATTTTGAAGCGAAATTGTTCCTTTGGGGGGGTATTGCAACTTTTCGGCATTTTGAGGCGAAATTGTTTCTTGGGGGGGTATTGCAACTTTTGGCCATTTTAAAGCGAAATTGTTCCTTTGGGGGGGTAATGCAATTTTTAACCATTTTGAGGCGAAATTGTTCCTTTGGGGGGGTATTGCAACTTTTGGCCATTTTGAAGCGAAATTGTTCCTTTGGGGGGTATTGCAATTTTTTGCCATTTTGAGGCGAAATTGTTCCTTTGGGGGGGTATTGCAACTTTTGGCTATATTGAAGTGAAATTGTTCCTTTGGGGGGTTTTTACAATTGTTGGCCATTTTGAGGCGAAATTGTTCCTTTCGGGGGGTATTGCAACTTTTCGGCATTTTGAGGCGAAATTGTTCCTTTGGGGGGGTATTGCAACTTTTGGCCATTTTGAAGCGAAATTGTTCCTTTGGGGGGGTATTGCAATTTTTTGCCATTTTGAGGCGAAATTGTTCCTTTGGGGGGGTATTGCAACTTTTGGCCATTTTGAAGCGAAATTGTTCCTTTGGGGGGGTATTGCAATTTTTTGCCATTTTGAGGCGAAATTGTTCCTTTGGGGGGGTATTGCAACTTTTGGCCATTTTGAAGCGAAATTGTTCCTTTCGGGGGGTATTGCAACTTTTCGGCATTTTGAGGCGAAATTGTTCCTTTGGGGGGTATTGCAATTTTTTTTCCATTTTGAGGCGTAATTGTTCCTTTGGGGGGGTATTGCAACTTTTGGCCATTTTGAAGCGAAATTGTTCCTTTCGGGGGGTATTGCAACTTTTCGGCATTTTGAAGCGAAATTGTTCCTTTGGGGGGTATTGCAATTTTTTGCCATTTTGAGGCGAAATTGTTCCTTTGGGGGGGTATTGCAACTTTTGGCCATTTTGAAGCGAAATTGTTCCTTTGGGGGGGTATTGCATTTTTTTGCCATTTTGAGGCGAAATTGTTCCTTTGGGGGGGTATTGCAATTTTTTGCCATTTTGAGGCGAAATTGTTCCTTTGGGGGGGTATTGCAACTTTTGGCCTTTTTGAGGCGAAATTGTTCCTTTGGGGGGGTATTGCAACTTTTCAGCATTTTGAAGCGAAATTGTTCCTTTGGGGGTTATTGCAATTTTTTGCCATTTTGAGGCGAAATTGTTCCTTTGGGGGGGTATTGCAACTTTTGGCCATTTTGAAGCGAAATTGTTCCTTTGGGGGGGTATTGCAATTTTTTGCCATTTTGAGGCGAAATTGTTCCTTTAAGGGTGTATTGCAATTTTTTGCCATTTTGAGGCGAAATTGTTCCTTTGGGGGGGTATTGCAACTTTTGGCCATTTTGAAGCGAAATTGTTCCTTTGGGGGGTATAGCAAATTTTCGGCATTTTGAGGCGAAATTGTTCCTTTGGGGGGTATTGCAACTTTTGGCCATTTTAAAGCGAAATTGTTCCTTTGGGGGGTATTGCAACTTTTTGCCATTTTGAGGCGAAATTGTTCCTTTGGGGGGGTATTGCAACTTTTGGCCATTTTGAAGCGAAATTGTTCCTTTGGGGGGGTATTGCAACTTTTTGGCATTTTGAGGCGAAATTGTTCCTTTGGGGGGTATTGCAATTTTTTGCCATTTTGAGGCGAAATTGTTCCATTGGGGGGGTATTGCAACTTTTGGCCATTTTGAAGCGAAATTGTTCCTTTGGGGGGGTATTGCAACTTTTCGGCATTTTGAGGCGAAATTGTTCCTTTGGGGGGGTATTGCAATTTTTTGCCATTTTGAGGTGAAATTGTTCCTTTAGGGGGGTATTGCAACTTTTGGCCATTTTGAAGCGAAATTGTTCCTTTGGGGGGTATTGCATTTTTTTGCCATTTTGAGGCGAAATTGTTCCTTTGGGGGGGTATTGCAACTTTTGGCCTTTTTGAGGCGAAATTGTTCCTTTGGGGGGGTATTGCAACTTTTGGCCATTTTGAAGCGAAATTGTTCCTTTGGGGGGTATTGCAACTTTTGGCCATTTTGAAGCGAAATTGTTCCTTTGGGGGTGTATTGCAATTTTTAACCATTTTGAGGCGAAATTTTTCCTTTGGGGGGGTATTGCAACTTTTGGCCATTTTGAAGTGAAATTGTTCCTTTCGGGGGGTATTGCAACTTTTGGCCTTTTTGAGGCGAAATTGTTCCTTTGGGGGGGTATTGCAACTTTTCGGCATTTTGAGGCGAAATTGTTCCTTTGGGGGGGTATTGCAATTTTTCGGCATTTTGAGGCGAAATTGTTCCTTTGGGGGGGTATTGCAATTTTTTGCCATTTTGAGGCGAAATTGTTCCTTTGGGGGGGTATTGCAACTTTTGGCCATTTTGAAGCGAAATTGTTCCTTTGGGGGGTATTGCAATTTTTTGCCATTTTGAGGCGAAATTGTTCCTTTGGGGGGGTATTGCAACTTTTGGCCATTTTGAAGCGAAATTGTTCCTTTCGGGGGGTATTGCAACTTTTCAGCATTTTGAGGCGAAATTGTTCCTTTGGGGGGGTATTGCAATTTTTTGCCATTTTGAGGCGAAATTGTTCCTTTGGGGGGTATTGCAACTTCTCGGCATTTTGAAGCGAAATTGTTCCTTGGGGGGGTATTGCAACTTTTGGCCATTTTGAAGCGAAATTGTTCCTTTGGGGGGGTATTGCAATTTTTAACCATTTTGAGGCGAAATTTTTCCTTTGGGGGGGGTATTGCAACTTTTGGCCATTTTGAAGTGAAATTGTTCCTTTCGGGGGGTATTGCAACTTTTGGCCTTTTTGAGGCGAAATTGTTCGTTTGGGGGGGTATTGCAACTTTTGGCCATTTTGAAGCGAAATTGTTCCTTTGGGGGGTATTGCAACTTCTCGGCATTTTGAGGCGAAATTGTTCCTTGGGGGGGTATTGCAACTTTTGGCCATTTTGAAGCGAAATTGTTCCTTTGGGGGGGTATTGCAATTTTTTGCCATTTTGAGGCGAAATTGTTCCTTTGGGGGGGTATTGCAACTTTTGGCCATATTGAAGCGAAATTGTTCCTTTGGGGGGTTTTTACAATTTTTGGCCATTTTGAGGCGAAATTGTTCCTTTCGGGGGGTATTGCAACTTTTGGCCATTTTGAAGCGAAATTGTTCCTTTGGGGGGGTATTGCAATTTTTTGCATTTTGAGTCGAAATTGTTCCTTTGGGGGGGTATTGCAACTTTTGGCCATTTTGAAGCGAAATTGTTCTTTTGGGGGGGTATTGCAACTTTTCGGCATTTTGAGGCGAAATTGTTCCTTTGGGGGGGTATTGCAATTTTTTGCCATTTTGAGGCGAAATTGTTCCTTTGGGGGGGTATTGCAACTTTTGGCCATTTTGAAGCGAAATTGTTCCTTTCGGGGGGTATTGCAACTTTTCGGCATTTTGAGGCGAAATTGTTCCTTTGGGGGGGTATTGCAACTTTTGGCCATTTTGAAGCGAAATTGTTCCTTTGGGGGGGGTATTGCAACTTTTGGCCATTTTGAAGCGAAATTGTTCCTTTGGGGGGGTATTGCAATTTTTTGCCATTTTGAGGCGAAATTGTTCCTTTGGGGGGGTATTGCAACTTTTGGCCATTTTGAAGCGAAATTGTTCCTTTCGGGGGGTATTGCAACTTTTCAGCATTTTGAGGCGAAATTGTTCCTTTGGGGGGGTATTGCAAATTTTTGCCATTTTGAAGCGAAATTGTTCCTTTGGGGGGGTATTGCAACTTTTCAGCATTTTGAGGCGAAATTGTTCCTTTGGGGGGTATTGCATTTTTTTGCCATTTTGAGGCGAAATTGTTCCTTTGGGGGGGTATTGCCATTTTTTGCCATTTTGAGGCGAAATTGTTCCTTTGGGGGGGTATTGCAACTTTTGGCCTTTTTGAGGCGAAATTGTTCCTTTGGGGGGGTATTGCAACTTTTGGCCATTTTGAAGCGAAATTGTTCCTTTGGGGGGGTATTGCAACTTTTCGGCATTTTGAGGCGAAATTGTTCCTTTGGGGGGGTATTGCAATTTTTTGCCATTTTGAGGCGTAATTGTTCCTTTGGGGGGGTATTGCAACTTTTGGCCATTTTGAAGCGAAATTGTTCCTTTCGGGGGGTATTGCAACTTTTCGGCATTTTGAAGCGAAATTGTTCCTTTGGGGGGTATTGCAATTTTTTGCCATTTTGAGGCGAAATTGTTCCTTTGGGGGGGTATTGCAACTTTTGGCTATTTTGAAGCGAAATTGTTCCTTTGGGGGGGTATTGCATTTTTTTGCCATTTTGAGGCGAAATTGTTCCTTTGGGGGGGTATTGCAATTTTTTGCCATTTTGAGGCGAAATTGTTCCTTTGGGGGGGTATTGCAACTTTTGGCCTTTTTGAGGCGAAATTGTTCCTTTGGGGGGGTATTGCAACTTTTGGCCATTTTGAAGCAAAATTGTTCCTTTGGGGGGGTATTGCAACTTTTCGGCATTTTGAGGCGAAATTGTTCCTTTGGGGGGGTATTGCAATTTTTTGCCATTTTGAGGCGAAATTGTTCCTTTATGGGGTATTGCAACTTTTGGCCATTTTGAAGCGAAATTGTTCCTTTGGGGGGGTATTGCAACTTTTCGGCATTTTGAGGCGAAATTGTTTCTTGGGGGGGTATTGCAACTTTTGGCCATTTTAAAGCGAAATTGTTCCTTTGGGGGGGGTAATGCAATTTTTAACCATTTTGAGGCGAAATTGTTCCTTTGGGGGGGTATTGCAACTTTTGGCCATTTTGAAGCGAAATTGTTCCTTTGGGGGGGTATTGCAATTTTTTGCCATTTTGAGGCGAAATTGTTCCTTTGGGGGGGTATTGCAACTTTTGGCTATATTGAAGTGAAATTGTTCCTTTGGGGGGTTTTTACAATTGTTGGCCATTTTGAGGCGAAATTGTTCCTTTCGGGGGGTATTGCAACTTTTCGGCATTTTGAGGCGAAATTGTTCCTTTGGGGGGGTATTGCAACTTTTGGCCATTTTGAAGCGAAATTGTTCCTTTGGGGGGGTATTGCAATTTTTTGCCATTTTGAGGCGAAATTGTTCCTTTGGGGGTGTATTGCAATTTTTTGCCATTTTGAGGCGAAATTGTTCCTTTGGGGGGGTATTGCAACTTTTGGCCATTTTGAAGCGAAATTGTTCCTTTGGGGGGTATTGCAAATTTTCGGCATTTTGAGGCGAAATTGTTCCTTTGGGGGGTATTGCAACTTTTGGCCATTTTAAAGCGAAATTGTTCCTTTGGGGGGTATTGCAACTTTTTGCCATTTTGAGGCGAAATTGTTCCTTGGGGGGGTATTGCAACTTTTGGCCATTTTGAAGCGAAATTGTTCCTTTGGGGGGGTATTGCAACTTTTCGGCATTTTGAGGCGAAATTGTTCCTTTGGGGGGGTATTGCAATTTTTTGCCATTTTGAGGCGAAATTGTTCCTTTTGGGGGGGGTATTGCAACTTTTGGCCATTTTGAAGCGAAATTGTTCCTTTCGGGGGGTATTGCAACTTTTCGGCATTTTGAGGCGAAATTGTTCCTTTGGGGGGGTATTGCAACTTTTGGCCATATTGAAGCGAAATTGTTCCTTTGGGGGGGTATTGCAATTTTTAACCATTTTGAGGTGAAATTGTTCCTTTGGGGGGGTATTGCAACTTTTGGCCATTTTGAAGCGAAATTGTTCCTTTCGGGGGGTATTGCAACTTTTCGGCATTTTGAAGCGAAATTGTTCCTTTGGGGGGTATTGCAATTTTTTGCCATTTTGAGGCGAAATTGTTCATTTGGGGGGGTATTGCAACTTTTGCCCATTTTGAAGCGAAATTGTTCCTTTGGGGGGGTATAGCAATTTTTTTTTCATTTTGAGGCGAAATTGTTCCTTTGGGGGGGGTATTGCAAATTTTGGCCATTTTGAAGTGAAATTGTTCCTTTGGGGGGGTATTGCATTTTTTTGACATTTTAAGGCGAAATTGTTCCTTTGGGGGGGTATTGCAACTTTTCGGCATTTTGAGGCGAAATTGTTCCTTTGGGGGGGTATTGCAATTTTTTGCCATTTTGAGGCGAAATTGTTCCTTTGGGGGGTATTGCAACTTTTGGCCTTTTTGAGGCGAAATTGTTCCTTTGGGGGGGTATTGCAACTTTTGGCCATTTTGAAGCGAAATTGTTCCTTTGGGGGGTATTGCAACTTCTCGGCATTTTGAGGCGAAATTGTTCCTTGGGGGGGGTATTGCAACTTTTGGCCATTTGGAAGCGAAATTGTTCCTTTGGGGGGGTATTGCAATTTTTAACCATTTTGAGGCGAAATTTTTCCTTTGGGGGGGTATTGCAACTTTTGGCCATTTTGAAGTGAAATTGTTCCTTTCGGGGGGTATTGCAACTTTTGGCCTTTTTGAGGCGAAATTGTTCCTTTGGGGGGGTATTGCAACTTTTGGCCATTTTGAAGCGAAATTGTTCCTTTGGGGGGTATTGCAACTTCTCGGCATTTTGAGGCGAAATTGTTCCTTGGGGGGTATTGCAACTTTTTGCCATTTTGAAGTGAAATTGTTCCTTTGGGGGGGTATTGCAATTTTTTGCCATTTTGAGGCGAAATTGTTCCTTTGGGGGGTATTGCAACTTTTGGCCATATTGAAGCGAAATTGTTCCTTTGGGGGGTTTTTACAATTTTTGGCCATTTTGAGGCGAAATTTTTCCTTTCGGGGGTATTGCAACTTTTCGGCATTTTGAGGCGAAATTGTTCCTTTGGGGGGGTATTGCAACTTTTGGCCATTTTGAAGCGAAATTGTTCCTTTGGGGGGTATTGCAAATTTTCGGCATTTTGAGGCGAAATTGTTCCTTTGGGGGGTATTGCAACTTTTGGCCATTTTAAAGCGAAATTGTTCCTTTGGGGGGTATTGCAACTTTTTGCCATTTTGAGGCGAAATTGTTCCTTTGGGGGGGTATTGCAACTTTTGGCCATTTTGAAGCGAAATTGTTCCTTTGGGGGGTATTGCAACTTTTCGGCATTTTGAGGCGAAATTGTTTATTTGGGGGGGTATTGCAATTTTTTGCCATTTTGAGGCGAAATTGTTCCTTTGGGGGGGTATTGCAACTTTTGGCCATTTTGAAGCGAAATTGTTCCTTTCGGGGGGTATTGCAACTTTTCGGCATTTTGAGGCGAAATTGTTCCTTTGGGGGGGTATTGCAACTTTTGGCCATATTGAAGCGAAATTGTTCCTTTGGGGGGGTATTGCAATTTTTAACCATTTTGAGGTGAAATTGTTCCTTTGGGGGGGTATTGCAACTTTTGGCCATTTTGAAGCGAAATTGTTCATTTCGGGGGGTATTGCAACTTTTCGGCATTTTGAAGCGAAATTTGTTCCTTTGGGGGGTATTGCAATTTTTTGCCATTTTGAGGCGAAATTGTTCCTTTGGGGGGTATTGCAACTTTTGGCCATTTTGAAGCGAAATTGTTCCTTTGGGGAGGTATAGCAATTTTTTTTCATTTTGAGGCGAAATTGTTCCTTTGGGGGGGGTATTGCAAATTTTGGCCATTTTGAAGTGAAATTGTTCCTTTGGGGGGTATTGCATTTTTTTGACATTTTAAGGCGAAATTGTTCCTTTGGGGGGGTATTGCAACTTTTCGGCATTTTGAGGCGAAATTGTTCCTTTGGGGGGGTATTGCAATTTTTTGCCATTTTGAGGTGAAATTGTTCCTTTAGGGGGGTATTGCAACTTTTGGCCATTTTGAAGCGAAATTGTTCCTTTGGGGGGTATTGCATTTTTTTGCCATTTTGAGGCGAAATTTTTCCTTTGGGGGGGTATTGCAACTTTTGGCCATTTTGAAGCGAAATTGTTCCTTTGGGGGGTATTGCAATTTTTTGCCATTTTGAGGCGAAATTGTTCCTTTGGGGGGTATTGCAACTTTTGGCCATTTTGAAGCGAAATTGTTCCTTTGGGGGGTATTGCAACTTCTCGGCATTTTGAGGCGAAATTGTTCCTTGGGGGGGTATTGCAACTTTTAGCCATTTTGAAGCGAAATTGTTCCTTTGGGGGGGTATTGCAATTTTTTGCCATTTCGAGGCGAAATTGTTCCTTTGGGGGGGTATTGCAACTTTTGGCCATATTGAAGCGAAATTGTTCCTTTGGGGGGTTTTTACAATTTTTGGCCATTTTGAGGCGAAATTGTTCCTTTGGGGGGGTATTGCAACTTTTGGCCATTTTGAATCGAAATTGTTCCTTTGGGGGGTATTGCAACTTCTCGGCATTTTGAGGCGAAATTGTTCCTTGGGGGGTATTGCAACTTTTGGCCATTTTGAAGTGAAATTGTTCCTTTGGGGGGTTTTTACAATTTTTTGCCATTTCGAGGCGAAATTGTTCCTTTGGGGGGGTATTGCAACTTTTGGCCATATTGAAGCGAAATTGTTCCTTTGGGGGGTTTTTACAATTTTTGACCATTTTGAGGCGAAATTGTTCCTTTCGGGGGGTATTGCAACTTTTCGGCATTTTGAGGCGAAATTGTTCCTTTGGGGGTGTATTGCAATTTTTTGCCATTTTGAGGCGAAATTGTTCCTTTGGGGGGGTATTGCAACTTTTGGCCATTTTGAAGCGAAATTGTTCCTTTCGGGGGGTATTGCAACTTTTCGGCATTTTGAGGCGAAATTGTTCCTTTGGGGGGGTATTGCAACTTTTGGCCATTTTGAAGCGAAATTGTTCCTTTGGGGGGGTAT